>NC_053162.1:154866009-155182509 GCF_016835505.1 Polypterus senegalus
ATATATATATATATATATATATATATATATATATAGATAGATAGATAGATAGATAGATAGATATATATATATAGATAGATATAGATACATAGATTATATTATATTATATTATGTTATATATATCTAATATAATATAATATATCCATCCATTTTCCAACCCGCTGAATCCAAACACAGGGTCACGGGGGTCTGCTGGAGCTAACACCAGCCAACACAGGGCACAAGGCAGGAATCAATCCCAGGCAGGGTGCCAACCCACCGCAGTAATATAATATAATATAATATAATATAATATAATATAATATAATATAATATAATATAATATAATATAATATAATATAATATAATATAATAAGCAGTTCCTCAGGTATATGCCCAATATGTGGAGTGTGACCAATAGGGAGGTTGTGCTTGGGCCGTGAAGTGCATTGGTGAGGCCTTGTCTAGGGCACTATTTGCAATTATGGTCTCAATTTAGTTAGTGCAGAAGAAATTCAAGAAAGGGTAGCAACACTTAAATTTAAAAAAAGCAAAGGGATTCATTTATGGATAATATACCATCATTTCCTATCTTCTTCTTATATAATACGCTACCATGGCTGTTCATTTATCTGTCCAGGATTTTAAATCACCTGTAGCTTGCAAACCGTTTCACCTATTCACTTGAAATTTGGTACACATTGTGAACGCTGGCCCGGACACAGACAGACGGACATCTTTGTTTCCCCCAACACACCGTTTATTTACAATATATACAAACAAAAGTCACGTGCACAAAACCCCAGTGCCTCTTGCACCGCTTCCCCACAGTCCAGGCCTTACAGTCTCTGTGCCTTTTCTTTGACTGCCTCCCGTCCTCTCTTCAGCTCTGTCCACTTCCACTCGACAGCCACCAATGACTGGAGGGAGGCGGCCACTTTTATAGGCTCCAGCTGCTTCCCGGCAATCTCCCACGGACACACCCCCGTGTGGTGGAAGAGCCAGCTGCGCACCCGGAAGCCGTCCGGTTGTCCCATGTCGTCTTCCCCCCGGCACTTCCTGGTGTGGTGGAAGTGCCGGGCTCCCGGGATAATCAGGCACTGGGGCGCCGCCTGGTGGTGGCCACGGGTCCCTACAGGGCTGGGCTTCCAAGCCCTTTACCCGAGGCCCCCAAAGCAACCAGGAAAGCGACCCCCACGTGATTCAGGGTGGGCACAGACCCACATCCGGTTCCTCATGGCGTCCCGGCCGTGTCATGGCCCCTGGCATCCCTGACAACATATACTACATGACATCTACTATCCGCTTTCGGGTGATGGTTTTTATTACTCTTTTTATTTTTATTTTATTTTATTGTAGAATCAACTCTGGGCAGCATGCAGCAGGGCAGCCATACAGCGCATGCGTATGGGTGCCGTTCTCATTCCCTACCACTTTCGCTTATCATTCTTGAGGCAGATTGAAGACTTAAGTGCCAGCTTAAGTGAAAAATTAAAGAAAACATACTAAGTAATTGCAACACAAAACTAACTTAATGAGTTTTAACACGAAAAGAAGCCGACGAAATAAGAGAAGCAGCGGGCCACTAGGGTGGAGAAAAGAAGAGCTGCTCAGGAAGCAGCAAGCGCATCAACCTCTGAGCAATCGAATGCTAAACAGAGACAGAGAAACAGTATGAAAACTAGGAATGCTCAAGTCAAGTGTATTCACTTCACGTTATCGTGCAGTACGTTGTTACTGGTTTAATAATATTAAAAAACAAATTTGCCTTAAATTAAATATGGAAAGCATTGGTCCACCCATTTTCTAATGTGATCGATTCAATTTAGAGCTATGGGGAGGTCTGAACCATTCCAGCAGCTCTGGAGAGAAGGTAGAGAGCTGGTGACACTCTAAGTATTTACAAAGAACAGGCTCAAATTCATCTTTTAGAAGTGTGGATGATCAGCCAGTGCCATCTCCTACACTACCATGTTGTCCCTGAAACTTTTAATTATGGCTATATGTTTGTAGGATATTTATGTCTTAAATGAAAAAGAGATGGAATATCTTTTATATAAAGCTGAATGTGTTTGTCAGGTATGCAAATCCTCACCACTGAACTTATCTCTGCCAAAGTTGGCTCAAATTCTCCATTAGAACAAGGGACGATGGGCTAAGTTTCATTCAGAAAATTTGCCCCTTGAATTTCTGAACCTGCAGTGTTGTGATTATTTAAATGTTCCACTGAAGCTTAGCAGTACACCTGTGCTTTGTAGACTTGGTGATGCCAAGGTGCCCAGGGGAAATCTCCAGGCGCCCCAGATACCTGCCTAACGCTCTGGTGGTCCATGTATTTATTTGTTTTAGTTATTTTTCTCCCCTAGCACAGCTGTGACAGAGGTGCATCATGTTTTTTGAGCAGTCGTCTCGAGGTTTCTTATTTTCCCAAATGCTGGCTCTTGTGTGCGTAGTTGCCTTTAACTTTCCCTCGGTGTCCAAACATTAAGTGATTGCCTGATATCTCGTCTCCCACATCCTTGACCTTCACCCCACTACACTGCGCATCTTGCTGAGTTAGAATTCTTCTCTCTTTGGAGTATTCACACACGGCTCATTAAACTGAATCTTGTTTACCGCACTAGTTTTGACTTGCCGATAAAGAAAGCGAAGCTCGGGCAGACACTCGTCTGTTTTTCATTTTATTAACACATAGCTTTATCCTACAACAATTTTCACCAGCTGGTGTTGCCAACTCTCACCCACGCTGCTGCTTGCAACCATCTTTTTAGTCCACTTTCAACAGGAAGGATTTTCTTGCACTGCTAACAGAAGAGGCTGCATTTGTTTTTACCTTTCCTCAATTTCCTCTAGCATTTTAAAAGAAACTATGCCAAGAAAAATGGCAGGCATAAACTCCTCAGGTGTGTGCTCACCTGCTGGCCATCAGTTTCAGGGCGAACAGCAGAATGTTTGAAATAGCTGTCAATACAGACTCTCCAACTCAATCAAAGGACTGGTCCAGCACTTATCTGACTTCATATTGAAAGGTTAAAATTTGCATAAGTCTAATTTAGACTTCTTGGGTTTACATTGCTGTTAGCACAGCTGTCTCACATCTCCCGAGTCCTGGGTTCAAAGCCCAGAGATGGTCACCATCTGTGTGAGTTTTACATATTCTCACCATGCCTGTGATAATTTTCTTTTTAGGTGCTCTGGCTTTCCTCCCACATCTCAAAGATGCATTCGTTCATCTATTGTAACCCACTTCTCAGAATAACAGAATATTCTAAAACTCCCTTAAGGGTGGCAGGAGACAGAGTTTATCCTGACAGCACTGGGTGCGAGACCAGGATTGATACTGTGGCCAGGATTTGTTCCTGCTATGTGGCCAATGCTACCTGGAGAGGTTCCAGTCCCCTGCGACTGTGAATGGCATGGATGATCAATATGACTCACCTATTCATACCATGCCAATTTAGAGACACCTCTTTCCACCCATCTTATGAATAGTTACATACAATCAGGGCAATTTCTAGCCTTTAAAGCTGTGTAATTATTAAGGACAGTCCACCTCTTTTCATTCGTCTTCCCTGTGTGGGTCAGGTAGGGTTTCAAGTGGTCACTTAACAACCTGTGTCAGGGAAACCTCAACATGCACCAATAATAGCATAAGGTGATGATATGTGACCAGGACCACTGCTGAGATAAGCTCTTGTGTCAGCTCCTGTGCTGTCAGTAAGCTGGCACTATGGATTCGATGGCACTGACCCTCCACAGTTAGACTGTTCTATCTGACGCATTTTGCATGTTTACATCTGATATCTGATCTGACATTGTTATTTATTCTGACTGTCATTTTTTAGTTTTGTTTAATAAGTTTTCTCATTCCTGCCATGTACTGTAATGGCTTTGGATGTTTCTGGACGTTTCAGCAGAACTTCGCAAAATGATGTTTTTGATTACACATGCAGGAATAATGACAACAAACTGAATTGAAGTGAATTCTGAAAGTTAAAAGCAGCAATCCATCCATCCATCCATCCGATATCTAAAGCTGCTTTTGTTTCAATGCAAAGGGGCATGGAATCTGAGCCATATTTACAACATGACAGGGACTGATGCTCAAGAGCAGATTCACTTATACAGGACAAGTTTTTAGTCAGTCTAGCCAGACAGGTTTCAGACAATGCACAGAATGAGTAAAGAACTGAAGCGAAGTTCAAGCACAAGGTGATGGCCGCCATCTTACAGACATTGTAAGTTCATAAATATATCTGAGCATTCCAGCATTCAAATAACTCAAAATGTCCCATTATACTAAGCCCGTTGATCCTTTTATTGAACAAGGGGGTCAGCTTTAGAAGCAAGGCCTGAAACAGATTCTCGTGTATCGCCAGTTCATGTTCTCTAGTGAACCTGACCTTCAACAGAGTGTCCAAAGAAAACCACACATTGAGAGTTGGAGAATGTGCAAACTGCTCCCTGGCAGCGATCAGATCTTGATTTGAAGTAAGGAAGCAGACATAAATATTGCCCCACCCAGTATATAAAAGACTTCATTTACGACACTGCAGCACATGGATTAAGACTTCTTATCTACGTGTTCTGCACTATGTAGGCAACAAAACTTTCCTGTGCAAACCACTTCTGAGGTGCATGCCATATTAGAAGAACCATTTTTCATTTTCAATTTTTACAAAATTGTTAGAAAAAATGTACAAAAAGGTGAAAGAGAAAAGAGGAGAGATAAAGGATGTGTAATCATCTGTGAAAGTTCTTCAATGATCTGTTGCAGGCCACAACAATATACGCAAACACACTCCATCTTGGTCCCATATTCAATCCTGCTACCTTGCTCACTGGAGCTAAAAAATAAAAAAGTGAAATAATTGTGCTTTAGAGCCCGTCCATCAAGCCAAGCTTTTATCACCCTTCCATCTTTTCCGCAATAGCTGCTTATTTTTCGCCATTCTCAGACATGAACGTGTCTTTCTATTTCTTTTCTGGAGACACAAGTACACTCGGCGACAGAAAAAAAAAAAATCACTCAGAGAAGATGAATCTCTTGGCCGGGGCCCCCGTTTTCCAAAGACTACATTAAAAATCTCATACCGTCGCAACGCGCTCTATTACCTTGTCAGCCCGGGATATGTGGCTCGTATATTAAACTAATGACGTTTCTGCCTTGGCACACTGAGGTTCAGCCATTTACTAACTTTCTCACCACAGGCTGTGTTTCCAGCACTGTGTTACTGCATCCAGACAGAACGGGGAGATATTGATTTTTAGGGAAACTATTTTTTTTTTTTTTTAACAATGATAAATGCACAATTGAAAGGCATTGCTGCCTGCAGCCCTGCAGTCCTATATGCCATATTGTTTATGTGCCCTCAACACAAACATTAAGCATCTCTTTTTTTTATTTCCTTATCAAGATGCAACAAGCGATTTCAAGTTCCATCCTTGGAACTGGTAAAGTTTAGTACCTTCAAGGCCATGTAGGACTTTTTGGGAATCGTCCTTTTGCAATTTGTTCAAAGTAGTCCCTCATTTGACAGCTGAACTTCAGCAGCATGCTTTGACACTGGCACGGTAACTCCTACAATGCACCCAGTATATGGGTAATATGACCTAAAATGTGCCCTAAACCTGTTAATCCATGTTCTATATTTGTTATATCTAGGCTGTAGCAGATATTAGAAATACCAAGTACCAGTACTCTGGTGTTGGTGCCATGTCCATTCACTCAGCCCGATATAGTAAGAATTGAGAACTGCTGTATACCTTTGGTTACTGACTATGTGTTTTGGTGCCGTTTTGGGTTTGATCGTTTTGATCTTTTGTCATCCTGGTTATAATCTTTGCTTTGTTTCAAATCACATTTATATTCCTTCCTTTATTTCTTCCATTTGCCTTTGTAGAACTATACTGGTGAATTAATTAAATGGCATTCTGTACAAGTAACAATAGTGAATATAACATATCGTATCTACTCGCGTTGAAGTTCTCCCGCGGAAAAGTCGGTGCTGGATTTTACCTTATGATTTCCAGTATTTTATAATGTCGTCGTATAAGTCACATGCAGAAATCTCACCCTATTTGTCCAAGAGATTATGATATGCTAATGCCCACCTGAAAGAGTAACCACGGAGCACACTGCCTTTTTTTTTCTATGTATCGTGCCTTCGTGACCACACGGTAATTCCTGAACTATTCCAAAGCAACGTTTGTACTGTTTTGTGTTTTTTGTATCTCACAACCTCATACAGTATACCTTAATCGTAAGAGCATCCCATATCGGCGATGGATTGTTTAATTAGAAGAAAATATGAAGCTGGTTTTAAATTAAATGTCATTGAGGTGGCGAAAGAAATTGGTAACTGTGCTGCTGCAATAAAATTCGATGTGTCTGAGAAACTGGTGCAAGATTGGAGGAAGCAAGAAGATGTAAAAAAAAAATTAAGCGCTGTATTTTTGAACGGGGGGTTTAAGTCGGGGTTTCACAACCCCACTTATATGTGAGTGTAGACTATAAGTTGATTTCTCTCCATCTAGCAGTTACACTCTTTTGGGTGGATTCAGTATTAGCGTCTATAATGTACCATCTATTGAAACATGTTTTGTAATGCATGTAATATTAAAATGCATTACATTTTTATTTCTAACAGATGGTGCATCACAAGCACTATCATTGCTGTTGTAATTCCTATACCAAATGCAACTGAGGTAACAATATGAGACTATTTTTATCTCTATATATAAAATCTGTTTGTCTGTCTGTCCGCTTTTCATGAGAGAACTACTTAACGGATTCAGATCGAGATTTTTTCTATAATTTGCTTGAACATTTCAGTTGATTTTGCAACTTCTCTCATTGCGCTAAGAATCATAGATTGCTTGTATGAGTGATATATTTGTGCTAATCCGAGACAGAGGCTGCGGGCCAAGGGGGCGGGGAAAGCGTGACATCAGGAGTGGGGAGCCGGGCGGGGCCATCCTCACTGTCCTGTTTCACTTCTATGTGGGCGGAGCCCGGCATGGCTAGTTAGAAAATAAAATGCTATTGTCTGTGTGTGTGTGTGTGTGTGTGTGTGTGTGTGTGTGTGTGTGTATATGTGTGTTCAGTCCCTCCAAGAAATCTGATTGGTCAGTTTGGCTTTGGTCTGATTGGTCAGTTTGGCTATGGTTGCTCAGTGGTAAGGATGATGATCTGATACTTTAGAGGTGTGAAATTCAATTCCTGATTGTCACAATTTGTATTATTTTTAACAAAAAAGAGTTAAAATGAAGTGATGTTGGGTCACTAAATACTAATGTGGCTCAATCTGAGTTGCCTTCAAAAACAGGAAATATTCACAAAAATATGAATAATGTTTTCACAGAGGGTAATGGAGGCCTGACTAACATCAGTGGTGGTGGACGGGAGGTGAGCAAGGTACCTTGAAATGACAGACTCTGAGAACCCAAGCCGACACAGGAAGCCTTGGACTAAACTAATTGAGACACATAAGGATACTGAGGAATGCCGTACAAGGAACACTGAGGGAACATGGAAGGTGACAGAGGTTGAGGCACTTCTGAGAAGAGGTTGATGGGATTGCTGAAGAACACATACAGCATGAGAGGATGTGCAGCGATAAAGAGCACAGGCGTAGGAGGAATGCTGCAGATAAACGTAGAGAGACTGACACATGTGAGGAAACCCAGGAGAGGTGCAGGAGGAATGCTATTTTTAAAATGTACTCTTTCACCTGTCTTGGACAGTTAAGCATGGCTAGTAACCTAATAAATGAAAATGTAAATGGAAAAAATACAGTAAATAAAAAAGAATTACAAGGGGAATACTAATCCCATTTGAGTTTATTTAACATTCTGGTGATCTGCCCTCATTAATATAGCAAAATGAGAGCAGGAATAAATTGTGTAAATACATAAAAAATTCCATTAACAGCTATAAAGGGGGCACACTAGCCTCTCAAGACCCGAAGATGAGACTCCTGCTGGTCAACTACTTCCCACTGTGTGACAGTCAAATGGGCTCGAACAGGATTAGTACTTTCTCTATTAAACTTTTCTATTTCCTATCATTTTATTATATTTAAAATCTCCTTTATTAGGCTATGGTGTCTGTTGTATACATGTACCATCTATTGGAACATATTTTGTAATGCATGTAATATTAAAATGTATTACATTTTTATTTCTAACAGATGGTGCATCACAAACACTAGCATTGCTGTTGTAATTCCAACACCAAATGCAGTGTAATTGAGGCAACAACATGACACTATCTATATTAGTGTGTGTGTGTGTGTGTGTGTGTGTGTGTGTGTCTGGTCCCTCAGAGAAATCTGACTGGTCAATTTGGCTTTGGTCTGATTTGTCAGTTTGGCTATGGTTGCTCAGTGATAGAAATGATTATTTGATACTTCAGTGGTGTAAAAGTCCATTCCTGATTGTGACAGTTTAATTTTTTACAAAAAAGTGTTAAAATGAAGTATTTCAATCACAAAGCATATAACTCACCAAGTGATGTTGGGTCACTAAATACAGTACTAATGCAGCACAACCCTTTCTCCTCCTACAATATCTATCTATCTATCTATCTATCTATCTATCTATCTATCTATCTATCTATCTATCTATCTATCTATCTATCTATCTATCTATCTATCTATCTATCTATCTATCTATCTATCTATCTATCTATCTATCTATCTAAGGTATATCATTTTTGTCTGTTTATCTATCTGTTATATTGTGTCTTTTGCATGTATTTATTGTAAAGAGCAATCTCACCCAATACCTACCTGGGATGCCAACAGAATGGAAGGACCAGGGGAGAGGGCATCGGTGAGGTAATACCTCCTCTGGGATGCTAGAGGGCAGCACTCCTGCGTGGCTGTGGCACCACAGATTCCCACAGGGCATGCTGGGAGCTGGAGTTTGGTACAGCCCTGCTGGGTTCTGTGGGGGCCTCCAAGCGGAGCTGCAGAGCCCTATAGTGAATGTCTACCACACTTGGAGTGATTCCAGATAATCTTGATGAGCCACCTGGAACACTCCCAGGACCTGAATAAAAGGAGGCGCCTCACTCCATTCAGGTAACCAGAGTCAGGAGGAGTTGGATGAAGCTTGCTGGAAGAGGAGTGGGGACGGCTGAGAGAGAGGGAGAGAGAGAGAGATGAAAGGACTTTGTTTGCTTTCTTGTCATTTATTGTACTGTGCTCTGTAGTGGGGTGCAATGAGAAAGCGCTGCCCTACTTAAATAAACCATGTTTGCTGGACAGTATTTGAGTCTGCCTGTCTGTGTCAGGTAGAGTGGCTATTACGCCCCCTAGACTTCACATATCTAATTTATACAGTGCATTTTGTCTGTTTAGCAACAAATGTATCACTTATTACAGACAAATACTGCAATCTCTATGCCCAAGGATTATGCTTGTGTTGAAACATTCCTAGTTACACCCTAGGCTTTCACTCTCTCTTCAATAAGTGTTCAGAGAAAAGTGATTTGCTCATAAAACACCAAAGCTGTTATGATATTATCACTTGTGATTGTGTTCACCTTCTACCCTTCTTGCCAAAAATGTTCATCATCCTGAAGGCCTCTGTCATCTCTCTTTATTTTGTATTGCATTATTGTGGCCTGACAGAGATTTATTGATTGGTATGGCACACCTCTTAAAAATGTTAACCAGAGTGATGTTCTTATGTCTTCTTATTCTCAGCATGTTCCAAGGAAAGAACAAAGAAAAGTTCAGTGTCTTAGTTTGAACACCTGTGATACAGACACACTTCAGGTAATTTGACAATGACTAATTCAGTATATCTGGCAAGTCGTGACAAACACCTTTTGTACTGAACAGTCGGGAGTACTATGGTGGTGTCAGTATGCATCATGTAGTTAAGGATATACAATTAAAAAGTGACACCATTTGTGCAAATGATTGTAAGTGGTTAAAGAAATCCCCCTTAAATCTTTATCTGGGTTCTACAGAAGGAGATGAGGCTCAAAATATGTCTTATTGAAGACAGCTTTGGAAACCTAAAGAAGAAAGCAATTCTCTGCACAAAGGGTAAAATTACATGGAGCAGTTTGCCAGTAGAAGTTCTGTCAGCTCAAAGCTTGGGATCTTTCAGGGAAAATAAGAAAGAGAAGTAAAATAAAAGCAAATGCCCTAGGACTAGCAACGTGCTCAGAATGACTTACGGGAAATCAAGCCGACTTGAAGGACAGGATGGCATTTCATTGTTGTTGCTGTTGTTGTGAGGGCCGCTCTGTCCCTATGACCCTAATGCTGCATGCTGCTGTTTTAGAAAACAGCCTAAAGGAAAGCAGAACATTTTCATGCTAATGTTAAATACTCATCTTTTAGTTTCATTCTTCATCAGGGCTTTTGGTTTAAGAACTGTTAGCAGTAGGTTGGTTTATTATGCTCACCATGCTGTTATCTAATCAATATTTGTCCATAGCGAATCTGTGTTTCTTCCACCTTCAAATGATTTTGGCTTTTAGTCATGCAAGACCTTTCCTTCAAGCCCTGGCCTAATTGTGCAATCAGTGATTTGAAGAATCTAAAACCGCTATGAAAATTAGTTGTTTTTTTTTTTTTCCTTTTTAACACAAATCAAAAGATTAGCATGTAAAGTGTCAAAAAAAAAAAAGGATCACGCTGGTGTAAAGAGCTACTATGGGCAGAGTTTCTGCGAATTGCTGAAGTACATACAGTATTGTAGGTCTGAGGGACTTTGATGCCACACTTTACATTTTAAACCCACTTTGCAGATATACTGTACTTCATAAATAGTAGCAGTATGTTGTTAGGAGCTGAGTGAGACACTACCCAGGAGGTACCCCAGAGATGAGGAAGCACTAGCTAGTACCATTACACTTGTTAACCAGTTATTGTCTGTTCTTTTTATAATTTTTGTTTATGCTGTGGAGTTGCTAGGGAGGAAAAACTTGGCATTGGAAAGGGAGAAATCCAAAAAAGTCAGCATTAGTAAAAAAAGACACAAACACACACTGGTGTGGGGGGCATAAATGGGCAGGCTAGCATCAATGGGGCAGAAAACAGATACAGTGGTACCTCTGGTCACGACCGTAATTCATTCCAAAACTCTGGACGTGAACCGATTTGGTTGCAACCCGAACGTAATTTCCCCATAAGATTGTTTTTAAATACAATTAATCCGTTCCATACCATACAAACTGTATGTAAATATATATTTTGTTAAGTACAAAAATAGTTAATTATACCATAGAAAGCATAGTTTAATAATACAGTAATCCCTCCTCGATTGCGGGGGTTGCATTCCAGACCCCCCTGTGATAGGTGAAAATCCGCAAAAGTAGAAACCATATGTTTGTATGGTTATTTTTATATATTTTAAGCCCTTATACACTCTCTCACACTGTTTATAAATATTTCCTGCACAGTTATACAGCATAAACCCTTGTATTCTCTTAGATATTAGGTAAGATTAATTGAAATTATGTATGTTAAAACACTGTTTATATACATTAAAACCTAAATATTATATTAAAGATATCGAGCGTCTCCAATATCAAATATGTTACAGCCATTACGATAGATAGGCCACCAGCAATAAATACGTGCAATGCAAGAAAAATTGTATACAGTAAATGTGTGTACAGTGACACTAAACGTACGTACCTGTACTAAGTACTGTAAGTAGAAAATTAATTATGGTTACTCACCAACAATGACACGATGACTTGTCCGATAACGATGAGTTTAATTTTACTGCACAACAAAGGAGAGCGTTACAGCCCTTCTAAAGAAGCCTGTTCAGGCAACTGTGTAGCACCGCCGTTATTCTTCTTCAATCCAAATCCCTAAAGCAGATTCCATCCAGACTACTGCCTTATTACATCCACTTACAACTCGTTTTGCACCCTGGTTAAAAGGACACTGCGGCTGTAGATCTTATATTCCTTTCCTACTTTTTAAATAAAAAGAATCGTAGCCTCATTGATGCCGTAATGGCATCCTACAGCGGTGTAGCTGTTCCCTTCCTTCAACATATACAAAACGTTTACCTTTCGGCAATCGTTAACATCTTCCATTGGCGCTTGGGCACAGAGCCTGAAGCAGTAGCAGGAGCAGATCATTTTGGAGCCTTAATGAAGGGCTTGACAATGTACAAAGATGAACACAAAAGAGCACAAAAGTTAACTCTTTACACAGCGAAACACATTGATACTGAATGAGCGAGACGAGACTTCCTGGTTAACGCCGCAGAATCGAATTCGGCTTTCCGTCACTGAGCAGCACACAGGAACTTAACTGCATGCTCTGATTGGTTAGCTTCTCAGCCATCCGCCAATAGCATCTCTTGTATGAAATCAACTGGGCAAACCAATTGAGGAAGCATGTACAAGAAGTAAAAAGACCCATTGTCAGCAGAATCCGCGAAGCAGCGAAAAATCTGCGTTATATATTTAAATATGCTTACATATAAAATCCACGATAGAGTGAAAGTCGAAGCGCGATATAGCGAGAGATTACTGTAAATTAAATGGAAAAACATTGTATAACACTGAGAAACCCATGAACAACAGAGAAAACTAACATTGTAAGAGTTTGTGCTAGACGCTTACGACCCGCTCGCTGTAAACACTTTTTTTATGAGTTTAAGCACAGGGAAAAAAATTAAATGCCACTTCTCTTGTGAAACTTTTCAAACCATTCTCTACTGGCTTTAAATGCCTTTTCTTTGCCATTCAAAGAAGGATTTTTTTTTTTGAAATCTCCATGAATATTCCTGGCTTTCTCGCATATGATCGTCTCGCTTACGCTATCCCCTGCAAGGTGCTTCTTGTTCAACCACACTAGCAACAGTTTTTCCACCCCTTCCAGCACTTGAGGCCTCTGCTTGGTTAACATTGTAACTCCTTTTGCAGCATCAAATGCTTTGTTAGGCCCTGTACATGCAAACAAAAGAACACAGAAAATGGAGAATGGGAAATCATTGGCACTTACGAACACGCGTAGGGAAACTGACCACCAGTGTTTTTGTTCGCCACCAGAGTGTGTGGCCGTGAACAGATGCTAAATTTTGGCAAACTTTTTGGTCGTAACCCAATTTGTACGAGGTTCTACTGTACAGGGATGTGATTTGACATAAATCAGACTATGGAGTCTAAGAATGGTAGTGAGCAGGCACCTGTTCACCTGCCAGACATGCCTTTGACTTTATTGAGAAAGAGATGAAGGCCTTCAATGGCCAGCAGATGGGCAGAATAGTTCTTGGCTGAAAGCAACCATATGTTCCCAGAACAGGAGAATTGGAACCATATTTCATTTTCAAACATGTGTTCTGGGAGGACTGGCAGGAAGTCCATCATAACCCCCACCCTATTAGGAGGCTACACTTGTTAACTCTAGAACAGATTTGGACCCTAATTTCCCCTTCAAATGTCATGTGAAAGAATAAGTATAAGGCTGGTCATATAATTTGTCCACATCAGCTGCCATTTTCTACAAAATTAGCAGAGCTATATTACTACAAATGTCTGGCTGACAGACCTGGGGTCTGTTATATAAAAAAATAAGATCAGATTTATAAAACCTGGTGTATGCACATTTCTGCACAATTTCCATCCATCCATTATCCAACCCGTTATATCCTAAGTACAGGGTGACGGGGGGTCTGCTGGAGCCAATCCCAGCCAACACAGGGTGCAAGGCAGGAAACACCAGCCCACCACAGTCTACACAATTTACTCTTTATAAATCGCAATCATCTTGTAAATATGCATTTGTGAACACACCGCAAACTCCGCCAGGCCAGTCAACCTCATACATATGTGATCATGACCCTGCAGACCTTCAGTTACTGGTAGGGCAGCCACATTATGCATTTAGTAATGTGAGACCAAAGTTCTTGTCTCTAAATTAGAAGAACATATAGATAGATAGATAGATAGATAGATAGATAGATAGATAGATAGATAGATAGATAGATAGATAGATAGATAGATAGATAGATAGATAGATACAGTACTTTATTAATCCCAATTTACGTGGTGGCCTAAGCAAAGGAGTCAGCAACAAGTGCAGAAATGTCAAATGGCAACTTGTTACTACACCATGCCTGAAAAAAAAAAAGAAAAGGTCCGATCTCTGGTGACAAAGTGGATCAATAGTCATGGGCAGAGTGTGCATGTAATGGGATGAGGAAAAAGCACATCTATGCTCTCTGATTCAATCTGCAAATAGCATCTAAACTTGGAGATGTCTTTTTATGTGGCATTATGCCAAGGCAGTTCTGATGATTGTCAGTCTTATTTTGGCACCACAAATGACTTGCATGTTAATAGAATGTAATTGCCCGTATTGCAATATGAGTGCATTAATGTGCTCCGATAACTTTAGGACAACCAGACACTGCTGCAATTTAAGTTGGGAAAACATTTTTTGTATGTACAACCACATCATACAAAACCTGGATGTAGTGCTTTGCTGGTCAGTTGATGGATTCCAGCAAAGCATGTATGATGGAGAAAAGCTTCGCTGAGGTATTTCTGACTTGTCAGCCAGTTCACTGGGAAGTGACAACAGGTAGCCTAAATTAAACAAAAAAGTTCTTTATTGCAAATATGCAGCATTAGACCTGTTAAAAGGGAACTAAAATACAGTCTGTGCATCAATTTCAACACACATTACAATAACGGCTTGGTGATATGAATTATTATGCATGCGAGTCATCATTAATTAGATTTTGCTGCATTCTCTACATTACCAAAGATGTTTTCACTTCCCAACTGCTCCAAAATGCTGTATATGCATCGGTCAGATTTCTATAAATATATTCATAATCACCCATTAAGTTTTCTTTTACAAATCCTGATATTTTACTTCTTTTTGTTTTTCTATGCAAGCTTTTTAAATGAGGCCCCAAGTCCTGTAAGGGCTACTTAAAGTTCAGGGTTGGTGGGACACCAGAGAGGACTCAAGTAAGTTTTAATTTGATGTTTTAAAATGGACTCTCCTGTGGTAGCCAGATGAAAAGACAATTAGTAAGAGATCTCTAAAACTAGGAGAGGAATAGTTAAAATTCAAAGGGAGCGTAAAGAAGAGTAGTCATGAAACTGTATCTACGGTTAGAAGGCCCGAAAAACTAGGAAATCAGTCGTCAAAATCAAAACGGCTCTGGTAGAAGTCAAACATATTGAGAAACAAAAGATCAACACCATTGCAAAATGTTTAGAGTCTCTAACCAAATTTAAAAATGTTTTAACAGGTATGAAGTCTTTTTTACTCCAAAAAATTACATACCCAGTGAGGAACGCCACAATCTTAAATAGTTGCCACACAATAACATCACCATCGGGACAAGGGCTGTGGACACATACCTGACGACAATATGACCATGGTCATGACATAACATGTCTCCAAACAATTGCGAGCAGAACAAAACAATGAACAAGAAAGTGACATTTAATAACAGTAAAAAAATACTAAAATAAAACTATATTGTGAAAACTTTTTTTTTTCAAATATCATAATCACAACACATCCCTGAATCCATCCATCCTTCCATCCTTTATCCAACCCGCTATATCCTAACTACAGGGTCACGGGGGTCTGCTGGAGTCAATCCCAGCCAACAAAGGGCACAAGGCAGGAAACAAACCCCGGGCAGGGCGCCAGCCCACCGCAGGGCACACACACACACACTCCCACACACCAAGCACACACTAGGGACTGGAGTACCTGGAGAAAACCCATGCAGACACAGGGAGAACATGCAAACTCCATGCAAGGAGGACCCAGGACGCGAACCCTAACTGTCCCCTAACTGTGAGGCAGCAGAGCTACCCACTGCGCCACCATGCCCCCCTCTTCAAAGTTCAATTCTTTCCAATTTATTAAGGAGGTAAAAAAGGCACAAACCAAACCTAGACAGGGGGCCAAATAATGACTGAACTTGTATTTTATCTTGTTGCTTTGAATAGCAACCTTGTTTGCATTTTGAAGGACACTACATAAGCTAAACACTAATGGAAGGTCTGAATCATTCTTCTAACTCCAGACAAAGCAGTTTTCAGAAAAGATTTGGCAATACAAAATGTTGCCATAAAGATATTCACTATTTGTGTGTATTTTGCTTTCCTGTCCCATCGGGGATTTATGTACGCAATTCCTCAGACGCCAGTGCTGTATATTCCCCTGATACATTAGCACCTGGATGAGCACAAATGTAAAGGTTTATGAAAAGAATAGTTGAGTCTGACTCTTCATCACTACTGAATCATTCATACACCAAAGCAAAATCAGCAACTGCCTGAAGAAGCCTGACACAAAATGGAATTTTTTAGTGTTACACAAGCTATCATTTACTTCAGGCAATGAAGTCAGTATAAATAAATAATAAGAAATTGATTTTGTACCAGAAGAACATGTCTGTCAGATCTGACATCACAACAGGTGAAAGTGTGTCTCATAAAAACTATCCATGACTTCATAAAAACAGGATTTTTAGTGGAAAAAGATGTCTCGTTAATTAATTAGCATTTTTGACCCAAAGCTGCAATGACAACTTTCCATCCTAGCCAGCAATTTGAAAACCAGAATGCACAACTTCAATAATAATGATACATTTTATGTATACTGTATGGTGAATTCCCTATGCTCAAATAATTGAATTGAATGAAATGAAAGAAAAATTAAGAGCAAAACTGGTGGATCATTTTTAGACTGACTAACCTGGGCAGCTCAGTCATCCAGGAGGGGCTAAGAGTAGAGCCGCTGCTCCTCCGCATCGAGAGGAGTCAGATGAGGTGCCTCGGGCATCTGATCAGGATGCCTCCTGGACGCCTCCCTGGTGAGGTGTTCCGGGCACGTTCAACCGGGAGGAGGCCCCGGGGAAGACCCAGGACACACTAGAGGGACTATGTCTCCCCGCTGGCCTGGGAACTTCTCGGGATTCCCCTGGAAGAGCTAGAAGAAGTGGCAGAGGAGAGGGAAGTCTGGGCATCTCTACTCAAGCTGCTGCCCCCGTGACCCGATCTAGGATACGCGGAAGAGGATGGATGGATGGATGGATAACCTGGGCAGCAACACATTTGATGGAAAAAGAGCAATAATGAAAATATCTGTAGAGGATTAGTGATGAGGGGCATTCAAATATAAACTGGAATTTATGAGCTACAATTTATTTACTGAATATAATTAAATGACTTACACACTATTTTTCTGTGTAGTCTCCTGTCACTGCAGTATACTTGTTCCAGTGCTCAGGAAGTTTCTTAATCCTAGAAGAGTAGAAGTCTTTTGACTGCATGATGACCCATTCTTGCACAGCGTCAATAACCTCCTCGTTCGACTTGAATTTCTTCCCTCCTAAAACTTCCTTAAGTGGACCGAAGAGATGATAGTCCCTCTGAATGACTTGCACCAATCATACACTCTAGGCCGAGAGATACACTCATCCCCAAACTGCTTTTTAAGTTTTGAATAAATCTGAGATGGAATGACTCCTTCATTAGTCAAAAATGTAATAGTAATGCGCTGTGCAACGCTACTGTGTACCTCCTGTTAGACATGTTGATTACAATGGACAAGAATGGAGGAAAGAGCAGCTAGTACTGCTAACGACAAGTTCAGAGACGCATGTGTTTGTCCAATGAGTCAGGTCTACCTTGCACTATTTATAAGAACAGAGCACGAAAATTCCTGTTTATAATTGATGTCATGCACACACGCTTTGGAGGCAGTCAACAAACCCGTGGGTGAGTTAAAGATCACGAGACAAAGGGCGACAGAAGGGTATTAACCTCTCTCTCTCTCTCTTCCTGCAGAAACAAAGACGAGAAGTAAACGTCCGTACCGCGGAGCCAAAATGGCCGACTTGTCCTTCCGTCCCTCCCCGATGACATCACGTCGAAGCCATGATGTCACTTCCCCGTCTTAATTTCCTGTAGCCATCTTTAGTTCTGTATAAATACCCCTATGTTTGCAATGTTATTTTGTTGAATTTTTGGTTGTTCCCTATTTTGAGACGACTTTATTTTGATCTGTCCACTGGACATTATATGAGGTGGTTCCCCAAAACTTTGTGCAACTGGCTATCGTATTTATTTACTTTACACTGAACACCCCTTGTACAATGTTACTGAAGCAAGGCAGGAAAAAGCATAGATAGATAGATAGATAGATAGATAGATAGATAGATAGATAGATAGATAGATAGATAGATAGATAGATAGATAGACACACATGTGTGCTTGGGAGTTGACATCAGGGTTCATCTGTGCCATCAGCTAATTCCACCCCGAGCCAAGGCTGGTGCGATTCCCTAATGCCTCTTCTCTCCTCTCTTCTCCAGAACTGACAATCAGCAAAACAAAGACAAGTGACATCATTTCCAGTCCTCTCCACCCACCTTTTCCGCCTTGCCCACCTCTTAACCAGCTCTACTGCCATCATGCCTCAGCCTAGTCATAGACTCGCATCTGGAAAGACGTTATACAAACCACATGTGAAATTTATATTTATTATTTTGTTTTCATTAATGCAGAGGTTTGCCTGAGGGTGCTTCAAAACCTTTATGCCTTGTTTTGCTGTATCTACAAGACTGATATCTTGGAGGAGTTGGTCTCGTCCGTTGCGAGAGATGGACGTCTGAGTGGAGCTCCATTAGCAGCAGTGTCATTTTTTATATTATTTCCTTATTGTCCTGAGATATCCTGTATTTATCCAACCTGAGGGTTCTACTACAATATATGCAAACATATATAAACATAGGTGGCAAGCAAGGGGCTCAGAAAGAAATGGAAAAGAAAACTAAAGTTACATCTAAGCCCAGACCGACAAGTCCAAGTACAAGCTCAAGGTACGGCCTTTCAGAGACTGACCTGGAACAGATGGGCAAAACCCCATGCTCCTCTGGACCACGGTCCGCTACATCGTCTCCAGTTGAGAGCGAAATGGGGAGCGAATGTGCGAGTGACGCAGGTCAAGATAGCTCGCCGATTGGAAAAGATCATTTGAAACTGGAAAAGGCCTTGCAGTCCGCACTTTCACCTACTCCACGTGAGCCGGGAAGATCGGCTGTAATAGAGCTCGCCGCTTCACCTACGGTACACGAAAGCAGAAATGATCTGTCTGAACTGAAGGTGATGATGGCTGAGCTCAAGCAAGAGATAAAGAATGATATAAAGACTGATATCATAACACAGATACTAGGTAGGCTTATCCAACATCACATTGAAAGTGGCCAGATCAGAATTTAAACCCTGAAACAATAAGGCAGAAGCACTAACCGCTTTGACATCCCCATTGTACAATAAGACTTCAGTTAATTTACTGATAGAAGTCAAACAAGACAACTATATAAAAACTATGCAAGGACCCTGTGACCCTGAACAGTTCAGATGAGTATTGAAAATGTTATCCATCTATCAATCCATCTTCCTAACTCGCTTATCCTGAAGAGGGTGACGGGGAAGCAGGAGCCTATCTCAGTAAGCGTAGGGCACCAGTCCATCGCAGGGCGAACAAACTGCCACGCACCCCCACAAACAAATATCAGGGCGAGATTAACATCACTAATCCACATAACCTGCATGTCTTTGGTCTGTGGGAGGAAACAGGAGCAACCCACATATGAAACCCATGTGGACACCCTGAGGAATAAAAATGAACCTTGTTATGTCATATAATATTAAGTTAAACAATAATATTTTCAGTACTGCTATTCACTAACATACCAGAAACAAAGTAAAATTAACAAGAGGACAGCAACAGTAACATTGATATATTAGCTAAACGCACAGGAATAAAGCCGCTGAAAGCTCCTGATCACCTCTTTTTCCTTGACCCTCCTGCCTACTCGGCAGTTATATTATGGAGGGGTCACAGTGCTGCAATAAATCCAGATTGTGAGTCCTTCTTTTGCCCAGATGTCTGGGTTATGAATGGATAATTTAAGATTTAAGCACTAGAGCAAATGCCTCTAAAGGGAATATAAATAACAGTGATACGTAGCTACTTGAACTTTGTAAATCATTGCACAAGTAATAACTAAATTAATAACGACCTTGGCTCATAATTCTTTCTATAAACAAAACCTAAATATCACTATCGCTTCTTGTCCTTTTTGGCTAAGATCAAGTTTGTTTCATCAACATAAAAATTAGATTTTTTCTCCTTTTTTTATTCTGTTAGAAAATTATGGAGGTCTGAAACACACTGCATTATTCTTTATTAGTCGTCTGTTTTTTGCTTGGAAACTCCAGACAAAGGAGTTTTCAGAAATGATTTGACAATGCAAACACACTTATAAAAAGCTTCAATTGAATGTGTCTATTGTGCTCAGCCATGCTTATGAGTGCTGAAATGATTTATTGCCAACACAAAATGTGGGACTGTAAAATCGCATTGTCTAATCCATGTAAAAATGAATAGGCCATGTACAAAACATAAGGATTTGCAGTATTTTCTAGGTTACAGACCACAAGTGCTGCCTGTAAATGCATGTTAACATCTGTAATACGCTATCTACTTATAATGAATTCTTTTTCACAGTCATTTCTTAAAAGTTTTCATCCTACATCCCAAAATATGTGTGTTGGGTTAATTGGCATCTCTAATTAGTCCCTTGGGAATCTGTGCTTGGGTGTATGCAGGAGTGGCTCCTGTGAGTGACTGGAACACTAAACTGGCCTTTTTATGAGCAAGGGTCCTCGGTAATGGTCTAACATCCCATTTAGGACTGATTCACACCTTGAGCTGGACGCTGCCAGAACAGACCTCAACCTCCCCCCATGAATTTGATTAACAGGACTGGACTGAGATTATGCATTTTTAGGAATTGTTATAGTACAGTAGTAAATACTGATACAATTCAGATGTGAACTGTAACAAAATGAGAATGTCTAACAAAAAAAACCCTTAATTAATTGAAGTAAAAACTTTTTAATCACAAGTCTAATTTGATTGTCCGCATGAATGTTTTGGACAGGAGATACTCTAAACATGGCTGTCTATCAATGAAATTATGAGTTCTGTCCAGCCTCACTGAGTGTGTTTACATAGACTTTAATAATCCAGTTATTCAAAAAATGCCATGTCTACTGTGGAAGGAAAATTAGGCTCAGGGGTTGTAATCAGAATATAAATTTAATATGTCACTGTGCTCTGTGCAAATATTTTAAATCTGCTTTTCTTTTCTTCTCACATGTACAGCTAACACAATGCCAGATTTAGTACAGGGGCCCAGCATTTGGAATTGCTAGGCAAGCATCTTAAGACAAGATAAGTTAAGAACAACTGCAAATGGGCAACGTGCACTATTCTGTGTGTTAGAGTCAGCATGAAATTGTATCCTCTCTTTGCCTTGTTTGGAATGGCATGATTTACTTACGTGAGGGCCAGCACATGGAGAAAGAGTATAAAGTCTTGGAACATTGCCCGGCACACCTTTGAAGCTGATGGACAAATGGGAGATAACATTATCCGATCCTGAAAATCCTTACAGCGCAACGACGAAAATAGCAGACTGTATACATTGAGCTCCCACGTTGGTAATAGTCTTGTCTTGGCTTCCTTTGTCTGTAATGCCATAAAAATTGTCATTAAAGAAAGCTAAGTTATTTTCTCTTAAGTGATTTCTTGCCGCTGTATCACTAAGGGAGGGGTATCACCTTTTAATATCATATCTATATAGTTTCAGGTTACTTAAGAAGCCACAATTGCAAAACAAACGTATTTCCAGGGAGCTAGCACTGGAAAACAGAGGTCACATACTCATTTAGGATAAAGTGTTTTGATATGCTTTCCATACTAAAATATAGCATTCATCTTAAACAAATTGCTTAAAGAGTTAATACATGTCAGAAACCTGCTCACACATGTCAGGAAACCAGATAAAGGTCAAGTGAACAACAGAGACAAGAATGTAATACACAAAGTGTACTGAAGGATGACTAAGAGATCAGATGACCTGCATTCAACAAGATTGGGCAGTTATTTAGAACATTAGAACACTCTAGATGAGAACAGGCCATTCAGCCCAACAACGCTCGCCAGTCCTATCCACTTATTTCTTACAAAAAAACATTGTTGAGTTTTGAAAATCCCTAAAGTCTTACTGTCTACCACACTACTTGGTAGCTTATTCCATCCTAATATTTGTGCAACATTTACCTTTAAATTAAATAAGCAATTTACCCAGTTGCTATATACACAGAAATTTCAAGGATGGTGGCTCAACCCAAAGAGTATAATAAGAACCAGAATGTATCAAAATAGACTTTTATTTTATATAGATCATTTGGGTGTTAACCAACGAACCTACAAGAGTAGATGTATGCATTGATTGACACTGCTATGTAAATTCAGTTGCTTATAAAACAGACCAATATCTTTAACATTCGACATTCTGATCATGCTGTTGAAAGAATGATTCCTGTTCAAACATTAGCTGAAGAGTCATAAATGAAGCAGATGGACAACCTTTCCTTCTGTCTGATTATTGATTTGTCCTATTAGAGGATAAGTTTCTTTCCTTAATAGATATGTTGATTTTCTACCAGACTACCCTTATTTAAGGTCAAGGTTACTTTATGGTCATCAGCAACTGTGTACACGTACATAGTGAGATGAGACAACATATCTCCAACATACACATGCAGCAAGGTGCGAAAGAACCAAACCATAAATAGTATATAGTGTGGCTGTGTGTATATAAGGGCTTTAAATCTCCCAGAAAAAAGTAATGTTGCAATACAAGTAAGATATTGCACAGAGGCAATTTACAGCATTGAACCGTATTGAGTGAGTGATAAGTGTAAGGTTATCAAAGCCTGTTGTATCAAATAAAACAAAAGATAAAGTTCCCATACTGTTGAAAAAGTCCAAAGCGTAATATGATAAGTAAATAAAGCATAAAGTGAGGTAGCACACTGAGATGACAGTGGTTAAACAGGAACTAGACATTTTTATGCAATCAGAATTCTGATGGCCGGTGGATTGCAGAAACAGCGTTAACTTCAATACCACTTGCCAGATGGTAGAGGAGAGAAGAGTCTGTGTAACAGATGGGCATGGTCTTCCACAATGTTACTGTCTCTGTTATAACAGTGGCTTTGGTAAATATCTTCAAGGGGAGATAGAGAATAATCAATGACCTTCTCAGGTGCTTTCACTATCTGCTGTAATGCAGTCCGAAAAATTACAGTTCTCGTACCAGACGATGATGCAGCTAGAGAGCTGGTACTCTTATAGAATATGGTAAGGATTGATGTGGGGAGGAGAAGGCTCGCTTGGGTTGTAGTAGTTAAGGATTCCATGTCTGTTGCACTTTGCTAGCCTACAAAGGACTTTGATTTGCAAATGCATCCAGCAGCCATGCTTAGAACATAAGATAAATTTCTGTAAGAAAGGTGATTGCATTATTCCTTCTACTCTATAAAATAATCTGCCTCAGAATTTGAGAAATTGCCAAATTGTGCCCACTTCTTGTTGAGATGGGCTTCAGCTTTCCCTTAGCCCTACACAGGGTATAGCAAGTTGAGAAAATGGATGGATGGTTGTACTTGATTTCAGGGAAAGCTCAAGGGGACCCTCTTTTGCTCACATTCAAAAGAATATTTCCACATGTTAATTTTACACTGGTGATTTTGATGTGCAATACATATAGATAAAGCATTCTGGGATGTGCACCAATAACCCAATCTTAATATTAAACAATCACAAAACTTACAATAGTAAAGAATGATCAACTATCCCAAGCAGAGGAGTTCCAGTACCTCAGGGTCGTGTTCACGAGAGAGGGATGAGGTGATTCTGACATCTGTGTAACATTATATAAATGTTGTTCCAGACCATGGTGGTGAAACAGGAGCCAAGTCTGCACCTAAAGCTGTGGATGTGCTGGTCAAACTGCATCCTTACATATAGTCACAATCTCTCAAAAGTGACTAAAAGAATAGGATTGGAAGTGCAGGAAATTAGGTTTTACCACAGAGTTGCTGGACTGAATGTTCCTGACAGGGTGAGGAGTTAAGTCCTCAGGGTTTGTGAGAAATTCACAGGAAAAGACAGAAGAAAATGCTGAGTATGAATTGGCTGGTCAGCCTAGCTACAAACTCAATCGGGATAAAAAGAATTAAATGACAATGATGATGATAATGACAATATAAAGCACATGCTGCGTTCCTTTTGTTTGGTAGCTTTTACCATTCTGCGCAGAATTCTGGGTAAATCCATGCAAATCTAAGCATTTCAAGTGTTGGCCTCAGCTGCGAACTCTATAAATAATTTTAGTGACAATGCAGATATTGTGAAACATTTGCTTTTAAATGGAGATGTAACATCTTGTTTACAAGAGACTCTAGGGAGGGAAGCGGCACAGAAGCCGCCTCTTGATACCACCAAGTGACAGATAAAACACTAAAATCAATGTGTACATAAACAGAAGGAGACAAAGAGAAAATGGTAAATGGGATTGTAATGCACATTTATGAACCACTGCATCTTCACATATAGAGCTTGTTTTCGTGATTCATGCCGGTTAATGTCTCAGTAATAAGGAGCTCAAATTGGATTAATGTCACTGGCAAAAAGGACTTGCAGTGAAAATATTGACAAAAATAATTAAAGTCCTACATTCCTCATTTAATGGCAGAAACATTAGAATTAAACTCATTGTGCTTGAAACCGCCAGCACCTACACTTCACTTGAAGCAACCTTCATGTAGTGTAAGCACTGTCTGTTGTCCCTTTGTTTGGCAACTTTATACACGGCTCCCTCAGCAAGGCATTTAGACAAAGTCAGCTTCCTCCACCCTGGAGCGCGGGCTGAGTGTTTTCGAGTTCAGACAAACGGTGACCTTCTGAAAGTCTCAAACACATTACCTGTCATGTAGACTCAGATACAAACAGGCTCCCATAAAATTGCATCTGAACCTTTAATCACACTGTGTCTGCTAATGTCACACTCCTGAACCATCAAGTCAGTGATTACATAACCTCCTGGGGAATTAGCTGGCATGCAAAGCTTTCACATCCTTCGCATTCTGCATGGAAACTCTGGTGAGTATTTTGGCTTTTGTCAGATGACTCCAAGTTCTCAGGCTTCTGTGGCTGTCACTAACAAACAGGAAGGCTCGGTCATTCATAATGCAAATAAAGAAATAACTTACTTTGTATGACTTAAATACTTTTGATTACATTTTTAAAAGGTTATAAATGCCTTATTTCAAGACAAACAACTATAGTATAATATCTTAAACAGATTCTGTAATTTTGCAAAAATAAGCAAATAAAAAGATTAGTATTACAGTATGAATTTTCTATACAAGAATACTTACTACCTTACATATGTCTTTCAGATAATCTGATTCACAGACTTCTGAGGCTGTCATTTGAAACACTGTATAGCTCTCTTTAGTGTATACAGTCCTGCTACTGTGTCTAAAAAGTAGATAGATAGATAGATAGATAGATAGATAGATAGATAGATAGATAGATAGATAGATAGATAGATAGATAGATAGTATATTGGAGAAACACATAGCTATAAATGCATATTCATGTACAGTAGATGTCTCTAAGAAGATAAAAAAGCTGGGCAACTCAACTCTGCAAATTGTCTCATGTAAACACAAAAAAAGCACACACACTCCATACAGAGGACACTCTAGCCTAGAGCTGAGAGGAGGGAGTCCCAGTGCAGTAAAGCGCTGATGCTGCCCGCCATTGTATTGTGCCACCTGTTGGTCTTAACATTGATGTTTAGACTTCAAAGTTGTTCCTCCACTTATTTTCACCTTTACTTAAAACAGTAACTGTTTCTCTTTTTACTTTTACTGAACCTGAGTTCCCTCAAAAATACATCTGTTACGGCAAAAGATTTTCTTCATCCTTTTTCTCTTGATTTCATTGTGGCAACTGTTTATAATGGTGGCTCTAGGTGCTTTTATTAGTCACATTCTGCTACATGACAAGATTTTTTAACAAGACCCATTCAAACAATTATAAGACAATTAAAAACAAGACAATTATAAACATTACAAATTGCAATAGATAGATAGATAGATAGATAGATAGATAGATAGATAGATAGATAGATAGATAGATAGATAGATAGATAGATATGAAAGGCATTATATGATAGATAGATAGATAGATAGATAGATAGATAGATAGATAGATAGATCGCTATAAGGTGTTCCAGAAAACCCTAGTTGAAGAATGAATCACATCCACAGAAATACCAGAGGACTTTAAATAGGCATTGCTTTTAGAGTGACATCTACAAAGTTCTAATTCAATGCAAAGAGTTATGCAAATCTGCAGAATATGCTGAGTCATCTGAAGTAAAGGGGCAGCAAAGTTAAGAGCTAGCAAAATGAGCTTGAGGAACTGAAAGGTCATATTTCATTTTATATATATACTAGGGGGTTTCTTCTCCTGGTCGCTTCGCTCGTCAACCCCTGTGTTTGGTTAATCGGATATACAATTTAATTTTTTTTTTCTTTGGAATTGTTTCAATTTCATTATTTGCATTTTTACTTTAAAGCTTCATTAAAACGATATTTTTTGGAAACACATTGTGACTGCACAACCTATAACTGCTCATGAGTAACTATTGTTTCTGTTTTTCTAATAAATAATCTGACTTTTTCTAATGTTTGTCCCTGTGATTTATTGATTGTCATAGCAAAAGCTATTCTCACGGTAAACTGTAAACATTTTAATACAATTGGCATATCACAATCTCCTTTGGTGTCTAATATTATTCCCGGAATATATACATTACCTTTCTTATTGCCTGTTAAAATTTGCATCACTTCTCCATGATCATCAATATGCACCTGACCGAATTGTGTAGTCTTTGAAATTCAACTTGTCGTTGCTTTAACTGTTCTGGGACCACAGATTCTCATAGCGTATGGTCCATCATTGTGTAAATCCACGTTTTGTGCATTGAATGATGTGAATGCGAAAAGACTTTGTTGTCTACTCTTTGCCTTTTATTTCTGACCTCGATTTGCCCTGCTATTTTTTCAATTACACCTGGTTCTGACGGTTAATCACCTTCTGTTTGCAGTAATGTGATCTTTTCTATCTTTTCTTTGATACTGTAGTGACTGACATGATAAAGTTTCACAAAAGTTTTACTTGAACAATCACCAACTTCCTAACCCCAAACACAACTTTCTAGCATCCTCTCCAATCCCTCATCCCCCGCGTCTCGCCCCCCTTTACCGCATCAATCAATACCCTGCTATCAGTCTTCCGTGCTGTACTCCACCCTAACTCAATCGGACCTAACAGTCACTTAAAACCAAAAAGGCCTCAACCTGGCTGGGACGCTACAATACTTTCGAATTTTACTGCTTTCATATTCTGTACCTTTCTCTGTATGTGTATCGTTTGTTTGAGCCTTTCGAATTCCACTGCTTTCATAATCTTTTATCTGCCTTTTTTTCTCTCCAAACACCTTTGGTCTCTATTCTCTGTATTGTCTTTATACGGTTTATATGTGCTGAGAGAACAGGATGTGTGTGTGCTACGTGCTTTTACACGACTGAGTGTTTTTTGAAGGGTGTGTTCTTATATGATATCTTTTGTAAGTTGGGTGTGTCTTGCAAGAATTCTCATGTTCCACGTCCCCGCGAGACATCCCTGGGGCAATCTCTTTTCACCAAGTCTCATGTTTACGGTCCCCGTAAGACGCTCCGTGGCAAGTTTCTTTTGTCCCGTGGGTCTTTTAAATGTGTTCCAAGAACATTTTTTTATAATATATATATATATATTGTGAAGCCAAACCCGGAGAGAAGCGCTTGGAATAACTTGATAAGAATGACTATCAAGAGGACATCCAGTAGATGGATACACACAAACCCTCACTCAAGCAAGGCAGAAGTGTGGCCAAATAAGTCCCTGGAAGGTCCATGTGCCCCATGCTCATAACCTGTGGCCCTGCTGGAAACCAAGGGGGCTGCCCTCTGTCAGCCCAGCGGAGAAAGCAGTACAAATAACCAAAATGTTTAATGGAGTCAAATGCGATTATTAGTGTCTCTAAAATCATTTTTTATTTCCTAAAATCTATTTAATTTGAAGTTTGAATTATTAAGTTATAAGAAATGGTAGCAGTCAAAGAATAATTTAAAATTATTAGCTTTCTCTTGCCCTATGTGAACCTTCGGTGCATTTCCTTTATGTCTGAACCTCCCTTAATTGGCGCTCCCTCTGTCGAGTGCATTCCTACATTGTCTGCTTCACAGACTCTGTCATTTTTTTCAAGGCTCCTTGCTCCCCTCCTGTCCAGATTTTTCCTTTCTTTTTTTTAAGGGCGACTCTCTCAGCATGCCTCATACATCTTTACTCCTCCTTGTGCATTTCACACTCGCACTTCCTCTCTCATCACCGAAGCCAACCTGACCAATCACAGCAAAGCCAAGCTGACCAATCAGATTGGTCAGAGGGACTGGGCACACAGACCTTAGTGTTTTATTATAAACTACATACTATCAGTATTTGTTATAGGATTCAAAACAGCAGTGCTAATGTTGCCAATGTGCCATCTGCTGGGATGAAATAGATGACGTGTTAATGCTGAATACGCACAACAGAGTGTAACATAAAAATAAATTCATGTGTAAATGTAATATGTATGTACATTTATAAATATTTAAATGTATCAAATTTCCTTTGAAAACTTGTCTTTTAAAGAAAAATCACAAACAGAAAGATCAGTGTGGCTCTGATCAAGGGATGTGAATTGAAGTGTTCATATCAGTCAGATGAGCATAACAGCTCGAATGTTCTCCCTGAATGATCAGATAGCTGTCTTCTCATTTCACCTATGTAGATGGCTGGACACTTACTAGAAGAAATGTAATAAATATTTTTTTTTGACTGGCTGACTGACTAAATTGTTTGATATTCAATTTACTAGTGGGGCCAGATACAAGGAAATTGTTGTTGAAATTTTTGCAAGTGATATGGCAGCTCCTTTTACAGCTCAAAATGCCCAGTGAAGAATGTGGCTCTCCTTTGAGACATGAACTGTGGACAAGGGCTTTTGCGTAGGTTAAGTGGTCAACAAAGAGGCCAAGGGATGGTTAGGAATAAAGGCTCATGTAGAAGGATCAGTCTATAAAATGGGGAAAGGTATGTGGGAGAGTCAGAGTGTTAGGGTGGAATTTCAAGACAAGCAGGATGAGGGATGAACTATTGAGGTTCCTCTTAGAGTGGATGTTATGAGGTCTGCTCCTGATTTGATTGACTGGGCCCTGTCCACAATACAATTCTATCAATGAAGAAAGTCCTCATTTTGAGGAGTCTGAGGAACTCTGAGTGTTTAAATGTACACACATACCTACACACACACACACATATATTTACAAGTTAAGGTGGTGGAATAGATGACACTACTGCCTGGGCCCAAATTCTGTCTCAGTAATGAGATGCTTTTCCAGATTACAATTCCTAAATGCATCTTAAAGAATGTAACTGTTGACTCTAATTTTACGAGTCAAGGTTTGGTTACTACTGATTTCAAAAACATGGCAGAATAGGCTGTGATTCCCTGCATCTCTGCATTGTAATATGTGGCTTCAGATTACAGCTGGATGGATGTAATTGTCTTTATTCAACTTTAAATAATATACTGATATACAGTAGGAGGGCAAGTAGTATTTTAAATCAAATTTATGGGTACATTGTGATATTACAAAAACAAAAAGTATCCACATTTTGTAACTAATACTGTTAAACTGATATTTGTATCAATTCATATGGGGGTGACTATAACTAGTGGGCTAGATATCTTCTTTGAGAGTATGCATGTTCTTCCTGTGTTCTTGTGGAGGTATCTCTCAAGACTTCTATTTCCTGCTGTTAATGACACAGATCTCAGAGTGAGCCTGTCACAGTGCTATCCCAAAGGCACTGCCTTTCACTCAAGAGTAATTGAAGACATGTCAGCTTACAAAGCTGGTTTTTCATATTTGATTCCTGGAGAGCAGAAAGAAAATGAGTATTTACTCATAGAGTTGCATCCTAAAGGAGGACTGGTCATTGCAGAACATATAACGTTAACACTAAATCAGATGATGATGTTAAATTGTCTTGGCATACCTGTGATTGCCAGCCATTAGCTGAATGCAACTTAGACTCCTTTTGATTCTGAACTATGATAAGAAAAGAGCTAACTAGTTTTAAAATAGGTTTGTTTATTTAAAAAAAATGCATGACAGATGGAAGGACTGACTGCAGTACTGGACTTAATAAGACATCCACAGATCCATTAATAGACACATTATACGTGAATAAGAAATAGGAAACTGTGATACACAATAACCTGGACAGGCTGTCTGCACAAAGTAATGAGGATTTCAATCTGTGCATAAGAGGAGTTTTGATTGAAATCAGTATGACAAAACCTGAGAGAAGTTTCGGAGGAAGTGTAGCATTTAAGATGAGGTTAAATTTTCACATGACACATATGGATGTGTTCTTTTGAGCTTAAGCTCCAAATATGATAATTCTGTATGAAACATTGAAGACCAGAGTATGGACTTCAGATGGACCATCTAATGCATTTCTGCACATTCATTTTTGAGAGTCCAAAATTCTTCCGTTTGGTTCCTTATATAATCTATCAGTCTTTTTTACTTAATGTGTAACTTTTTAAAAACTAACTTAGAGAATTTGCAGTCAGATCATCTTCCCAATGTATTTCAGCACTGACACATGAAATAAAATGCACAATCCTTCTTAGGTATGCTTGATATTTGCTTCCTGGCACGGTTCTACAGCTCTGAGCTGTCTGTTATTAATGCTTTGCTCTTGTTTAGATTAGATTTAAGCATTTTCATTTTCTTCTTCAAACCTGTAGCTTGTTTTACTGCATTGCTATATCGTAGCAGAATTCAGATAATTCAATCAAACACTAACAAAGTGCCTCTAGCCATAGTAGAATATTCTAGTTTAGGGACTAATCAATAATCCAGTCAGTAAACCAATCCGTCTTTTCATAGCAATATCCAATCCATCCATGTTGTGTACCTGATTTTCCTGGAACACAACCCCAGAAGTGCTTGGGATAACCTGATAAGAATGACTATTAACAGGACATCCAGTTCATGGATACACACCCACCATCACTCAAGCAAGGTGAACTGATGTTGTTCAATCACCCTAACATGCATGTCTTTGGAAAGCCCACATAAACATGGAGAGAACATTAATAAGTACATCCTGAAGGAAATCACACCAGAATTCACACGCAAGTTGGTGGTAACACCGTCTGCCATGTAACCACCATTTCTCAATTCTTTAAATAAATTAGAGCATTAATAATAACAGATGATCTTTATTGTGCTGTATCCTTTAAGGGTGAAAATTGCTTTGAAAGTTACAAATTATCCATCCATTTTCTAACCCGCTGAATCTAAACACATGGTCACGGGGGTCTGCTGGAGCCAATCCCAGCTAACACAGGGCACAAGGCAGGAACCAATCCCGAGTAGGGTGCTATCACACACTAGGGCCAATTTAGAATCGCCAATCCACCTAACCTGCATGTCTTTGGATTGTGGGAGGAAACCGGAGCGCCCGGAGGAAACCCACGCAGACACGGGGAGAACATGCAAACCATGCAGAGAGGACCTGGGAAGCAGCAGCGCTACCACTGCACCACCGTGCTGCCCGTTACAAATTATAAAGCATGAAAATAACTAAATTAATAAAAAAGTAACATCTAGACTTATTTTATGTCTCTCTATCTCTCTCTTTCTATTCACAAACACACACACACACATATGGGGATCATCTTCCTAGCTCTGCTAAGGTAAGTGGTACCACTCTAGGACGAGAGAGGGTGCTGTTGCTAACTGCAGTGTCTCTTCTACTTGCAGTTCTGAGAAACCATCCTAGGAGAACACCTAGCCCTGCCCTCAGCGTCCCAGAGCCAACTCCACCCTTCCAGTCAGATTCCGTAAGAACCGTGTAAGCATTAGAAGGAGGCGTCTGATGATGATGACCCAGCAAACATGAAGGACACAACTCTACTGTGACATCGACAGTTACTCCAGAACGATAGATAGATAGATAGATAGATAGATAGATAGATAGATAGATAGATAGATAGATAGATAGATAGATAGATAGATAGATAGATAGATAGATAGATAGATAGATAGATAGATAGGAGGCATCATAGATGAAAAAAAAATATGTACACACGGGAAGTTGGAGAATTAGTGACGTTGGAAAGTTCAATATGGCGGCCGACATTGATGTCATACCACCGAAATAAGTACGTACATCGGTTTCGGTTAACGAAGGGAAGCTGCCTACCAAATTTCATGAAGATGGGGCCATAAATAAGAAAGTTTAACATGGCAGACATTGTCGACCGTTATGACCGTTACACGTAGAATTTCAAAATGAAACCTGCTTAACTTTTTTAAGTAAGCTGTAAGGAATGAGCCTGCCAAATTTCAGCCTTCTACCTACACGGGAAGTTGGAGAATTAGTGATGAGTCAGTGAGTGAGTGAGTGAGTGAGTGAGTGAGTGAGTGAGTCAGTCAGTCAGCAAGTGAGGGCTTTGCCTTTTATTAGTATAGATAAAGCAAACAGAAAATACAGAAACTCCAAATAAAATCTCCCATATTAGGTCAGCATTATGTGCAATGAAATCAAAATGATCAATTCATTCTCATTCCTGTCTTCTTAAATACTACACTGGCATTTTTTCATCTTTTATACTTAAATAAGAAAAGAATTAAATAGATCAAACCACACGTCTTCAAAGACAACATGATTAAAAAGTCAGAACAAAAACTGTAATGCATCATTAGCATATTTACATTTACATTAGCATGTTTCATTATTCATACACCATATATTTTTACATTTTTCAGTATTGTTTTTGAATTGCTTAAATTTATAATCTAGAAAGACAAATAAATCTAAGCTAAATGATAGATAGATAGATAGATAGATAGATAGATAGATAGATAGATAGATAGATAGATAGATAGATAGATAGACAGACACACAGTGCCTATAAAAAGTATTCACCTCCTTGAAAACGTTCACATGTTATTGTTATACATTGAATCACTGTGGCTTTTTTGACACAGGATTCTTTAATGTCAAAGTGAAAAGATCTCTCAAAAAAATGTTCTTAATGAATAGCAAGTATGAAACACTAAACAATTGATTGCATCGCTGTACATACACCCTTGTACCAGACTAATTGAAGAGCTGCATTAATGGAACCCACCCTAGACAGGATGCCAGAGCATTGCACAACACAGTCATACATGCAGTACACCCATTTGAACCCACACTCTCTCACATTAGCCCATTTTTGAGACACCGATTAGTCCACTATCAATGTCTTTGGGTTATGGAAGAAAACAAATATAAATATGGGAAGTGTGTGGAAACTCTGCACAGACAGTCTCATAAATATCTGAACATTAATAAACGATACAATTTTTTGTTATACAATTCACTTTATTCTTATATAACAGCTTATTCAATGGACAGGCTCGGAACATTGCACATATTTTCATATATAATACAGGTGCAGTAATGTATAAAGAGCATGCTCTTTATGTATTGTATCTATACATATACATGCACAATTGTTTTCCTGGTTCTAATGGCTTTTAAGGTTCTGCCAGTGACTTTATTCATCTTACTTTGTGCCTTTATCCTATTTTCAGGGAGCCAGGGCATGTGCTGATGGAATCCACTCAAGGCTGAAATTAACCCTGGAGCAAGTGCCAGTCCATCACACATTCTCACTCTTACAAGTTATTAGTGTTAGCTTACTTTAGTTTTCCTAAATTGGCCAGTGTAAATGAGTGTGCCCTACAGTGGGTTTGGGAATTATACTTAGCATTCTGGAGTTTTAGAATAGTTTAGAATAGCCTTTCCACCCAACAAAGCTCACAAATCCTATCCACTTAATTCCTCCAAAGCAACATGAAATTGTGATTTCAAGATCCCTAAAGTCCTACTGTGGACCATACTACTTGGTAACTTATTCCATGTGGCTGTGTTTCTCTATGTGAAGAAATGTGTACTAACAGTGGTGTGAAATTTACCCTTAACAAGTTACTAACTGTGTTCTTGTTGAACATATTTTAAGGTAATAATTCCTTTCAAAGTTTTAAGCACTTTAATAATGTTGCCTCTTAATTTGTTTCTTCTTAAACTAAAAGGGCCTAGTTCCTCTTATCTTTCTTCATAATTAATTCCCTGTAGCCCTGGAACCAGCCTAGTCTCTTTTCTCTGGACATTTTCTAGCACTGCTATGTCCTTTTTGTAGCCTGCAGACCAAAACTGTACCAAGTACTCCAGATGAGACCTTACCAGTGCATTATAAAGCTTGGGCATAACCTCCTTGGACTTGTAGTCTACACATTGTGCTATTTAACCTAACATTCTGTTAGCCTTCTTAATGGCTTCTGAACATTGCCTGGAAGTTGATAGTGTCAAGTCCACTATGACTCCTAAATCTTTCTCATAAGGTGAACTCCAACACTGACGCCTGAGGGACGCCACTCTTAACATTAACCAACTCTGCTAAGCTATCTCTTACTGTAACCTTCTGCTTCCTGTTTTTTAGTATATTCTGTACGCATGTATATACTACACTATGAATTCCCACTTCTTTAGTTTGGTGCCCAACCTCTTTTGTAGGACCTTATCAAATGCCTTCTGAAATCCGAGATAAAATGAAATGCTTTCTGAGTTGTAAGTGCTACCCACTGTGCTGCCCTTTCATAGCAGCCATCCTTATAAATTACTGTAATCCACATTGTAGTACAGTATCATTAGAAAGCCTTATGTACATATTGCAAAATTAGTTCAGTTTTATTTTATATAACACCATTTTCAATGTGGTTGTTACTTATTGTTGCCTTATAGCTACACAAACCTGCCGCTGATTCCTGTTAGTGAAGATTTCACATGTATGTTTTCCTCCTCAACTCCGAGTTCCCCCCAACATCTTAAAAATGTGTATTTGGCTAACTGGCACATCTAATCTATTTCTGCCATTGGGGTGTACAGTACATGAGTCCTGAATGGGGCACACTATCTGTATTGTGAGAGAGCGTCAGTTATGGCACTATGGCCATATGGCGCGTTTTCCTTAGGGTGATCCAGCTCATAAGATCCTCATTGTTGGGGACCCGAGTGGCTAGACCAGGCCAAGGGGTCGCCCACGTAACACCTGGCTGAGGCAGATAGAGGGTCATTTCCAGAGGGTGGGACTGGACCGTGTGTCTGCCTGGGTGGTTGCCAACCAGAATCCCATGTAGTGGGTGCAGCAACGTACCAGTGCATGCTCCCCAACTTAACTTGACTTGGTGTACATGAGGGTATAGGGTGATGAATTGATGGGCAATGCTTGTTTTTCCTTGAGCCCAATGCTGGCAGAATAAGTTTCAGTTCTTCTGACCCTATAATGGAAAATGGATGGATTAATTCATATTGATTTAGGGAGTAAACTTTTATGGGCTGTAGAAGGTAAACATAGTCCAGTCATTCATTACCTAAAATGAATCAGTCAATTCATACAGCATGAATCAGCAGAATCAACAAAGGGGTCCAAATGAGCGGACAAAGCATGCAGGTGTCCTGTGATCCTAAAGTAAAATCAACAAGGCAGTGCATCGGGTCAGCTGTAATAAGTGTCACAATTTAAAGACCAGCAGGAATGAAGTGCATCTTCAGCCTATAATGTTGATTAGAAAGCTGAAACCGTGAGCAAGTATCAGGAGAATTGCAGGGAGTAAGTACCATCTAGCTAAATGAGCATTAGTTAATAAAATGAGTGTCTGAAGGCATCTCCCAGGGTTATATGGAGTGACCAGGGTAGTCCTATTATGAAAGATATCACATTTAAATTCATAAAAGCCCCAGGGGCGAGCTACGGAAATGAGAGAAAGATATAAATAAATCTGGAATATACAAGGATGAGTCCCTGCCTGATGACAGATTTTCCAGTCATTTTTATGGAAGATTTGTGGACAAACACTACATTTGTAAGGAAGAAGGAAAGCGGTTTGGCGCATCAGTGTGACACAATGTGATATTATGCGTTTGGACAGCTCAGTGCCGGCACTGCCACAGAGAATTAGTCTCAAGGAGTCCAAGCCCTTGCTCGCTGGAGAACTTCACACAAGTTACCCAGGGATCGCAGATATCATATCTTTAAATAAGAAAAAGGCATGGCTTACAAAGGTACCATTGAGGTGGTGAGGCAGAAGGGGGTGTTGGGTACTTATCTGTGAACTCTGCATTACTGAGCAACAAACCCTGAAGGTTTGTGGATACACTCTTAAAAATAATGGTTCTATAATGGCATTTTATGGTTCTTCATTGGGTTATGTGGTTTCACTTTGAACTATGGCTTGATAAAGCACCAATTGGATGGGATCTTTCCATATGAAGTTGGCTCTTTGTACTTCCTAATACTTTAAAAAAATGGAACACTTTAATGTTTGGTAGGCTATCTAGCAGGACACTAACAGATTAAAAAAACCTGCTTGTTTAATTGTATGCGACGAGAGTCTTTTCAAAATTATTAGCTGTTGGCACTTCTAGATCTGTCCCCATCAAGCCATGGCTATTTACTGTGTGGAGCTTTTTGGGATCTCTTTCTGGAAGCTTCACATGGATGGGTGTTTTGGAAACTAAAACTGGTTCCCCTATGGCATCACTCTAAAGAACCACTTTCTGCTTGATGCCTAGTGCTGTCTAGATAGGCTCTAGAACTGAACCCTGAACTGGATTAGGCCAATTTGTGAATGTTCTTTTATATATCAGTTTACTAATTCAGCCATTTTTCCTCCCACACCTACAAAGACATGAGGGTCGGGTTATTTGGCATCTCCAGATTGGCCCTGTGTATGTGTGTGGCTGTTATACAGTATATATCTGCTCTGGACTAGCACACTGTTTTGCACCAGATACTTGCCATGATAATCTCCAGAACTCTAAACTTAACAAAGCAGAACTAGTGAATGTTATGTTACATTAATAAGACAATAATTTATATATTTTATAATATACCTTGCAAAAAGTGCCACTGCTGTAGAAAACATCCGGTCCCAAAGAAATCAAGCACCAGTTCACCTAATGACTACGGACCATTGGCACTTACGTCTCATATCATGAAGGCCTTTGACAAGCTGGTCCTGGACTATGTGAGTCATCTTGTGATAGGTCACCTGGACCCACTGCAGTTTGCCTGTCTGACAAAGACTGGTATGGAGGAAGCAATTATCTATCTGTTTCACAAGGCTGGCAGCAATGTGAGGATTATGTTTTTTTGATTCCTCCAGTGCCTTCAATGCGATTCAATCAGAGATATGCAATTGGATAAGTGTTTGATGTCCTGGATAATTGACTGTCTGTCAAGAAGGCCACACTGTGTCTCTGATATGGATGTGAGCAACACTGGAGCACCACAAGGTACAGTCCTGACAACTTCTCTCTTCACATTGTACACCACAGACTATAAATATAACACCAATCGAGTCACTTGAAGAAATGTTCTGATGATTCTGCACACATAGGGTGTATTGATGAGGAGAATGTGACAGAGTATAGACGTCAGGTGGAGAACTTTGTTTCTTGGTGCAGAAAGAATTGCATGTAACTTAACATCTGCAAAATCAAGGAACTGGTTATTGACTTTCACCACACCAAACAGTCTCTATGTCTAGTGACACGAGTTGCTGCAATCCCACATGTACTTGGGGTTCCATATTAATGACAGCCTGGACTGGTCTCATAACACAGAGGAAATATACAACAAAGGGTAGAGCAGACACTTTAAAGTGGGTAATGAAATCCTCCACATATTCTATAACTCAGTGATGACCACTGCAATTTTCTTCACTGTGGCTTGCTGGGCCAATAATATTACCTCAAGATAGTACCACTGATCAACAAGCTAACTTAAAGAACATCCTGTGTGATGGGACCCCCTGGAGGTAGTAGAGGAGGAGAGAATGAAGACAAAACTGAGTGCCATTAAGAACAATGCTACACATCCTCTGAAACATTAACATTGAGGACTTTCAGCAAGCAAATTATTCAGTAGAAGTGTGTCAGGAAACACTACTGGGGCTCCTTTATACCAACAGCAATACACCTGCAAAACACTTCACTGGGACTGTGACAGCTAAGACAGACATTTTCTTTCTTTTTAGTTTTTCTTCCATTTTAGCCATTGTGATGTATACTTGAGAGGAGTTTGTTGTTTGTCAAAATATAATAATATTATTTATATATGTATTGTATGTACTGTATGCATGTATTTATTTATTATTGAGCCATATATCATCCTGGGGATGAATAAAGTTGAACTGGTCTCATAAAACAGAGAAACAAGAAAGGGCAGAACAGACTCTTTTCTTAGAAGAATACAATCCTTTAATGTTTGAAGTGACATTCTTTACTTAATTTTAGCTATCTACATTTGGGTACTTTTTTTAATTTATATATTTTGGCAGATAGCTTGGACTATTACACGGCCAGGACACCAAGTGAGTTGAAAGACCCAGGATACTAGAGGGCAGCCTCCCTGGGTTGGCTACAGTACCATGGATTCCCGCAGGGTCTGCTGGGACTTGTAGTTTGGAGCAGCCCTGTTGGGTTCCGTGGGTGCCACCCAGGTGCTGTATGTGCATCTGGATCCTTGAAGCAACCTCTTCCACCACACCCAGAAGTACAGCCGGGAGAGGGTCGAGAAACACCTGGAGCACTTCCGGGTGAGCTATAAAAGGAGCTTCCTTACACCAATCAGAGAGCCGGAGTCTAAAGGTGGAGGACATAGCTTGCAGGAGAGGATTGGAGGCAGCAGAAAAGAGAGAAAGAAGAGAGAGAAAAGGGACTGAGTTATTCATGGGTGATTTGTGCACTGTGTGCTGTACAGGAAGAAAAAGAGAAAAGCGTGTGCACTTGCACTTGTGGCTCTGTGTCTGTCTGTGGTCGGGTTAAATTCCACAATATATATATAAAAATTCTGTAGTTCTGAACCCCATCTCATTAATCCCCCCAACACACACATCCACTACATTAACCCACCCTTCCCTCCTTATTTCCTACAGTATATATTGCCTTGGAATGCTGTATGTGTAATCATTTTCCTCCTGATAGGACTTGAAAGTTTGGGAATAAAAAACTACAGCTACATATTTACCTTTTTTTAGAATTTGTATTTACAATAGAATTAACTTTCTATGTGAGTTTCCAATAAACCGCGAAAAGGTTACCGTCCATGTCTCCGATTACTGCCTGAAGCCTTCATTTGATTGGGTGAAGCCCACACACATCTAATTAGTTTACTCGGCCATTTCCAAAAACTGTTGACTTTCCTTTTCCAAGTATTTCCCTTCAGTCATTCACCAAGGTCCGTTTCCTGAGCCATGACTTTCCCAACACACACGCAGGCCTCTTTATCTTTGTAACGACTGCATTTTCAATTAAATCTAGTTCTTGACGAGAGCCATGGGACACTTCCGCCAGGGTTATCCAATGAGAAGAGCCAAATCAATTAGCCCTGTCCATCGTACCAAATACACCGTCAAGTCTTTGCTTCTCAATTGCATTCCGGAGTGCCCCCAGAAACAACCTTCCAAAATTCATTAGATGCCTAACTGGTGTGTTTGAAATCTCAGCAGAACTAAATAAAAACTTCAATGCTGTTAGGTAGTCTTCTAAATATATGGCAAACTCTTATCTATAATTATCCTATATAATAAATCATACAACCTGGGTCCTGGAAGAAGACAGAGTTTAATTTAAATCAGGGTAGTAATTCATCATTTTTGCATTCATTATCCCCTAAACGGCAATGCTTTATTTATAATAAGAAAGTGCAACGGGCAGTTTAAAGAGAACAATCAAGGCCATTTAGCTGCAGTTTTAAGGCTCTGTACTTTAGTTCTTAAAGAATGCTCTCCTTTTAGAAAACATATTCTGTGCTTCTAAATGGCCGAGGAAGCTAATCCTAACTTAAAAGCAAGCTTGAATGACTTAAGGCAGATATTTCAGTAAAGGACCCTCTGGCACTTTGGAAATATAGAATGCCTAATTAACACAGACCTCCACAGTCTCAATACTAATGTGTATAGTGCATGTGCTTTTACAGCTCCCTGTTTTCACTCCACAAGAGAAAAGCAAAAGGAGAAAAAAAAAATACCACCACCAGAGAAGAAGAGAAAATTAATATTGAACCAGAATGTGTTGGTTTTACAGACTCTTGCTGCTGCTTACAGCAATAAGCAGGCGTTAGAAAACACAAACACCTTGGCAGACAATTTGAGAAGATCCACTGTCACTGTTTATATCTGTGGGCAGAGAGAAACTAATTTCTCTCTGCTGCTCTGTTTTCCATGTGCCGACTAGAACCCACTGCAGCAATTTTCCAATTAAATCCAAGAAATGCACATTTAAAGCATTTAAGATGCTTACTGGAGAGAGCAGACAGCTCCAACTGGACCCTGGAGTTGTACAGCTGCTGTATGTCACTTGTGGGTTTCAGTCATATTATTTCACTATAATATATAACACAGTTCATACATAGAATGAACAGGTATCATACATATCATGGGTTTTGTTGCTTCACTAAGGAATATAGACAAAACAAGAAATCTGTTCATTTTTGGTAGCTCCTTCTGTCTAGTCTGCTTATGTTGAGTTAACATGTTCTACCTGTGTGACTATCGAGAGACATTACTGTTAGGAAATTCTGTGACTCTGAATTGAATTGGTGTGATGAACTGGCACCCCAGGCTTAATGCAAACTATTAAAAGAAAATGTGAGCAAGAAAAACAATTGTATGGAATAAGGGTCATTGCAGTATATAATGGACTGGTCTTCTGTTTCATAATTTATCCATCATAATTTTAATTCATAATATGGGCAGAGGATGTATAGCCAAAGCAGTACAGGGCATAATGAACAGGGATAGTGCCAGTCTCAAAAGGCATATTATGCACATATCCATTCTCATTTCAGGGTAGCCTAGAAAGCATACGAATGCTTCTGCAGGATCAGAAGAAACCTACCTAAACACTGAGAGGGAATCCAAAGTGCATACTGGGCAGGAATGAAACTCTGGTGTCTGGATAAATATAAACTGTATATAATAAATATATGAAATATACAGTATACAGTATACAGTATATATACACATATTAGGGTCCTGAGAGGCCTGAGCTTATCGTGGCAAGGCACAGATTGAACAGGACACCAGTACATTGCAGGAAACTATCTTTCTGAGGTGAATGCTCTGGGGTTTTACATAAGGAACCTCCACTGAAGAGGATGTTCATTGAGGACTCCAGATGTTTAAGGGTCTGTTTTCTTGTTGTAAGTAACAAGTAGTGTAAGCACTAGGATTCAGCCAGCAAGAACAACCTGAAATTGATGGTTTAAAAATACTACCTGAGAAGAAATTCAGGGAAAGATGCGGACATCCCTATAGGATTACACAACTAACTGGGAATACAACAGAAGAAAAATGGAGACGAGGGGTTACCCTATCCCTCAATAGAGGAATTAGCTCTGACTGAGAGGCTTCTTCAGGCATCACAGGGCTTAAAAAGCATCAGCAAGGAAGTCAAGACCCGCTAAGGGCTGTGTCACATTACGTTACTTTTTCAGTGATTTTCAGTTGTAGTTTTGTTACATAATTTTAGCAAGCTGGGGGCAGTTGGCATCACATTCCTGTGAAGCCAGTCATTTAATGTGCCATGCCCAGTGACTCACTCCAACTAGTCTGCAACTTGTCCCACCAAAGCCAAACAGGTTTGATATTGTTTTAAGTCGTAGGGACGAGCAATGTATGAGTGGCAGCAGACAACCAATGATTGCTTATCTCAAAGTACAATGTGTAGAATGCAGAAATACGTTTTTTATGTACAGCAACAGAAAGTTACAAATAAAAAAAGGGAAGAGATATGCGGGTGAACTCATGAGGCATCATCCTATCAGAAAAAGCAGCAAACACGACTCACCTAAAAGATCAGCACTCAGTAAATGTGACATGGGTAGCAATTTTCAGTCGTGTAAATTACCATGGTCCAGCAATGAGATCAGTAACTGTGGTCAGCAAACCTCAGATACCCCACAATTAGATGTTGTGTAATGTGACATTGGCATAACTCATCAAAAGGACGTGTTTGTTTATTTAAGTGGGTCAGAAGAAGAAGACAAGTTGCTTGTTTGTTGAGTTTCCCAAAACAGCCACAAACTCTATCTTTCTATGATACATCTCCTTTCTTATCTATCTATCTATCTATCTATCTATCTATCTATCTATCTATCTATCTATCTATCTATCTATCTAAGTAGTTTAGGTTTCGTCCTATTTAAAGAGTTTAAGTGTTCCAAGTATCACCCATATATGCATGAAATATTTTTACTTCCAAGCTCAAGACAGGCAAAAACAAGTTTTTTAATTTAAGTAATGGGCAATGAGAGCCTCAGTTACATTCGTCTGTAGTTGTTCTCCATCCCTCATCATCCCTCCCAATAAAACGCTGCCCTCTCTATCCACCCAGTAGTCCAGTAGGGCTCATTTGAAATGTTTTAAGATGATCTATCTATCTATCTATACTTATATAAAAAACTCCTTAAATGACATAAGAATAAAAAAGGATAAATAAGGAACATAAAAGAAAACCATATGACATCACAATAAATATGCATGCCCCACTATATTGACTTTAAGAGTATACTATACAACAACAACAACATTTATTTATATAGCACATTTTCATACAAAACAAATGTAACTCAAAGTGCTTTACAAAATGGAGAATAGAAAAATAGAAGACACAATAAAAAATAAACATAAGTCAACATTAATTAACATAGAATAAGTAAGGTCTGATGGCCAGGGTGGACAGAAAAAACAAAAAAAAAAAAACTCCAGACTACTGGAGAAAAAAAATAATAAAAAAATAAAAAAAATAAAATACTAATAAAATACTGGCACAGTGGGTTGTATTTGTGGCATAAAGATACAACGGCACGTTGGGGTCAAACTCCCTCGGATCTGTTTGAACCTAGAGTGTCATCTATGTGGATTGTGTACTGTACGTTGAGTCTTTGTCCTTGTGGAATTGCTACAAAGGCCAACTATGGGATTATTGGCAATGCCAAAGTATCCATCCAAGATAAGTAGTCTCTAAGCAATCCATGTCTGTGTCGAGTCTGTCTGCCTCCAATTCCTGGAAGAAGGATATAGAAAATGAAAACAAATAACATAAGAGCTCATAACATACAGGCAATATTCTCGAGTGCCCTTAATCTAAGGTTCTAGTTAGCTGGAGCCAATGCTAGCTACAACCAGCCTTAAGTCATGGCACCCAGCCATATGGTTCTAATTTACAAATAGCCATTAACCAAACTGCAGCATTTTTTATAATGTTGAAGAAAACTTGAGCACATGGAGAGAAACCCATACAGACGCTGGGAAACACCCAGTCTCCACATAGACAACATCCAGGTGTGGCATTTAAACCCAGAACACTGAATCCATAAAGCAGCAGCGCCAAACGCTACGTTTCCATGCTACCCCATGAAAAGGGGTTTCCCTTGTTTAAAGTCTCACATGCGAAGTGAGAAGGCCAATCTCTCTTTCTTCTCAAAGGGGACACTGTGTCCAATGGGCTGGGGTTGGCATTCAGGATAAGTGGGTTCTGAAACACCTGTGACTGCCACCAATATGAAAAATCAACCGATAAATGATGGGATTGCTTGAGTGCATTTACATTATAACAAGTGGGTGTGTGCTCTTTAAAATCATTTCAGTTTCCCTTTTATACAAAATGTTGGATGGCCTCAACATTTTCCTGTGTAGACACCTCCAACGCTAACAAACGTCATGATTTTAATACATTACCCATCTGACCAACTACTCAATTAAAGAAAAAGCTGTGATTTGATTGATGGACTAGGTCTCCTTATGAATGGGTACACTGTCACAGTACACTGGAAAAATTAGGTTTGAAAATTGTATGAATAAGGTAACCTCCTCTTGAAAGAAAGGGGCTGGTGTGGATATCCCCTTGCCCCAGCACTGACCGCTTTGGTTTGCTGATCGCATGTTTAACAGCAGGTGTCCTTGAATTCCACTATTGTGGTTAAATACCCAGCTGAGAGGGAAAATGATCTCTTTGTACTGGGCAGTTAAGCGAACACACCATATGAGCTGAACGCTTTATCGGAGTTTGAGTGGCTTGTCAGGCCAGGCGCTAATTAAGAATGCTAGGCGGCAGGAAGCTTTACTCTCTGATTAGCTTGTGATCTCCCACAACATATAAGACCAAGCTGTGGAGTGTCCTACTTAATAGAGAAAGGGCCTAGAGATTTGAGTCTGCCCCTCAGGCAGAAGCGCACAAGGATGCAGTATGGCCTGAAGCAGTAGAATTAAAAGCAGTCCTGTCAATATTCGTTTTTAAGCTACAGGTGGCGTGCTGGATTCTGACGTGATGCAGGAGTAGCCCAAGCAGCGCTTTGGATCTTCTAACCTTAATTGACAGATATCAAGTCAAATTTTGAATAAGGAGGGGTTGGGGGGCTGACATGAGTGAGGAGTGGCAACACAGAATAAAGTAGCCATGCATCCATTCTGATCCCAAAAGCTGGATTTTAGGGATTTACATAAATGAACTGTGGACCAATGTCCCTGTCAAAAATAGGAAGGGTTTTTGGAGGCAAATGAAGATGATAAGAATCCAAGGATTCATCCTTTTTCTAGGATTACTATGCCCTGGTGCTGAGTGTGGAAAATCAGTGTTTATCCTAACACTCAAAGGCACAAAGTCAAGATTAGAAAATGAAGCCTTGGTGAATCAATAATTCTGATATTAAAAATATTCACTTTTTGATATTTCCACGGACTAAGCATGAAACAGAACTTTGAAAATCAGTTAATGGATATACTTTAATATTAGCTATTTCCTCATTTTATCTATTTGATATACACATTCACAAGGGTTCTCCATTAAGGCAAATCATTGATATTCAGAAAGTTGATTTTTTAAAATGAAGCGCAAACGTGAACACAGTAAGTAAAAATAAAGTGCAGGCAAAATAATCAACAAAAGGCTTAACAAACACATATTAAACAAATCCCCAACATGAAAGTAGGCTTTAAATCTGTTGTTTAGAACATGAAGGTTAATATCTCTATGCGTTCAACAAATCACACAAAAACAGAAAGAGGCTGTAAGAGATGGAGTAAATAGAGTCTGTGCTCCCATTATAAAAAGGTGCGTTCTGTAAGCCAAAACTTTAATGAAGTGACTGTCTGCTGTCCTGACTGAAATGGTGTACTGACCTGAAATAGAATTTGTACTATGGATTTATAAGTTTCATTCAGTCAACAAGTATCTAAAATGCTTATCTAGTGCAGGATCATATGTGTCCAAACGGCACGGAGCATAAGACCAGAATAGGGTGCCAAACCATGACTGGACCCAGTTATGTATTATGTTACATAACAACATCAAACCCTCATAATAATCATTTATTTTGCATATTAATATATCACTTTCCTAATCTACTCGAAACCCTTAACTTAGACAGTGGGGAACCACTTTAACCACCGCCATGGTGTAGCATTCAATTGGATGATGCCATGTTTGACCACACATTAGCTACTGTGTTAACTCAGGGGAAAAAGGAGCCATAGCCTAGCACAGTAACACTAGGCACATTGCAGGAATCAGTACTGGATATATTAACAGTCCTTTATGACAGGGTTTCTCGAAAGGAGTTGTGGTATTGTATGAGGAAGTCGGGAGTGGCAGAGAAGTATGTAAGAGTTGTACAGGATATGTACGAGGGGAGTGTGACAGTGGTGAGGTCATGCGGTAGGAGTAACGAATGCATTCAAGATGGAGGTGGGATTACATCAAAGATAAACTCTGATCCCTTTCTTATTTGCAATGGTGATGGACAGATGAGATTAAACAGGAGTCCCCATGGACTATGATGTTTGCTGATGACATTGTGATCTGTAGCGAGAGTAGGGAGCAGGTTGAGGAGACCCTGGAGAGGTGGAAATATGCTCTGAAGAGGCGAGGAATGATGGTCAGTAGGAACAAGACAGAATACATGTGTGTATGAGATGAGGGGAGGTCAGTGGAATGGTGAGGATGCAAGAAGTAGAGTTGGTGAAGGTGGATGAGTTTAAATACTTGGGATCAACAGTACAGAGTAATAAGGAGTGTGGAAGAGAAGTGGAAAAGAGAGTGCAGGCAGGGTGGAGTGGGTGGAGAAGAGTGCCAGGGGTAATTTGTGACAGACGGGTATCAGCAAGAGTGAAAGGGAAGGTCTACAAGACGGTAGGGAGACCAGCTATGTTATATGGGATGGAGACTGTGGCACTGAACAAAAAACAGGAGACAGAGCTGGAGGTGGCAAAGTTAAAGATGCTAAGACTTGCCCTAGATGTGACAAGGATGGACAGGATTAGAAATTAATACATTGTAGGGACAGCTCATGTTGGACGGTTGGGAGACAAAGTCAGAGAGGCAATATTGCGTTGGTTTTGACATGTGCAGAGGAGAGATGCTGAGTATATTGAGAGAAGGATGTTAAGGATAGAGCTGCCAGGCAGAGGAGAAGAGGAAGGCCTAAGAGGAGGTTTATGAATGTAGTGAGAGAGGACATGCAGGTGATGGGTGTAACAGAACAAGATGGAGAGGGCAAGAAGATATGGAAGAAGATGATCCACTGTGGCAATCTCTAACTGGAGCAGCAGAAAGAAGAAGTAATATCCAATTATTTATCTCCTCCCTTGTTCACACTCATTCTCAAAGAAGAATCACCAAGTAACCTACATATTTGGGGATGTGGGAAGAAAACTGGAGTACTCAGAACAAAATGATCACTAAGCATAACATAGACATTGAGCAGGCATGGGATTCAACACTACAATGCTGTATCGGTGAGACTGTTCTACCCTATTATTATTATCATTATATAAATAAAAAAGTGTGAGAAAAGGGACAGTATATGCATGTAGATGTGTGTCTATATATACAGTATACAGAATATAATCATTTTATTACATAATCCCTTTTTTATTAATGTATGGACTTCCCATTTCCATTATGGATTGCTGCAAGAAGATGAACAAAATGAGCCATCCTTTACACAGGAGACCCCTAATTTGGTCAGGAGAGGTCTCCATTGACGGCTAAAGGGGACTTCCAGGATGTTTAAAATCCTGCTCAGGAAAAGAAAAAGGTGGAAGGAGCAGGAGAGAGATTGAGCAGCAGGCCATAAGGATTTGATGGCAACAACCAGGACCTGGTCTGGGGACAAAAAAAACATAGCAGCCAACCATGAATCCCATGGGAGAACAAAAGAAGAAGGTCATGAGTGAAAGGCACTATAGCAAGTCTCTGACCTCAGACTGAAATTAATAATATTTCTGCGGTCCCGTGCATCACACAAGAGAGCCTTGTAACTGCTCTGTCTCCTCCATTTAACAACAAAGACTGTTGCGACAAATGAACTGGATCGTGGAATTCTGGCCAGTTGGCTCTCTGAGGATTAAAGCTTTATTGGAACAGAACAAAACTACGTACAAACTTACAGAGACTATTTTCTATGATAATTGATGTGATGCATGTTATAAGTGCTGTTTTTTTTCTCAATGTAAATGAGATTGCATATTTGGATGTGTGATGAATTTAATGGGTGCGTAATATTTACTTTGCCCATTAAAATATTTAGGTCATTAACACAAATTGAATATAATATATAGGTAGTCCATACAGTTTGGGCATGCATATGCCACATTGCACAGGGACATAGTAACACAGTGGTTCTCAAACTGTGGGGTGCAAAGATGTGAAAAAAAGAAAACAAGAATCAAAAATATGAAAAATACATCTATTGAAACCAAAACAAATTAACTTAAACTACATTCTGATACTAGAAAAATAAATATAGTGTTAGATAAATGTCGATAAAAGTTAAGTAGGTATAATAAAATATGCATCTATGATATATCATTAATTTAAAAAGAACAAATTGGTATTAGTGGGCTCCTTTCAAAAAAACATTAGGGGCGATTAAAACTGTTATGAAAACTCGGGCCGCAAATACTTAAAGGTTGAGAAACGCTGTAGTAACAGAAAAACCAATTTGAACTACCGCCAGGCTCCAGGTTTCATTACTATCCACTGCTCTCTGTGTGAAGTTAGGATATTCTACCTGTGCTTCTGTGAGGTTTTCAGATTTCTTCCAAACGACGTAGTGGTTAGGACAACTGGCAGGTCTAAATGAGTCAGTGATGGTGTTGGTGTACCCTCTGATGTCATGCCATCCAGTTCAGGCGAACTTGATGAAGCGTGGGTGTGATTATACGTGAAGTTTATTTATGTTGAAGAAATTAATATCACACTTCAAAGTTAAATTATCACATTTGGATTATTTTTTCACATTCATTACATTATTAGGGAGTTAGGATTCTGAAAACACTGAAAAGACCTACTGAATGGTTGCAGTTACAAACAGCACTACAAGAAAAAAGTTTTAATTGCCGACAACGCGTCTAAATTCTTATTACTAGGCTTTTAATAATCTCACTAATTCCTCGCCAGTTTTATCCCTAAACCTGTAACCAAATGCTGTGCTAATCAAATGGAAAGGCATATAAAGACCAGCTTATCCATACTAGCATTATAGGCAGAACAAATTAAAGAAGCCTACACTCATTAGTGGCCCCCTAATACCGTGCCCCTTTTAGGTTAATCTTTAAACCTCTTTGTCTTTCGTATTAATTAAGAAGACAGGACACATCTTCCTATTCTGCTAACTATGTTTTTCACCTTAACAACTTACTGTCCATCTGGCATTATGCAGAGTAAACACATCAAATTAGTTTCTTTTGAGTGGCTTTGCTAGTATGCTGTGCAATGATGGAGATGATGGGTTACCTGGATGAAGGTTTTTAAAAATATCAGATAAGAGTGATTCCATGGAAATGTCATTCACAGTGAGGCGCAGCAAATGTACTATATGGCTGTCACACCTGTCTGTTATTAGATAAGAGGGGGTCTCTAACAAGTGTTTAACAAAATACCAAAAAAATATTATACTGCATATTGCATTGATGCCTTTATCCAATTCAATTCACAATATCAGGATATTTCACAATTTCTTTCCCTAACAGTAGAATAAATTACTTGCTCAGGGTCACTTATTGAGAAACAAGCAGTTTAAAGTCTAATAAAGTTTAAACTCCAATATCTCAAATACTACACCAGACTGCCTGCCTAAATTTAACAAGCCTGTATAGATGGGCTGGTGTTATTTCATTATTATTTTACATTCAGCTGATGCTTTTAACCAAGGTGACTTACAAGCTAATGACGCAGAGCAGCCATTCACATACATTTTTACAAATGGAGTACAGATAGGGTGACTTGGTTAGGTTGACACATTGATTGAAGAGGTGCGTTATAAACCTGGGACATTCTAGTTTAAGAGCTTTTTACCCCTACACTGGTCACACTAAGCACAGAATAAAATGTTACTAATAACACAATACGGAAAGACAGATAATGACATGAATTAGATAGATAGATAGATAGATAGATAGATAGATAGATAGATAGATAGATAGATAGATAGATAGATAGATAGATAGATAGATAGATAGATAGATAGATAGATAGATTCATTTGCTGAAAGTCCCCAGTGTTAGTGTGTCACTGATAGACACTATCTATCTATCTATCTATCTATCTATCTATCTATCTATCTATCTATCTATCTATCTATCTATCTATTATATAGTGCCTTTCATATCTATCTATCTTATCTATCTATCTATCTATCTATCTATCTATCTATCATCACACACGCACACTTACTGGGCAGCCAAAGGGCCCAAAGTACGAACAACAAGGGAGCGGAACAGAGTATTAATACCTTTTCTCTTACATCAACAGAAAAACAGCCGTAAAATACCACGTAACTACAGCACTTCTGGCTCTCTGCGATCACTCCACTTCCAGGTTCCACTACCAAAGACGTCACGTCCATTCAGTATCGATGTTCTCAGCTCTGGTGCCACAGCGATGACTTCACTTCAAGCTTCCACCGAAGAAGACGTCATTTCCACCTTTTCGCTTCCAGCCAACTAAGTTCTGTTTTGTGTTCATCTAACTTCCTATTTTTCCACTATAAAACACCTCAGAAAACTCCACATCTTTGTCCAATGTGTTCTTATGCAATTACAATTGTGTTTCAGTCAAAAAAGACTTTTCAGCAATGCCAGACATTATACGAGTAATTCCGCCGACCCTTGATCGATTTCTCTGTGTTTTTTTCTCGTCCACACTATCTATCTATTTAAATGCCATCACAATGTTTGCTTTTGCCAATCAGGACTCTGGTTATGCCAATAATTAGCTGCACAGTTCTGAGGAGCTCTTCCATGGTTTCCACTCAGCTGGTTTCTTTAAGCTGCTCTTGGCAAACACAGTGTGACTGCTAGTTAATTGGGGGGTGTGTGTCTTAGGCAATCAACTTCTTAATGGCACAGTCTTTATCTGAACATATCTGACACTGAGCATGTTTACATGCACTCACAAAACTGGGAGAAGGTGACTAACACGGTTAAGGTAGAAACCTAGTTGCTTAAAAATCCATGTATAAGTCCACTTATGGAGTTCTCCTAATGTCATAAAAGTGAGCTAAAAAACATCATTAATGGCAACTGTGAATCCGAGAACAAGTATGGAGCCCATGCCTCCTGAGATTGTGCTGCTGAGCTTGGCAATGTACAGTATGTCTACATTTAGGGATTTCTGAAATATTGAGACTGATTATTTTAACCAGGAAAAGGAAAAATGCAAATGGCTGAGCATTTGCTTTCGGAAATTTATCTTTGTGGACACTTCCACCATTTTCTACCCATGGTTGCTAGAAGAGAGGGCATGAGGGGTCATGAGGTCACTGGAAAGTTGTGTGTGGTGATCCCGTTATCTATGCAAAAGGACAAAGGTCCAAGTCTTTAGAGTCCTGGCGCTTTCTGTCTTGCTATATGGCTGCGAGACATGGACGCTATCTGGTGACCTGAGACGAAGACTGGACTCCTTTGGTACTGTGTCTCTCCAGCAAATCTTTGGGTACCATTAGTTTGACTTTGTGTCAAATGAGCGGTTGCTCATGGAGTCCCGAATGAGGCAAATTAGCTGCATTGTGAGGGAGCATCAGTTATGGCACTACAGCCATGTGGCACGTTTTCTTTAGGGTGATCCGGCTCATAGGATCCTTATTGTTGGGGACCCGAGTGGCTGGACCAGGCCAAGGGGTCACTAACGTAACACCTGGCTGCAGCAGATCATATGGGTCATATCCGGAGGGTGGGACTGGATTGCGTGCCTGCCTGGGGGGTTGCCAACTGGGATCCTGAGCTGTTTTATTGCGTGGTGTGTGCGGCAATGCACTGTACCAGCGCATGCTCCCCAACTTGACTTGACTTGTTGCTAGACGCCTATGTGAAGTTAACACATATGCAGGCTGACACAGTGCAACAGACATGTGCAGACTATGAAATCCTTATTGGCAGTCTGGTTAAGGGTTTACAAGGCCACATAACTTGTGGAGAAACCTATGAGTGTAAACCAGATTTCTCAAACACCAATATTCCAATTTCTCTAACAAGAATAAGGCTATACGTGATATCTTTGAAACCAGGTCTTCTGTGAATAACCAGTTTATGAAAGTGCATAGAAATGCACTCACTGTTGGGACTTTTTGTTTTTTAAGGCCTCATCTGCTAAGGCAATTGGTAAATGGCATGACAGAATTTATCTCGGGCAGTCAAGATTCAAATTAAGTAGGCATCACATGACAGCAAATGAAAAAGACGCTTTAACATTGTTTCAAATTCAAAAGTTCAGCTTTTACTCTATTTCGGTGTGTGAATCTGTGGAAACCACTTAACCTTTCAATGTTCCAAACCAATGTAAAGAAATATATTAGGCCAGTGCACTTGTAAGAAGCTTTGGCATAGTGTCTGCTACAGGAAGGCACTACATGAATTAAAGGTTATGATGTAGGCTCCGGTATAATCTCAGGGTCCAAAACTCACTATTATTTACTAATTTAATCCATCTTTCAAAATCTGAGCACTTTTTTTGTTCAGTTCTCGGTTATAATAGCTTCAGATAGAAGGGAGGAACCGATAGGCTGACCACTCAGTGCAGGGCACTGTCTCTCATAAATCACTTAAAGAAATTCTTCAATCAGCCTAACTTGCATATTTTTGGGAGTTATAAGGAAAAGATGACATTCCAGAGAAAAGCCTACAGGGACATGGAGAAACATGCAAATCCAACATACAAACCAAGGCTAAGTCCAGGATTTGAACAAGGCCTTCTGGAGATGTGAGACGGCAAATCCGAATAACTGTGCAATCAACTCTTTTATATTGCTTTGTTCTTTCTGTGTAATTTGTATGTCCGAACTTTCAATTCTGTTGATTTGTTTTTGAATATAATCCTTATTTATTTAATGCTGACATTTTTTGTGAAGGTAAACACCAATGAAATTGTTAATTCATTTCTTACATGTAACAAAATAACCCTAAAAATGATACACCACAACATTGGAGCAACTTTGAGTTTAGGGAAAGAATACAGAATTTCCCAGAGGAAACCTCAGGAAATAAAAGACTAAATGCTAAAGCACAAACCCCATCCTGCTGCTCCGGTGTACTAACCCACTGGGACATGAACCTGCAATCATCCCCTGATGTGATCCAGTAAGTCATCACGCTGCCTCATTCTGGTAAAATTTAATAGCACAATCACAACAGATCTTCTAAACTGAGAGTGATGGATGATATTATGTCATTCCTTTTATCCTTTAGTGAAGCTGCTCTGCTCCATTCATTTCACATAATACGGCAAAGTTGGGTTCGTACATCTTAGCTCAGCAGGACAGAAGTTTGCAGATTCAGATGCTGTTAGAATGGCAGAGAAGGCCAGCCTTTGGAGAACCACAGGATGCTTCTTCTAAAAAGCCAAGAACTTGTTTATAACAGAGTCACCACACAAAAAGCTCTAATGGGACGCTGGCAGGTGCATCACTCGGTTCTTGCTGGGAAAGATTGCTACTTTTGACAACGAAAGGAAATAACAATCGATTGACCATCACTTTAATGCATGGTTTTTAGAACAGGGAGCGACTTACAAAGAGCCTGGATATTATTTAGTGCTTTTCTTTAATAAGTTGTCTGTGAAAGAAAAAAAAAAGGTAAGAGAATCTTAAATCTACTTCTTTTTTGCTTTTTTTTATAGAGAGAGTATAGATCAAATACTCATTTATTACTTGATCTGCTTCATCTGAGTTATTGTTATAAAGTACAAATTAGCAACTAAAACAGGATAGGATGACATTCTATCACAGGAAACCCTTACATGATTAGATAGATAGGTGTAAAAATCACTTAATAACAGACAGACAGACAGACAGACAGACAGACAGACAGACAGATAGATAGATAGATAGATAGATAGATAGATAGATAGATAGATAGATAGATAGATAGTGTGGCATGCGGCTGGGGGTGGTACCCAGCCGGGACGCCCGAGAGGATCGGAGGAGGGCTTGCGTCTCCTCCAGACCACGAGGGGGTGCCCGCCCTGGTTGCGTTGGGGACCACGGGTGCAGGGCTTGGAAGCTCAACCCTGTAGGGGCCCATGGCCACCGCCAAGGGCCACCCCGGTGCCTGGAGAGCCCTGGACCACAGCACTTCCACCACACCCGGGTGTGCAGCCAGCACTTACGTCACACAGGGGAGTGTCGGGAAGCACCTGGAGCCCATCCGGGCATGTATAAAAGGGGCCGCCTCCCTCTATATAATGGCCAGGGTCGGGTGGAAGCAGGACAAGGTCTCTGGAGGAAGGCAAGGAGACGGCCTGAAGGAAAGTGAAGGCATTGGACAGTGTGGCCAGGACTTTGGGGACCTTTGGGGTTTGAGCACTTTGTAAATATGGAACAGTTGTATAATAAATGTGTGTGGGGTGATTTTAACGTGTCTGCCTGTCTGTGTCCAAGCCAAGGTCCACAATTGATAGGCACTTTATAATGGATAGATAGATAAGAATTTCACTGTATAATAGATAGATAGATATGAACGACACTTCCAGTCAGATTCCGTAAGAACCGTGTAAGCATTAGAAGGAGGCGTCTGATGATGAAGACCCAGCAAACATGAAGGACACAACTCTACTGTGACATCGACAGTTACTCCAGAACGATAGATAGATAGATAGATAGATAGATAGATAGATAGATAGATAGATAGATAGATAGATAGATAGATAGATAGATAGATAGATAGATAGATAGATAGATAGAGTATTTAAATTCTCAGCTTCACCTAACCTGCCCTACTTTGAAGTATTAGAGGAAATCCTGAGCACCTGAACAAAAGCCCACACTGATATCTAATGTGACATGCCAGTGACTCACTCCAAATAGTTTGTATCTCACTCTGATAAAATCAAACAGTTTTGTCTTTGTCTTCAGTTGTAGGGGTGGGCTCTGTGTGCATGTGAACTGACAACCAATGAATGTTCATCTGGAAGTACAATGTATAGAATGCAGCGACAACGAATGAGGAGTGTTTTGCACCTCACAAACAGAAGTGAATGTTGTCTGTCTGATGTCTCATGTTTTACATGACAGAATGGAAAAAGAGAGAAAGGGCAACGACTACAACTGAACTCGCCTTACTTGTTAATACTTCCTATAAAATCAACTCAGTCAGGCAACACATTATTGGCTGTCACAAAAATCTGGAGTGTGACTGTGCTGGAAGGTCAGCCCTTGGTCGGTATATGTGACATGGCCAGCAATTCAAATTGACGTGGTCCAGTGATGAGATCAGTAACCATGGCCAGCAAGTATGACATACCTAACAAGTAAATGTCACGTAATGTAACATCAGCATTAGAATTTCACTGTACTCTGTTCAGGTGACAACAATACTACTACTACTACTATTACTACCCCTAAGTTTCACTTTCCTATTCCAATTAGAGGTTATTGTGTTTAGCAAAATCAGCAACAAAAGCTTTGATAGCTTCACACTGGACAGTCCTATCAGTTAGTGTGTCAACATTCTGTCTTCTTAATTTAGCCTCCTGAGGTGCAGATTAACAGCCCAAGCACTGAAAAATGGCTCACTGTGATCCGGTTGGTTTACGGCTGGGTGGTCAGTGGACAGTGCTGTCATCTTATTCCAAAACTCCTGATGCTTCCTCTTCTCTCTCTTGGGGCAGCTGTGGACACCTCTTCCCCATACTGGCTCAGCTTTCCTTTTACTGCCACCACTCAGTTTCTCTTAGCACAGAATCTGACTGTGGTTTGGTTCGGTGCAGTAGAGGGAGAGGGTCCTTCTTATGGTTTAGGTGGGTGGCTGATACATTTGTGGTTTGATTTATGTGCTTAATTTGTTTTGACGTGTTGGTTACTTTCTCCAGGCATTTTAAATTAAATTCCCATAATGTAAACATTTAATGAACTCATCGATTCATCTACAGTATCTGCTACTCCTTTAATTGTTGTTATGCATTCTTTATCAAAGTCCAGTTTAGAGTTCCAGCAACATGAAAAGGCGAAAAAAGCATCCACAAAAAGTAGGACTTGTTAAGTTTTTAAAGTACCGGCACACACAGTAACACATCTGTGAGATTAGAATAAGAGCGGAGATGTCCCAGACCCTCCAGCACAAAGTCATTCTGATCTTCTGATTAAGTAAATGTGCAAATGAACAAGGAAGAAATGGCCTGACACCGAAAACTTGATAATTTCAGAACAAGTGAAGCCATATGCATTGATATTCTTGTTCGTCTTATTTTTAGGTTCTTCACAACCGTTTCACAAGTTAGTAAATAAGTGACAAATCCATTTTGCAGTGTGTTTCCAAGTGTATTTCTTAATTAAGACAGGGCTGATCTTTGTAACTATCAGGCTGTTAACACATCAGTCTCAATCTTCTTGAATATGTTATTCTTACTGAAAATTTGTCATTTAGCTCTTTTATAGAGGCTTACTTCCTGAAACGATACTTTAAATAAATGCATGTGTTATATAAATTGCTGTCTCTATATAATTTCAGATACATTTTTGAAAATTTAGGAGGAAAATGCAGTGACTCTATACAGTAAGAGGGAAACCTATTGCACCTGTGTTAGCCACTTAATGGCTAGCTTAAAGAAAATACACTAATAAACAGTTTGTTTTCTCTAATTTAACACTAATGTATTATGTAGCACACGTATTAGTCACTTACTGTTATGTAACAAGACCTTAAAACACTTTATTTGCTCTTAGTGAGACTTACACAGCATCAATTATCATCATATCACAGGGGCTACCTATAGGCCATCTATTATTCTGGTGCTGCTGTGTAACAGCACCTTAATGAAGGTTTGGTTTGGCATTATTAAGACTTGCAAAAGAGCAGCGTCAACACTTTACAACAGATACTACCTAGAAGGCATGTAAAAGTGACTTACTGTAATGTAACAAGATCTTAACAGAGGCTTGGCGTGTTCTTAATAAGACTAACATGGGAGCAGAGAACACTTCTAAAGAGATGCTATCTATAACACTTGTTTAGTGTTAATAAGACTTACACAGCACCAACGACAAGACCACGGTACATGCATATTTGATATACTGGTAAGAAAAAGACCTTAACCAAGGTTTCAAATGGTCCTAAGACTTACAAAGCAGGTAGCAAATTGGCACAGTGCTAGCGCTGCTGCCTTGCAGTCTGCATGTCTTCCCTTTGTCTGTGTGGGTTTTCTCCTCACCATCCTAAGATACTCTGATCAGGTGAACAGTAAATAGGCCTTACTGTGTTTTTGCTGTGTGTGTGTGTGTGTGTGTGTTCACCCTGTGATGGACTGACACCCTGTTCAAGGTCTGTTCCTGGCCTTATGCCCTATGCTAACTGAGATAACTCCAGTACCCCCCCAACACCCTGGTCTGGATTAAGCAGGTTAGCAAATAGCATGAATTACTAACAAAGCACAGACAACTCCAAAGAACATGGGTTACTCATAAACCATCTTTTAGTCAGTTGGTGTTTTGTGAGAAAACATTAGTAAAGGCTTAGTTGGGACATAAAAAATAACAACAGTAAAGAACTGAGTCCAATACTGCCATGTACCTACATCTTAAAAAGCTTTGTGTGTTCTTAATAAGACTTTGTGGATCATCCAGGCTGGCATTGCCAGCTGAACCTGACACAGACAAGCATGGGACACACGTTCAAGGCACACACTGATTTTTTATTTTCTTTTTTACCTTGTGGGCAATGCCTTCCCTATTCCTACAAGTTCAACACAGACCTGCACAAGCACAAACTCAAAACAATTCTCTTCCTTCTCTCTACCACAACTCTGGTCAAGCTTCGTCTTCCTGCTTCCGACTCTGGCTCCCCCCTTAGTGGCTGCTGGCTCCTTTTATAAGGCACCTGGAAGTGCTCCTGGTGCTCGATTACTCATTTTCTGGGTGTGGCAGAAGAACTGCCCATAACAGCTCAGCAGCTCCTGCTGCAGCACCCCCGGTGGCGCCTGCGGATTCCAACAGGGCTGCACCAAACTCCAACTCCCATGAAGCCTGGCAGGAGTCCAAGGCACCGCAGCAACCCTGGGGGTTTGCCATCTAGTGTCCTGAGGTAGGTAACGCTCTGGCCACACTTTGCCCCCCTGTTCCTCCCAGTGTGGAGGCGCCCAGAACGCATACTACAACTTACAAAGCACTGATGACACCAAAAAAGGACGCTTCCTAAAGTGCCTCTGCTAATCAGTTTCTGTTACTACATGTAAGAAGTTCTTAACAAACTTTTTGCTCCTACTAAGACTCACAAAACATCAGTTTGAACAGAGGCTTCCATTAGTGCTTGTTCCTCTTTGTAACAAGACCCTAACAAATGCATTATTTGTACATAAATACTACGTTAGACTTACAAAGTATCAATGGGTGCGTTTACATGCACACACAAGACTGGGATAAGGTGAGTAACTGAGGTAAGGCATAAACCTCATTTCTTAAAAACCTTTGCAAGTATACTTCTGGAGTTCGCACAAAAAAAAAAGAGTTAAAAATCATTATTGGTTGCCATGAATCTAAAAATAAGCATGAAGATTGTGATTACGTTTTTGTGTTTTATAAAAATTTTGACTCCTTCATGTGCTCTGAAGTAAACAAGATCCAGCCACCTTTCAAATTCCTAATCTGAGCCCCCAATGATTCGTGAAAACATTGATTCAGGAAAGCAAATGTATGAATGATGTTTTTTTTCTGAGAGGCACAGAGCTACAGTGACTGGCTTTCCTGTCCAACAGATCACAATAGCCAAATCGGGAGTGTTAAATGAACACTTCTACTGTTAAATGAAGCCCATGGAAACAGTGTTTCATGTATACACTTTAAGTGTTCATTTACCACTGACAGATTTGTTATATACGTAGTTTAATACCTGAACAATTCAGTGTATTTAAAGTGATTACATGTTCTCTCCGTATCGGTCGGTGAAATTATTATAATTTTTTTTTTCTGATGTGGAACTGGACCCAGACACAGACAGACAGACAACAGTTTAGCACCCATCACACTCATTTAATATATACAATATTTACAAAGTCACTTGTGCACACCCAGTGCCTCCAACAACGATCCTCAGGCCTCACAGTCACCAAATGCGGCCCCTTTTATCACACCCCGAATGGGCTCCAGCTGCTTCTCGGCATTCCACCGCGGACAGTGCCGGCTGCGCACCCGGAAGCCCTCCAGGTGTCCCCTGTCTTCTTCCACCCAGCACTTCCTGGTGTGGCGGAAGTGCTGGGCTCCAGGGTTCTTCAGGCACCGGGGCGCCGCCTGGTGGTGGCCACGGGCCCCTACAGGGTTGGGCTTCCAAGCCCCCTATCTAAGGCCACCAACAAAACCAGGGTGGTTGCCCCCTCGTGGTCGGGAGGAAGCAACAGCCCTCCTCCGGTCTCCTCGGGCGTCCCGGCTGGGCTCCACCCCCAGCCGCCTGTGACACTGAATACACCCTTTAGCTGAATTTCTCCTTATCAGGTATGTAGTGAATGTTGATCTAGATATGGGAATTTAAATTTAAAGAACTTCATACAGTATAGTTTAAGAATATACAGTATAATCAGACTTAAGAAAACCATACGTCATCCCACAGTCGAACATGACGGAATAATAGACGACTCTAAACTGGTTCAGTAGCAGTGTGCATATGCATTCCCTACAATGGACTGGTGGCTTTTCAGGCTTAGTTCTGGCTCTCCATTAAATGTTGGTGGGACAAGCTCTAGCACTACACTACACAAAAGCAGAAAATGGTTGGAAAGACTACTGTATAGTGTTATTCAAAGAAGCTGATAATAGCATTGAGCTCATTTGAATTCATATTTCAAAATTTTGAGTGCTGGCATGGCTTCCACAGAGTGGCACAGTGAGTCTGAACCTGCAGAGATGAGATAGGCTGTCCAGCACTACAAACACTAGAGCGCAGTGTCTGTACTTCTTATAGAATTGTGAGGTATGTTACCACCAAGAAACACATGTAGTCTCCTCTCAGCGCTTGAAAAGACATCGTTCTTTTATTAATTCTTCCTGACATCAGTGACAAGTCAGTATGTTCTGCATTGGAGTATTCACCATGCTGCATTCAGCATCTGCTTCTGCTCTTAATTAAGGAAGCCACCTCAAATCGGCCGCAGGAGAATTCAGGAAAACAAGGCGCACTTTTATTGGATTTCTTTGAAATGGAAAACTGATTTAGAATTTTTTGCATACTGACGTTGCAGTGCAGAAACATGAAAATGAGAAGTCTGACTGAGCATAAAGGTTAAATGAAAAGTGTAATACAGCTGCTCATTAAGCGTTGGCTGATATGACAAAAGGCGGACAACGTGGACCTCCAGGAAAAGAGTGAGTGCTTCTGGCCTAATTAATCTGTCACTCAAACTTCACTTAATAAAGAGCCTTTCCTATTTGGGTACTATCCTGTTAATGGTGCACAAAGTGGCCAAAGATGTCCTGAATCCAGTAAGCTGGAATAAACAAGGTAAGAGAGTGTGGTCACATCTATCAACCAAGTGGGTTTCAAAAATGAATGAATGAATGAATGGAGCAAATTTGAAGAAAAGGAAGTAAAAGGAAGCCCTTTGGACCAAGCTATATTGTTGAAAATCTGATCACAAATTAAATGTCTGGATGCACAAATTATTTGGAGAGGAGAATGCAACAACTCTGGCACAAAGCAAATAACCATTCAAGAAGGAACAATAACAAGTGTATATATAAGTGGGAATACTGGAGACAGGTGGTCTTGGGGCTTAAAGTTTATAAGACAGGAGAAAACTCATAGAGGTTAGTGGTCAGTATTAAAGGGGCTATACAGGCATCTCCTATTAATGGTATGCAGCAGCAGACTTGACGTGTGAACATGTCAGAGTGCAGTACAGTGGGTCGCAGGGAAAATGGCCAACAGACAGATTCCTGGGGGGCTAAAGGAATACATGTTTTGTCTGTTCATCAGCACAGGATCACTGGTTTGAGTCTTGATGAACCCGCTATAAGGTATTTGGAGCCATTGAGGCACTCAACAAGCATTTGGCTCATTATCTCTAGAGAAACGTCGTCAAGATGCTTGTTCTTGTTATCTTGATTAAAAGGAATGGAGTAACCTTGAAGGTTTCTAAAGTAACACAGCAAAACCCATCAGTCACAACTGTTATGTCTGGCGACTTTTAAACTTCTTTACCCTGGTTTTAAATTAAAGTTGCATTTATTCTACAAATACCTTTTTTTTCTCAAGTAGGCTAATATTTTTTTTTTCAACAGGCAGATCTTGGCTGACTCAAATAAAAGTGTTTTAAACACTGAATCAACTTATTCATTTTTTGGAGTGGTACCAAAAATGGTGACATACAATTGAATTTTAGGTTTGCATAGTAGAGAGTTTTATGGATATGTACTGTATCCTTTACATTATTGACTGGGTCAGACACAACAAGTAGTGACATCACTGTATTGAAACTTCAATCGACAATTAATTTTCAAACGTTTTCACTTCTCCGCTCACGAAGCAGGTGATAGAATACTGCTTCTCTTGCTTTCATGTTTCCAGTTGGTCTGCCATCTTTTTGCTTCTACTATGGTGTCATGTCATCTGCACCCTGCTTCCACCTGGTGAATGCTCCTAATGTCAGTGCTAATGATGTTGCTAACTTACAAGAAAATGGCAGTGTTTAGAATTTTAAAGTTTTCATTTGACTCACCCTCGTACAGTATATGAATACACTAAATATTAATATTAATCAAAACAGAGCTCCGCATACCTGCATTCAGAGTGCGCATCTACTAGGCGACCAAATCAACATGAAAAGTAAACAGTAAGCCTGCAACTAATGTTGTTAGAGGCTTTGAATGGGGTGGACTTAAATAGCCACGAGTCCTGCCTGTAAAAGGACGAGGCAGATTTAGCTCGCTAAAGGGATCAGGAGATGAAACATGAGCCCAAGATCAAAACATTAAGCTAAACTCAAAGCTATAAGCTGCTCTTTATAATTTCATAAACTGTAATTGAATCGAAAACCCAAAGAAACTTTTTAACTTTTATAAGGAAACTTTACTCTGTGATACTTGTATACACGTGGCATTGGCTTTTAAATCATTCTGGAACTCAATCCCTAGCAAGTGTGCAATGCGTCATGGTGGCTCCCACAAAAAGAGGTATAGCAGCAAAATGAGAAAAAACTCGACAATAATTCATAGCAGATAATACTATATACATAAGGATACCAAAATATTCCATATTAAAGATAGGAAGAATAATTAAACCTTCCCAGCGCAAAAACAGACTTGTAGAAAAGCCAGACACGAGGCTTGATAAGATGCCATATATGGGTTGCATATAAGTAGGATCTTGAAACCCGAAAAATCGATCATAAAATCAGACCCCGACTTATACGCCCATTCAAAAATACACTTACATTTTTTTTTTACATCTTCTTGCCTCCTCCAATCTCACACCAGTTTCTCAGTCACATTGAATTTTGTTGCAGCAGCACAGTTACGAATTTCTTTCACCACTTTAACGACTTTTAATTTAAAACCAGCTAAATATTTTCTCCTGATCGAATGCTCCATCGTAGACAAGGGAGTCTCTTATGATAAAGGTTTATGAGAGTGTGAGATACAAAAAAAATAAAACAGTACAAAGGTCGCTTCAGAATAGTTTGGGTATTACCGTGTGGTCACGTAGGTAAAATACACAGAAAAAAAGGCAGTGTGCTCCGTGGTTACTCTCTCAGGTGGGTGTTAGCATATCGCAAAAGCGTGTGTTTTCCGCAATTGACTTATAAGACCGACATTATAAAATACCGGAAATTATACGGTAAAATCAAGCCCCGACTTATCTGCGGGAGAACTTAAACGCGAGTATATACAGTACTCAATTCTGGTGCTTGAGAACTGTTAGTAGAACACCAATTGGTCACCTCCCTGGTTTGTGGCATGTCATCTTAAATTTTCATGTTCTCTTATCAGAAAAATCACAAAGAACACAAATCTTGGAAGCCGACAAGTCACATCACAGCTCATGGAAAACACACAACTGGAGTTCATTATCTGACCCAATATGGAAAGTAGAGCCTATACTAGGATACAAATATGAAGGCTTAACAAAGTGATGTGTCAGAGGGGGACATTTGTTGTACACTGGGTGGTTTCTTTTCTCTCTTAGGCAAAGGAACATATAAATATTACATTTAAAAGCCAGTAGGTGATGGGGCAATAGGCACCCATTGTTGAGACTGGGGTGATAAGCTGAAAGGCAAATTTCCTGGCTAATCCTGTTACTGATTATTGTGATGGCTGTCTACAGGATATCAGTATTTGCTGTCTTGGAAAAGAGTCACGGCTTTGAATTTGAAACTGCTTAAACATACAAACAATACAAAATTGTGATAAGAGAACTGCTCCTTCCTTGGATAATGTTTGTATTTACCTGACATGGAAATTAACATCAGCATATGTGTACTTATTTTGTTAACCTGTGTTTACGTTATTTATTAAGCCCAGGAAATTTGGTATGTGCCATTGTTTAATCCATCATCATGTTGATCTTGGCTGGGACTGAAGCAGATTTATACTTCAGGGCAGCAGAAGGCTGGGGGTGAGGGATGGTCCTCTGAGAACACTATCAAGACCACTCTCACAGAGCACAGGGGCTTGCTGGCAGACAAGGGTACTGGCTGGTATGACACAAGGCACAAGGATGGCACAAGGATGGCAACACTTACCTCCAGGGAGGAAGAGACAGTTCCACTAGACGACGCCCGATGTGGGTCCAGCAAGAGAGGACCAATCGAAGCTGGTGGACAAGAAGCAAGGCATGCCCAGGTCGCAGCAACACAAGGAGCCCAGAGCGGGAAAAAAAGGAATGGTGAAGAGACGTTGACAGGGATTCAACGATTCGACAAAACTTCTGTTGGGAAACAAGTGTCTGGGGAACAGAGTGTATCCGTGGACAGTTGGACGATCGATTATTGGGGTAACACAGTGTGCAAACTAGGCTCTGCACCGCTAACGATTGTAACCTCCGCTTTACGTTTTTAACGAACTTAACGAGTATGGACTGTGTGCATTCCTTTCCAAAAAAGTATTTTTGTTCCCATATTTTTAGATTTTCATGTCCATTTATCTTCTTGGTGTAATTTATATTGTCTTGCGTAATAGAAGTTACTGTTGCTTTTCCTGAAATTGCTGCTGTATCTTTACTCACCGCCCAATTTAAAGAAACTTGTGTGGTATTATCGGTAAATCTCAAGAGTTCCCAGTCTCTTAATAAAAACTGGGTGGCATAGTCAGATATTTTAATGGTGTCTAGGTTAGATTAACTGTAAGTGTGACCAGACACCATCACATAAATGCTCAGGATTTTATTAGCCTACCACTGCTAACTATTTATTAAGCAGATTTGAAGGAGATAAATCCAACCATCAAGACAGAGTTTATGTTTGAAGACTAAGAGAACAGAAAGGTGTTATAAACTTAGGTTTGCTAATCACAAGGTCCCAAAATACCTCAAAATGCCTACTAGAGGTGCAGGAACCATCAAACTATGGCTAGTAACATCAGGGCAACCATAGAGTCTTTATAATTAAAAATATTTATTATCACAAAAATGCTCTTGTTGACAGTGAAGCTTTGAAGAGCACAAAAGGCAAAAGAAGTTGCCAACAATTAGGCAACAATTAGGCAATCCCAAAGCAAACAATGTCCCAAAACAAGAATTCAAAGAAGAGTTGAAGAAACATTGCAAAAGGTCAATATCCAGAAAATTACAAAAGTCCTAAGTAAATCAGAATTCAACAAACTCACCAACACCAGCGCATTCAATGAACGTCTGAGGGCAGCCCCTTGCTGTGATGTGCAGGTGGCCCCTCCTCATGTTGGGGAAATCTCCCACAAAACACACATAACACAGTCCTGGGAAGACAATTTCAGTGCTTCCAGTGCTTGTTGACTTATAATTCAACCCTGAGCAATGGGTTGGCACTGCTGTATAACACTTTTCCTCTCCTTCCCTCTGCAGATCTGTAAACTTACAAATAAAGGGTATATGATATCACATCCAGTTCCAGGGCTCATGGACCAGCCAATTTCGTCTCATCATAACCGGCACCACTGCCTTTTTACTCCAGTCTAATGTTAGACTCCCGTCTGTGAAGATGTTTCTCTCACTACATGTTATATTGTGTTTATTGTTTTTTCCCTCAATTCATTATATGTCTACCACCCCAGTCCAAGAGGAGGCACTACTGCTGACTGTTTGTCTTTTTCCTTCTCTACAGTACCAAGAAATCTCCCAGTGAGGGCAACCGACTCCTCCCCTTCTAGTCCCTGGGCTATAAAAATGCGAGCAGCTGGAACAAGTTGTCACTTCTTCATGAAACAAATGGGGGTAAGGAGCTCCACAAATGTCCCAGAGAACCTATTTACACAATTGTGTGTTTATTTTGTTTTGAATAAGAAGTGAACAAAAATGGCCAGGTTGCCACCCCAAAAAGTCTCTCTTTGCAAGCCTGTTATTCCATCAGATGACCACAATAGATAGATAGATAGATAGATAGATAGATAGATAGATAGATAGATAGATAGATAGATAGATAGATAGATAGATAGATAGATAGATAGATAGATAGATAGATAGAAAGTGAAAAGTAATGCTCTGCCTCAGACCAGTCTCAAATCAGGACTTTTGTATTAGGATTGCACTGCAAGCTAAATTTCTACTTGTGTACTAATTAGGTAGGTTTGGCAAAAGAACAAAACTGAATCATTAAAACTTATTTTAAATTTAATTAACACATTACACATTAGACTAATGTTAGCTATGTGAGGTAAGCTGAATCAATGTATTTGGAATGTCACGAATGCTAATAGAGTTTTTAACGAATTTTTGTCTATTTGGCTGTTTTCTTTCTTCTTTTTTAACTCTGTTTTGAATCCTTGATCTTCTCTTCATGCTTTTAGTCTTCTCTCCTACAAGTTTAAATAGCATTCAGTGAAATATAAATATTCAGGACCAATCGCAGACTCTCTCAAAAGAACATTTGTTTTCCTGAAGTTTGTTACATGTGCAACAAAGCCCAGCATTCAGCAGTACCATTCTCAACACTTGTGGGCTGAAAAATCAATTCATAATTTTGCTTTCTTGGTTTTCCTCTGGTAATAACATTCTGACTACAGGGCGTTTATTGTTCAAGCAGAGAAGACAGAGAGAGAATATCTCTTTCTAATGCTGAGTGCTGTTTTAGAAAAGACATTAAAGACCTAGCTTGCTATATTACCCTCATTTTGACTGAAAGTGAAAGCCTTCAATTTGAATTACCTTTAAATGTCTTACTGCTACCTTTCATGTGAATTAACTCAAAGAAGTGAATAAATGGACACAAACAAACTCCCTGTGTTGTTATCGAATTGTATTTTTAGAAAACTTGCAAAGTAAATGTGTAGACAGGTGATCCATAATAAAATGCAATATATATTAAAAATGTTAATAAATAATTTTTCCAACATAGGTCATCCATAAATGTTTGTTACAGTTGCAAATATCTATCTATCTATCTATCTATCTATCTATCATTAGAGAAAACTACCGAAACCTGTCTGCCTGATTATTGCTCCACCATATTTGTATCTGCATCATATTTGTTCTATGTGACCAATAGGGGGCACCACTGACCCCCAAATACCCCAGACAAAACCACACAAGACAGTCTTGTGTTAAAACATAAACACTGTTTATTAACAAAATGCCTCCAATAACTCCTTCCTTCTATCGAGCCCAATATGACACTGCAAATACACAAATAAATGTTCCTCCAACTCCTCCCAAGTAAGTGTTGTCCTTCTTCTCTCCCGAATCAGACTCTGCCTGGCTGAGGGTCGAGCTTCCTCGTTTATCTCGGACCCTGGAGTACACAGCCTGAAGGAAGTACTTCCGGTTCAACTGGAATTCCAGTAAAGTAGGGATTGTGTATGCTCTCAGCTCCCCCTGGAGGCTCTCATGGAACCCGACAGGGCTGCTCCACAGGACTACAATATCCAGCATACCCTGCGGGTGTCAAAGTGAGAAACCAAAACTGAGGAGATTGCCCTCTAATTTTTTGGGGAAGAAATGGCTCTGCATAGAATATCTTCCGTAGTCCTTCCACATTATGGACATCCCTGCCAGGTAAAGATCCAAGTTCTGTTCTGTCCAGGATGCCAGTTCCCACATGGTATCTGTCACATCTGACTATTCCTTGAATATTTACTCCCTGATCAATTAGTATTTAAAGAAGAGTGATTTGCTCATGGTACTATCTTCCTGTGCTTTGAAACTGAATGTGAAGAAGCCCCAGCAGACATGAGGCTTTGGTACAAACTTCATGCAGACAGCAACCACAAAACCAAAAACTGAATTCAGTTTTCTAAAGACATGAGGCACTGGTGCTAAGCACTACATAGCCATCCATTGTCAAACCTGGTTAATCCAACCCAGGGTCATAGTGGCCGGAGTGCATCCCTGTACCATAAAATGCATGGCACAAACCATCTCTTACTAGTCTGTTAGTGCTTAGCAGAACACACTCCTACACAATAAGCTAATTTATAATTGTAAAAATAATCTAAATTGTACATCTTTCAGAGTGTATGAAGAAAACTGAAGTACTTGGACAAACGCCAACACAGATGGAGGAAGAACATGCAGACTCCACATGGACAATGATTAGGAGTGGTATTCAAACCCAGGAATCTGGATCTGTGAGGTGGCAGCAATAACCACTGTACCACCAAGATACCACCACAGCTTTAAATTTACGCTATTTTAAAATTATCAAATGCCTGAGGAATGTAATCTGAACATCTCTGTGATATGGAATAAGAAATAAAGTGTGGAAAGAAAGCTACAAAGATAGGAGACGATGGTGCAAAATCAGTGCAGAAAGTTATCACGTCAGGAAACAATTAGAGCTTAATGGAGGCACAAGCCAGCAGAGCTACAGTATGTGGTATGTCTCCATCCATCTATCTATGCATCCATTAACAAACCAGCTTCAGCAAAATCCTATCCTGACAGTACGGGGCACAAAGCAAGAACCAGCCCTGGGTGGGGCACCAGTCTTTTGTAAAATACCCTCAAAAATCCACAGTTCTTCATGCCATATTGGTAATCTGCCTATCCCACCTGTCTCTGGGATACGGGAGGAAATCAGGTTACAGGGTAAAAGCAATAACAGTAAGTTGGAATTCAAACTCAATCTCCTGAAGCTTTGAGGGGGCTGCTGGAACTGTTATACAGCTATAAAGTAAGAAACAGTAAGAAGCTAATACATACATACAAACATACATACATATATATGGGAGCATCTCGCAACCCCAAACCCTCGACATAACTATGCTAAACACAAGTGGATTCAAACAACCTTTTATTATATCTTCAATGCACAGTATGGCAGTCAGAAATCCTTCCTTTTCTTTGCTTTCCCAAATCTCCTCCAGCAAGCATTGTCCTTCTCCTCTTCTCGACTGTAATTCTCTAAGTGAGAGGAGGAAACTCCTTTTACGCAGGACTCAGGAGTATTTCAGGAGCCAAGACATTGGTGGTTGCAGCCTCCCTGACCAACGGTGATCACCCAACCTCCTGCATGGCTCCATGGGAGATGGAGTCCTCCACGGAATGGTTGGGAGCTGGGGTGGCCGCTGGGGGGGGGGTCTGCGAGGAATCAACAGACCGGCTGGACGAGTCTTCAGCCCCACCCGGAAGTGCAATTGGGACCAGGTGGTCAAGCACCTGGAACACTTCCGGGTGGGCTATAAAAGGGGACAGCCACCGCCTCTCAAAGCCAGAATCGGGAGGAAGAGGACGGGGTTGCCTGAGAGGAGTGGTGGTGCCGTCAGAGAAAGAATTGGTTTGGGCTGTGTTGTGTTGAAGTGTTTTTGGGACTGTGTTGGGCCTGTGGGCTGAAGAGAAAAATAAAACTTTGTTTATTGAACACGTGCCTCAGTGTGAATCTGTGCCGGGACGGGAACCTATATAGTGCCTTATTCACAATATATATAGTATATATGTACTGTATACAAAATTTAAATTGAATATATTCACATCTTATATTTAAACATCTATGTGTGGAAGTGTGTGTGTCTGTCCGGCCAGGAAGTGAGAGGTGGAGTCGGGCTAAGAGCTCCACCTCAAAGGATACGCAAGCAAGGCCAGCACATCAGCAAAACGAAACATCCGAAGAGATAGTCACTCGCTTATCAGCTATTTACAGAAGCGTTGCGAGCACATCAGCAAAACCGCATCCCTTTTACGTTTCCTCCCATCGCTAATACACAAGTGAGGTGTGCACATCAGGAAAACAAAACCTCCAACAAAAGACAGTCGCTTAGCCACTAATACACAAGCAATGAGAGCACATCGCTGAAACGAAACCTCCTAAGAGAGAGATGCCCAGAGTGATTCCTTTCAAATACCTGACATCTCTATATTTCAATTTTTTTTTCCAGCGAGTTCAATAGTTTCTAGGACCCTGGGCTTTTTTCAGCACGGGCTTACACAGCTAGTATACAATAAATAATATAAAGATGCAAATGACTTGCACTGTAATAGGAATGGACAGTGGTGACTTCCTTCTTTCTGATCCCATTTTTCTATCTGCCCACACCATAAAACTCCACAATATCTTGCTTACATTATCTTCCTCACTTCATATCAATCTCTCATCTGACGCCTTTTTCTCATGCAGCTCTTGTCGGTCTATGCGTTGATCCCTGCTCCGAGATGGCCAATTACACTAATCCTTCGGCTAACATTTACCGCTTCTGTAAACAAGAGCACCTCCCTGATTGGCGACCATGATTTTTACTCAAGGATTGTCTAAGCAAGTTATGAATACAATAGAGCTGCAGAGCGTCCTTAAATGTGTGTATTAGGGAGCAGCAGGGCAATGAAAAGCCAAAGTGTGTCAGAAGGCAATTGAATTATTACAATAGCAGATAACCTGGTCAGAGCCACACAAGTCAAATGTATGCAACTCAATGACAACATGGTGCATTGCAAGGAAAAGATGGGTCATGGGTGTTGTACTGTTTTGGTAAAAGGTGTAGTACAAACTGTGAAGGTTCACCATTACTCGTGTAATTACAAGATCATTTTTATTTCTTATCCAAGTGTGTAGTTGCATAGCTGATCTCTCCGCTACCCGAAATCCAAGCAGCGTCAAAGATTTCCCAAAGCTGCTCGCATTAGAGCACGTAATTTGGATGACTGTAGGATAATTAACTTGGCAGTTGCTGGATCCTGAATTGCTGTGCTTAGATTAATTTTTAAACCACCTTTCTGTATCTTGGCTAGAACTGCAATTCAAATTCCTTTTAAAAAAGAGAAAATGATTATGGAATGATCAAAATGTGAAACGAGCCTACTGGGAGATGGCCTGACAATTCTTGCTTTACATCTGCTCTGGATGCTCACTCACTGCAAACTCTGCTTTTTTCTTAGTTTGACTTATCATTCTATGATTTTCCATTTCTATGAATTTTACTGAGGTTTGTGTACTATATATTACATTAAAGGCTGTTCAGGCAAACATGGAACCAGAAGGGCAAAGGGAAGGGTAGACAAACAGAAAATCAAAGAGATCACATACTTATGACGTGTCATTGCAAATGATGTCCCAGATAGAAATCTCCCAGGAACATCCAAAATAGTGAAGAAATATTCCTGGCTGATGCCTTTATCTAAGGAAACTTGCACAATTAGCGTTTGTCACAACTGCTTCCATATATGTTTACATCAGGATCAACAGCAGATTAAGTGACTTGATGAAGGACCACATGCCAGTTTGAGAGGAAATGAACTCCAAACTGCCCAAAAAAATTCATACAACTGTTAGAATTCAATGAATCAAGGATATATTACAGGTGAGGAATGATGGAAATTGTCCAAAATAGAAGTTAGCAGATTTTCCTGGACAGGATGAAAAATAATCAAACTTCTCCTCGTAAGGCAGACTTCCGTACACTGTTGTATCTGAAAGCTCTCTGATGGGAGGAAACAAGACCAGGGAGTGGAGTGGATTGAGCTTTGTTGCTCTTGAAAGTTTGGAACATAGAAGGCTACTCCAGCATATCATAGAAAAGTGTATAGAATAATAATGTTGAAGTATCAGTTCCTTTGTTTTCTAAAATGCAAACATCCAGAGAGAAATTAGAAAACAGTATTACTGCTGCAGGCCTAGAAATTGCCAAGAATGTTCTGGGCACTGTGAGAAAGTGGAAGAAGGGGGGCTATACGTGTGTTACTTCCTGGCAAAATGTTTCAAATAATACAGGTGGAATCCCGTTGTAATGAAATTCATGAGAAAATATTTTGTTATAACGGAAATTTTGTTATAATGAATAAGAGGAAAATACTGTTGTGACCAGGGTCACCGGAAATTCGGCATCTCTAATGGCAGCAGCGCAAGGAGCACTCCATAGCTATCTACTGTGTCTTAGTGCGTAACGTACTTGTTGCACGATGTTTAAAACATTTAAAACCCAACCTGGACTCACCTTTATGTCTTTTGTGCTTGACAATATCTGTAAAAAAAAATGCCGCTTCTTTAACTGCAAAAACATTTTATTTCAAAATGAGATGTCAGGTTTAACTTTTTTTTTATACAAATCTATACATATATATATATATATATATATATATATATATATATATATATATATATATATATATATATATATATATATATATATATATATATATATATATATATATATATAAAAGCCAGATACTACTGAGTCACTCATCATGAAATCTCCCGAACCATGAGGACTTGGGACTTGAAATTTGGAATGTAGGTTACCCTTGGCTCATAGGTTCTCGCTTAGAAACAGTTTAAAAAGTTTTGTGGTCCAAGCATTAAATTTCTTATAGTTTTTTAGACCCATTTTTTTCTATAATTTGTTTGAACATTCCGTTGATTTTGCAACGTTCACATCACGCTAAGTATCATAGTTCGCTTGCAGTCCTGATTTATTAGCGCAAATCTGAGAAAGACTCATTGGGCTGCATGGGGGGCCCTCCTCACTCACGCGTCTGCCTCTGGGCGTAACCTTAACTCACTTAGTTAGCGAACGAGAGAACTACTTAACGGATTTAGATCTTTTTTTTTCTGTAATTTTCTTGAACATTCCGGTTGATTTTGCGACTTCTCTCATTGCGCTAAGAATCATAGTTCACTTGGAGGAATGATATATTTGTGCTAATCTGAAGCTGCGGGCTGAGGGGAGGGGGAAGAGTGACGTCAGAAGTAGAGAGCTGGGCGGTGCCCTCCTCACTGTCCTGTTTCACTAATACGTGGGTGAAGCCTAGTACAGGTATAAATACAGAATGAAAATGAGAAGTTTATTTTAAAGAAATACAAGCGCGCTTCTAATTTTTTTTCCTTGAGGTCACAAGGACTGATCTTTAACTTTGTCTTCTGGCATTGAAGGCATGATTCCGAATGCCATGCATGTTTTGTTATCTTGTTCTGTGATGCTTTTGATACTTGCACCTTCCAATCACGGTGACCTAGTGGTAGCGCTGCTTCCTCACAGTAAGAAGACCCATTTTCTTTTTTACGTGGAGTTCGCATGTTCTCTCTGTGTCTGTGTGGGTTTCTTTGCACTGCTCAAAGACATGCACATTAGATGAACTGGTGACACAAGATTGGCTCTAGTGTGTGTTTGGTGCGTGGGTGTGTGTATGAATGTGTTCACCCTGCAATAGACTAGCACCCTGCCCAGGGTTTGTTCCTAGTTTGTTTGCTCTATGCTAGATGGGATAGGCTCCAGTATCCTCTGCGATGCTGGCCTGGTTTAAATAGGTTAGAAAATGACATGACCTTGTAATCATTCTTATATATACTTGCCTTGTAAGGCATCTCATAAATAAATAATAATAATAATAATAATAATAATAATATATAAATAATTATGTATTTGGGTTGCCTCCTGGGTTGGGATCCAGCAACAAGCTATTAACTGTGTGAAATTTTCATGGGGCTCCTTGTGTCCATGTAGACTTTACACTTTGCCTGCTGGCTTCCCTCCCATGTCCCAGAGATTCATGTGCTAAACCCACAAAAGGTTTGGTTTCTGTCTTGCAAACAGTGTTCCTGGATAGGCACTGGCTCCTGGCGGCTGTGAACTTGATAAGCAGGTCAGAATTCTTATCTAAAATGGACGAGAGTGTTTGGTATCTGATCATGTGGGCCTGAGATTGATATACGGTAACGAGGACTGGCTAAGATATATTATAAGGAGTGAAGATCATCTATAGGACGAATAGACCAATAGACTGCATAACTTCCTGCCTACATGAGTGCCGCAGACATCTGCAAGAATCCCAAATGAAATGTGTGATATATTCAGAAATCTGTATTCTTTATATGCCTGAGGTCAGTCTCTGTATGTTTATGCTGCCATCTAAATGAAAGGTTACAGTAAATGGAAAATTCCATTTGACACTGGATGAAATTTGACCACTTTCAGAAAAAACAATAAATGAATGAAATAAAATAACTAAAATAAAAATGAGATAATTTCAGCCTGAAATAATAAGAAGAGAAGGCGAAAAGATCCCTCTCTGCATTCTTGACAAGTCACTAGCATTCCACTGGCGTCAAGGTAACAAGGAGCTAATCAGAAATATCTGACATTCTCATCACAGCAACACACACCTGTCACGGGAATGAATACAGTACGGTCTGATAAATGATTAGGGCCTGAGCGCCCACACAGCTAGTAAAATATGCCAGCCACTTCTCTGCCAGGTTTTATTTGAGGTGCCTTTTAAATGCGGCGAAGCACTTCCTTTTCTGATTTATTAACAATTTTCTTTTCTTTCTTTTGAAGCGGTGCAGACCAGAGGGAGAACTACTTAAAAGGAAAGGTGCTGGACTGTGTTGCAGGTTCAAATGCCAGAAATGGCAGGTACCGGCTTACTCCATAAGAAAGTACACTACATGACATGTGAAGGCAATATACATAAAATGTGTTCTTCCTTAGATTCCGAGTGTGGGCTGGCAGGAGTATTAACTACATGATGTTTTCCTCCACCATTAATTAATTAGCTGACATTAAGAAGTTCATTTCACTCATTCATAGATACATGAAAAGAGTTTCTGAACGTCTCACTGATATTGCAACCTGGATGAAGGATGCCATCTTCAGCTCAACTTGGAAAAGATAGACCTCCCTGTTATTTCAGCTTGTCTGTCTATTCATTACCCCATCTCTGTTCAGCTTAGCTCATTGTTGCTAATACCCACCAAGTCGGTACGCAACCTTGGGATGGTGATCAATAATGAGCTGTCTTTCTCTGACCATGTTCCAACAACCTCTCCATCTGGCAGATTCTCTCCATACAACCGCCACAAGATCACACTGTATCTAACAGAGTACACAGTAAAATTCCTGGTCCAAGCTTTGCTCTTGTCACATCTGGACCACTGCAACTGTCTGCTGGCACCAAGCCACTACAGATGTTTCAAAACGCAGCAGCACATTTGGTGTTTAACCAGCCAGGGCACATGTCACTCCACTTTTCGGATCACTACTTTGGCTCCCTATAGCAGTACATATTAAGTTCAGATCACTGTTGCTTGCCTACAGTCAGTGGGTCAGCACCTACTGTAGATATATATGGAGACATGTGTGGATGTCCTATTCTCCTTCTCAATCACTCAGGATTGCTGATGCATCTGGTGATACCACCTGTACATGGCATCACACCTCAATCCAGACTCTTTTCATGTGCAGCTTCTAGCTGGTGTAATGAGCTGCCCAAACCCATTCCAGTTTCTGACTCCTTCAAAGTGTTTAATGTTCCATCATGTTATTTCTAGGATGTGTTTTGCAACTTGATTATCCAGTCTCTCATTATTTCCGTAAGCATCATGGGGTACTGGGCTGGTTGATTTTTAAATGAAAATGATCTCTGTTCACACTTTTCACATACTTCATGAATGTATTTCCATTCACACTTACACAAATGGCAACACATATAAGGTAGCTGTTTGCTTTTGCTTTGCATCCACTCATTGGAGGAAAAATCCTTGAAGGGACAACGCCACCAGTTACAGGATTTACTGTAACATAAAACCTATGACAATCAGTATATTATCTGATTTTTATGCAGCATTCAAACTCTACAAAATGCAATTGAGATGTATACAGGTAAGCAACACAACAAGCACCATAGAAAGCAACTCCTTCATGTCTGTTATGTTGGAATGTATTTTTCTTCCTTGAAGGTTGACCAATCAAAGAATGCGATGTTGTAATGAGCAGGATCCAATCAGGGAAAGGCTACTGTCACACACGTGGGAGTAGGAAGGAGCTGTATGGACCAAAAGAAGGTAATTCCACGGCAGGCCAGGGAGTGGCTGGGATGCACTAAACCTTCTACTGTTGCCTCTGCAGTCCAAACAGGAAAACCTGACTGATTCACCCTTGATGATGTCACTTCTGGTTCAGGTGCCCAGAAGAATGTCACTTCCGGTTCTGGTGCCCTGAAGAACGTCATTTCCTGTTCCGTCATGTCACTTCTGGTTCTGGCCTTTAAAGCCGCCATAATTTTACTAAGAAGTCAGCTCAACTGTGGATTCCAACCTATGCACATCAGTGACATTTGCATACCCATTGGCGGGGTGCCGCCATCGAGACAGACGTGGAGAGAGCAAACCAAATGAACAACTTCTTTAATAGGTTTGATCACAGTAACCCACTGTCACCTCGGAGTATTGCATCCTCCAACCATCCTTCTGCTGATACCAGCATAGGTGAGACATCCCCACCCACAATTACAGCAGCCCAGGTGAGCAGAGAGCTGAAAAGACTTTGTGCCAGCAAAGCAGCGGGTCCAGATGGTGTATCGCCACGATTGCTGAAGGCCTGTGCGTTGGAACTGGGGAGTCCTCTACAGTGCATCTTCAACCTGAGCCTGGAACAGGGGAGAGTCCCAAGGCTTAGGAAAACATCTTGTATCACTCCTGTCCCAAAGGTATCACGTCCTAGTGAGCTGAATGACTTCCGGCCTGTTGCTCTGACGTCACATCTGATGAAGACCATGGAGCGGCTGCTGCTTCACCACCTGAGGCCACAGGTCCTTCACGCCCTCGACCCTCTGCAGTTCGCATACCAGGAGAAGGTGGGAGCGGAGGATGCCATCATCTATATGCTTCATCGATCCCTCTCCCACCTGGACAGAGGCAGTGGTGCTGTAAGAATTATGTTTTTGGACTTCTCTAGCGCCTTCAACACCATCCAACCTCTGCTCCTTAGGGATAAGCTGACTGAGATGGGAGTAGATTCACACCTTGTGGCATGGATTGTGGACTATCTTACAGACAGACCTCAATATGTGCGTCTTGGGAACTGCAGGTCTGACATTGTGGTCAGCAACACAGGAGCGCCGCAGGGGACTGTACTTTCTCCGGTCCTGTTCAATCTATATACATCAGACTTCCAATATGACTTGGAGTCCTGCCACGTGCAACAGTTCGCTGATGACACTGCTATTGTGGGCTGCATCAGGAGTGGGCAGGAGGAGGAGTACAGAAAGCTAATCAAAGACTTTGTTAAATGGTGCGACTCAAACCACTTACACCTTAACACCAGCAAGACCAAGGACCCTGTGATCATCAGAGGTGACTGTGTGCAGAGGGTGCAGACCTTTAAATATCTGGGAGTGCAGCTGGATGACAAATTGGACTGGACTGCCAATACTGATGCTCTATGTAAGAAAGGTCAGAGCAGACTATACTTTCTGAGAAGGTTGGCATCCTTCAACATCTGCAGTAAGATGCTGCAGATGTTCTACCAGACGGTTGTGGCGAGTGCCCTCTTCTACGCGGTGGTGTGCTGGGGTGGCAGCATAAAGATGAAAGACGCCTCACGCCTGGACAAACTTGTTAAGAAGGCAGGCTCCATTGTAGGATTAAAGTTGGACAGTTTAACATCTGTGGCAGAGCGACGGGCACTAAGCAAACTCCTGTCAATCATGAATAATCCACTGCATCCACTTAACAGTGTCATCTCCAGACAGAGGAGCAGCTTCAGTGACAGACTTTTGTCACTGTCCTGCTCCACTGACAGACTGAGGAGATCGTTCCTCCCCCACACTATGCGACTCTTCAGTTCCATGCGGGGAAGTAAATGCTAACATTAATTTTAATTCTTTTCATTTGTATTACTATTTAATTTAATATTGTTTCTTTGTATCAGTATACTGCTGCTGGATTATGTGAATTTCCCCTTGGGATTAATAAAGTATCTATCTATCTATCTATCTATCTATCTATCTATACCCTTTTGCAGCCAGGGATATTATATGGGTGGCTGCCCCAAACCTTTTTTTTGAGTGTGTCGAGTCTGGTTATTTCACACTATGTAATATGCATGAACAAATGCGAGTGCGATTATCCATCCATTATCCAACCCCAATCCAACACAGGGCGCAAGGCAGGAAGCAAACCCCGGGCACGGCGCACACACACAATCACCCAAACACCAAGCACACACTAGGAACAAATTTAGAATCACCAATGCACCTAACATGCAAACTCCACGCAGGGAGGACCCCGGGAAGCGAACCTTGGTCTCCTAACTGCGAGGCAGCAGTGTTACCCACTGTGCCACTGTGCCACCCAAGTGCGATTATTACAATATTATTTATGAATGTTGTAATAATCTATTAATATAATATATTGATATTACAATGCCAACCTGGCAATATCAGATGTATACAGCTATGAAAGACATTTTCTGGTGTTAAAAATGCCAGGGTAAGGTATTGTGGATGAAAAGTGAAAACAGTGAGTAACATCTGCATTTTTAAACAGAAATGTGGTAGTCTGAATGTACCCTCAAAGAAGACCAGGCAATATGTCTTACATGAATAGATGGCATAGAAGAATTCCCGAAGAGAAGTGAATTTAAGGACTACAATGTCCTCCATAGTGGTGAAAACATCACTACAACCTGAATCCTTATAAAACATGCCATTCAAAGGATTTATCTCTGAAGCATGATCGTCACTGTATCTGAGTATGTTGCTGTCCTTGTTTTGGTGAAATAAAGGAAAAAGATGGGCAAAGGGTTGTTTGTGAGAGTCCTCAAGGCCTTGCTTGGCCATTCATCCATGTTGTAAATCAGCTTAGTTCAAGTTTAAGGTGGCAAAAAACCAGAGTCTTTACCAGAAGCATATGGTGTGAGACAAGAACCAGCCCTAGATGGGATGCCAGTTCTCTGTATTTAGTCTGATTTAAAAGTAAAACTGCAGTACATTGACACAAATAGATAATTTACAAAGTTTTCATAATTAAACATCATCTTGTCAGTGGGTAAAATAATAGACAAAGAACAGCATTAAAATAAATGTCTAATGCTATTGTGCAACAATTCCAATCTTGAAAATGACATCATAAACTGTATACAGAATGGCATATGTTTATGGGACAGAACACTAGGTGTAGGATTTTATCCATATTTCAGAGAAAAAAAAGCCTTTGGCTTCAAATATCTAAACAGAAAAATGTATTAAGCTAAGGTCATAAATTGTGAAGTCTGCCTGGTGAATGTCAGGGGACAGCAAACAGGCAATTTGCTGCTTAAAGCTGGGCGGAAAGGAAAAATGGTTGAGAAGAGTAAGAGGCAGGAAAAGGAGGTAGAGGTGACTGGGAAGTTGGGAAGCTATGGACCTTCAGTTGCTCCTTTAATAAATGGCAATTCTCCTTTATCATCACAAGATGCAGTAAATGGCTGGGGTGAAGCCTCAGGCAAGAGAAATTCTTAATTCCAATATCAGTTGCCAAGAAGGACTACACGTTCTACTTGATTTTATTTGAATGTGTTCTTTATTTGTAGAATTTTGATTTCTTCTTTTTCACAATATTACTGTATTGATAAGAAAACAAATTTCATTGGATGTTAAATTTGTTCAGATTTGAAGGAACCCGGAGTATGTTATATTTAATTGGTTCAAACAGGCTTGTGTAAGCATATTTGGGAGTATGAAGGAATATCATCAGTCCACTGTATTTGTCAAACTAACTCTAAATAGCTTTGGGAATTAAACCTCTGTAGTGGTGGTAGGGTGGTGCGGCGGTTAGCACTCCAGAGTCCTGGGTATCAATTTTGGACTGTGCAGAACGACATCTTTGGTTTCCTTCCTCCACTTTTTCCCTTACAAGATGTGTACATTAGGTGAAAAAGAAATTGGTGCTGTATGAGCAAGTGTGGGCATGAGCATGAGAGTGCCCAATGATGGGCTGGTGTCTAGTGAAGGGTTAGCTCAAAACCTGTGCTTAAAGCTGCCAGGGTAAGAACCAGTGACCCTTAAGCAGGTTAGAAAATGGAAAAGGTTAGGCAGGGGATTAATTCATGTGTTCAAAGTTTTCAAAGGCATCAAAAATTTCTAGAATTCATACATACCACCAAGGCACACCAGGAAACAGTAAGAGGACAGACATGCTTTAAGGATGCAATACAAAAAAACATTTTTCTTACAAAGAGTCATGAAAATTTGGACAAACTGTTGAGTTGTGAAGTTGAAGCAGAGGCCTTGACAATATATAAAATGTTTCTGATGAGTTATTTGGACAACTTGACTATGAGCTAATAAAAGTAGCTTGAAGGATTAAATAGTCATTTGTCATATTTTTATGTTCTTATATCTCATAGATAGATAGATAGATAGATAGATAGATAGATAGATAGATAGATAGATAGATAGATAGATAGATAGATCATAAAATACTCAGATCCTTCACTTTCTGTATACTTTATTGTGTTGCAGACTTATGTTCAAGTAGATAAGTTCACCATCTTTGTCCATCAATCCACACTCAATAACCCACAATGACAAAGTGAAAATGTCTTTAGAAAGGTTTGTAACTTTATTAGAAATTAAAAACTGAGTTCTCATTCATGTAAGTATTCAGACCCTTGGTGACAGCCCATATTGTGGCCAAGTACATCCTGTTTGCTTTAATTTTCCTTGAGTTGTGTCAAGAATGTGATTGGAGTCCATCTGTGACCAAATGATTTGGTAGAACATCATTTAGAATGGCATACAATATTCACATTGCATGTCAGGACTAAAATCAAGCCACTAACTCCAAGGAACTCACTGAAGTTGTGGTGAGGCACAGATCAGGACAAGGGGATAAGAGCCTTCCTAAAGCTTTTATCGTTCCCAGGAGCAGAGTGGCCTCAATAACTGTGAAATGGAAGAACTTTGAAACCACCTTCCTAGAATTCTTTCTAGTGTTGGCTGTCCAGCCAAATTACGCATCCAGGAAAGAAGGGTCAGGGAGGTGAATAAGGAGTCAAAATTCACTCTAAGAGATCTTCAGATTCACAAGCAGGCAATGAAGATGAACAGTAGGCCAGGTAAGGGCCAGTTCTTTTTTTCATTTGTAGTAATCACTTTAGTAATATTCACATTGCTGACTCAGAGTAATGAAGCCATCCTGGATCCTCCCTGTGTGGAGTTTACATGTTGTCCCCGAATCAGCATGGATTTCCTCCCACTGTCCAAAGACATGAGGTTTAAATGAGATGGTGTTGTTAAATTTGCCTTAGAGTGTATTTGGTGTGTTTGTCCTGTGATGCATTAGTGCTCCATTGAGGGTTTGCTCCTGCCTTGCATCCTATGCTAGCTGGGATAGGCTCAAAGCAGGTTGAAAAATGACATGACTTTAGCTATATTCATTTTGCTCTGTATTGTTAAAGTAATAGGAATTTTCAATGATGACATTTATCAAGGTGTTTACAGCTGCTTCACAGCTCCAGGAAACCTCATACTGAATATATAATATATACAATATGAATCCCAGACCAGCTTTGCGGAGTGTCCACTTTCTCTTCATGTTTGCGTACATTCAAATCACTGTCTGCACAGCCTTAGGGATGGGTTTCTCTAAAGGTATTCAGAGTTCCTTCCAGATCTTGTACATATAATGGTAACTGGTGACTTCAGTTTGCCAAAGTGTGTGTGTATGAGTGTGTTTGCCGTGGAATGGCTGCCTATTGAAAGGCCAGCACTTTCACGACAGGCTCCAACCCTCACCATTCCTTACTGGAACAAAATAGATTCAAAAAACGAAAGATTGGTTTATGTATTATGTATTTAATTCTATCCAAGTCTAACCCACAGCATGAAGGACCTGCCACAACTGAAACCTGAGTATAAAACAAGTGTACCTAATCTGCCGTGCAGTGGGCAGACACTTCTCTCTGTGACTATTTGAAATCATTTTGATCCACTTGTAATGGTAAGCATTTTATTTTAATGCAGTATTCAGCAATTCAAGACAAGCCAAAAAAGATCTTGGCCTCTCAGTATTAACTTGTGACCCCATATTGGAAAATGAATGAAAGAATTTATAGTATGGTAGACTCTACATATGAAATACGAACCCTGCATTTCGACTTTTTACCATGACTCTTATATCATTTATATGTGTCAGCTCTTCATTATATTTAGTGACTATCAAAAGTCTGCACACGTTTCTGAAATTTCAGCCTTTCTCAATGTAAGATCCAAACTTAAGACTAACCATGTAAGCCCTTTTCCCTAAATTAACAAAAATCTTGTATTAAACAGTAACAATGACATAAATAATAATACTAATTTACAAAGCATTTTTTAAAAACCAAGGATTTTGTACAGAAAGAGCAAAACAAAAATAAACGCATGAAACAAAACAGTAAAATGGCAAAAAACAGAATAAATAGATAATTAATAAAAAAGGGTGAAAAAAATAATTTCTGTGTATATGTGAAGTATATAGTGATATCATTTTCAACACTAAAATGTGGCTTTTTTGTACATTTGGCTTAATTTACAATAAAATAAAGAGCAACTTCTATGCAGTAGGGATCTTCTTGTTAAGCTTGTATAACAACTGTTTCATTTATCTTGTCTACTATTTCATCAGTCCAAGTTTATGCTCTGCCAATATTGAATTTGACATGTCTGAAGGCTGAATCTTAATTCATCAGGGGATGAGACAGAAACCAAGTTAAATAAGTAGGGGTCAAAGCGAAAAGGTCAAACAGAAACCAACAGTCAGAGCCCAGAATCTTTGCCAAAAACAAGCAAATTGGATAAAAAGATTTTAATTGACTAAAACGCACCACTAAAACACATACAGCATCATGAAGATATGGTGTCACCTATCGTGAGACTAAAAACTGGCCATGGCAATGGTAAACAAGACGGCTACAGACATGCAACAATACAAAAAATTTAGCGTCTACTATCCAAATCATGATATAAAAAGGATCTTATAAAATATAAAATAAAAAGTAATAACATCTTCAAAACAAATGAAAAAATGCAAAACATTAAAAAGTGAATTCCGCCCATGGAAAAACCTTTGGGTAACTCACTTCAGTGAGGGAAAGTTCTACCGGAGTTTGATGAATTGGCAGGTCACAGGGGTCATTGAAAAAGAACTGGGAGGTTGACGTAAGTCAAAAAAACCCAAAAAAACGTAAATCTAGAAAATCTACCACTAAATCCAAAGCATTTCATATATCTCAAAGTTAATAAACAGAACTACCGGAGAGCTATGAAACAAATACAGGAATTGATTTGTTTTGGATCCATAATCTTGGACAAGCAAGAAGTGCTAGGAGGCAGACACAGCAGTGAGGTCACATGTTGCACATGTAGATGCGGTAGAAAAGAGTCCGCAAAATAACGGTACCCACAGACATCCAAAATGGTGTCAAGACAAAAAATGTGAAAACTGACAATTCATAAAGAAATTAAATCAGTGATGTAAAAAATGCTAATTAGAGTTTGAGTTACTAGGGAAAGATTAAAAACAAACATGACAGGAAAAAAACAGAAAAAGAACTCCAGTCATAAGAGGGAGCCCAAACATCACTGGTCAGTGTTGTAGTTTATGCCTCTTCAGCATTTTTCCTTTAAAAGACGCCATCAAATGGATGTACCAGTGCTCCACATACTGTATGTCGAATAATGTATGCCGTTACATGTCAAATAATGTACGGCATATATTTTTTATCATAAATGGTACTATTAGTCTAATTTTTATACCTTTGGCTAAGCACATTAAAATAGTCAGTGTGTTCCCACAATACCAGTTAAACATCTGGACACACCTGGAAATGTTTTGATTGAAATGGGTGACTTTTTTTAATCAAGAGCCCATTATTTAATAGCTCTTACCACTTAAAATAACTGACGTTTAATTTGTTATTCACATATGACTGCAAAGCCCCATTCCTTCAAGTGTCCTAAAGGTCAAACTCCCGAAGCTCATCCTTAACTATCCGTCCATTATCCAACCCGCTATATACTAACACAGGGTCATGGAGGTCTGCTGGAGCCAATCCCAGCCAACACAGGACAGGAAACAAACTCCAGGCAGGGCGCTAGCCCACCACAGGGCACACACACACAACAAGCACAATTTAGAATTGCCAGTGTATCTAACCTGCATGTCTTTGGACTGTGGGAGGAAACCGACACAGACACGGGGAGAACATGCAAACTCCACGCAGGGAGGACCCGGGAAGCGAACCCAGATCTCCTAACTGCGAGGCAGCAGCACTACCCACTACGCCACTGTGCAACCCTCATCCTTAACTACTCATTTTAAATGCTAATTGGTTATTAGAGAAACCTTTGCAATTGCATTAGCATTGCATGAAAGGAGAAAAACATCAGATCAGAGCCTGTAGTGTGAGAGACAAACGCCTTACAGGACCTCAACTGGCTTCTTCCTTAAATATATACACCAAACACCAGTGTCATCCACAACAGTGAAAAGGTGACTCCAGGATGCTGACAATAATGCCTTTTTCCGGTCATCTTCTGTCTAATGCCTGTGCTCCTTTGCCCATTTTAACCTTTTGTTTTTACTTGCTAAGTTCAGATTTGGCTTCTTCTTTGAAACTCAGCCTCAAAGGCTAGGATCCCAGAGTGAATTATGGCTGTTATTGTCACTTTAAAAAGTGTGCACTAAATGCTGTTTGCTATTTTACTTTGGATTTTGCCTCCCCTTCTAAAATACTTGATTAGTCATTGTATATGCTATCATAAATGAAATATTTATATAGCAACAAACAAAAACATTTCTCTTTTGCAAGCTAACATAAAATGGCTACTGTAAGAAGGATTTGGGCCAATTTATTGCTCTATGCATGAAATAAAATATGTGGGTTCTTCCAACGATTCCTTTTTATCTCCTGTATAGTAAATTATTGTTTGTGCTGTGTCATGGTCTGGGTTGGCTCCACGGTCCTTGGCAGCTTGAACCCAGGACCATTAATAACGAAACCATGGACGAGCCAAGCAAATGAAGCTGCAGGCAGTCAGCATGAGTAGGTGCAAGTGCTTTCATTTAAAACAATCAGTGTCCTAAAGCGCAGTGTTCTTCATACAATAAAGCAATAATCTAGAAAATCAAAGTGATCATTGTGGAGGTTAACATCCAATAAACAATCATTTAAAATGAGGTAAGAATCCAAGGCAGAATCCTTCATTTAAAACTATGTAAATCGAGCCACACTGCTTCTTTCTAAAACTGAGAGGTCCTTTCAAATCCTGCTCGTGACCCTGTCCACCAGTCCCTCAGCGTCTTAATATTCAGGGTTAGTTTTGTTAACGTTAGGGTTTGGTGTGGTTACTGTGTCAATCAATTTGATTTGTGATGACCCATAAACGTTTATTACCCAAATGTGGTGATGTCACTTCCGCCCTGAAACTGCTGCCGTAGACCTGCGGTGAGTAGTGGGCCACACCAAGCAGTGCTCCTTTCTCCTGCCCGCCATCTCTTGGACACTACTTGGAGTGCTTGTTTGCTCCTCTGACCCTTCCTCGAATGTTGGCCATATGTTCCTCTTCCAGGGCTCACTTTCCTGACTCTAAGACTACAGCAGCTGCTCCACCGTGACTTTGCCATCTTCCTCTTTCTTTTTAATGCTCCGTTCCTTTTCGTTTGTCTCTTCATTGTCTCCCCCTGATTTCACTGTGCAGGCTCATTTTTATGTACCAGTCGGGTGCAGATGCTACAACCCATGCTCTCAGGTATAAATGACCCACATTTGTATCAGCCAAGCACCCCCAGCCTCGGAGTGGCGCATGAATGTTCCCACGTGCACCTACACACACCTGGAGCCTGCACACTCAAGGACTTCCAATAATTCTTTTAAAATGCATTACATGCTGATACAGAATATGAAAAGGCATTTGTTTATTTTGATATTGGCTCACTTCCAGTGGTTTGGTTACATTAACTACACAATTTATATCTTTTCACTAAAGTCATCATCAGGAGTGTAAAGAACACCAGGTATGATGATCTAAGATGTGTCTGTTTGACAGAACCAGAGCTGCCCACCAAACTATTCACAACATACCGTAATGCTGTCTGCCTGTCCAGAGACCTCCCCACAGACCACCACCACTGAACCACACAGCTGTAAACCGCAGAGGCTATATAAAACCTCACACAAACGTGCACACACCGTGTCTTCCACACTATATAAAACTGAACATTTACTAGCTGTGGTAGTAAAACGCACACAATAAAGCTGCAGCAAGCTGCCAGAATTGGGTCTCTTTTAAAACAATGTCAGTGACAGCTGATGGTAATAAATGCAGTTGATGGATACCATAAATGTGAGGCTCACAAACAAACTACTTTAGGCCGGAGCGCTTGAATTCCCTGTGTAAGCTATTATAGCACCTCTGGGTTGTAATAATTCCAATTGTAATTCGAAGCTGTGAATTTCGATAATGCCTTTCCTGAACTCTATTGAGGTAAACTCAATACAAGCCTACAATATAAAAGATGAAGCTGGGAGCCAAGTGGTTTGCAGCCACAGTCACAAGAGACCTGCACCTTAGTGTTCTTGCACCTCTGCTGGATGAGATAATCAACATCACCCATCATTCGAACTGTCCAGTGTACTGTACATTGGAACAAGCATCCATGATGGCAAGAAAGTACAGTATCATTCAACCAAATCTTTATTGAATTGTTAAAATTTGGCCTATATTTGTTCACTGTTGTATCTGAGTTCTCTCAAGGTACGGTACGTTATGCTCAGACTACATAATGCAGTAGTGAGACCACATCTGAAGTATTGTGTGCAGTTCTGGTCACCATTTTATAAAAAAAAAATGAAGAGCAGCAGAGGAGATCAATCAAGTGCATCACAAGGACTTAAGGAAACGTCCTACTGTGACCGGCTCAGAGATTTAAACCTGGTCTAGTGTCGAGCAGAGGCAACTATGTGGGAACCTAATCATGTCTTTAAAATAATCAAAGGCATGATAAAGCACATCCAGCAGAATTTTTTCAACTAAATCATTGTCGGGCAACCGGTGCGCCGCGGCGTACTGGTGTGCCGTGGAATTTTCTAGGGGCGCCGCGAAAATTTGTAAAATATTTAAAATTGCTAGTGTTTTTGAACTTTTGGTTGATTAAAAAGATAATGTTTTAAAAAATATATTTTATTTTGGAAAAACAGATAACGGAACACTTACGGAAGTGAAGTCTAAGAAACGCGAGAGACTTCAAATGATCGACAAGGAAATGCGCGTCTGTCTTTTGAAAATTGATCCTCGCATCAATCTCATGTGTGCTGAAAAACAATCTCAACGTTCACATTAATTAAATTTAAGATTTATCCTTTGACTCCTTTATTAATAAAATGTCTTTCAAACTTGTAAAATTAACTGCTTTTATTGGCGATTGTCCATAGATTGTGTCATCACAACTTTATTTATGGGCAGTCCCTCAGGTGCGCCGCGAAAGAAAATTTTTGGACGTAGTGGGCCGCAACTCGAAAAAGGTTGCCTTTCACTGAACATAAATGGTGAATCACGTACTCCAGGACAGCAGTGAAAATAAATGGGAAGCATATTTAGGACTGAAGCCATGAGGCACCTCTTTACGTAAAGAGTTGTGGGACTCTGGATCAAACTACCGAGACTTGTAGTTGAAGCAAACACGTTGATTACCTTTAAGAAAAATGTGATTGAGATACTGGGACAACTTAGCTATTAGCTAAACAAAGGAGTTTGAAAAAGTGAATATTCGCACTTGTTTGTCAAATTTCTTATGTTCTAGGTATTTAATATGTTCTTTGAATGGAAAATTAACTTTTCAAATAAACATTCTTTATTTTCTCGTTTAAGTGGTTCATTCTACCCTAAGTGATTTTGGCTGCAATTTAGAGTTTGCACTAATAAATTAAACACAACGTCCTCAAACACAATTCTGGGCCACTGGGATCCAGCCCTGGCTGGGGTGAATGTATCACAAAGGGAAAAACAAACACATACAAAAAGAACTTGAGTTCATTTTAGAGTCACCATTTCACCTCAGGTTGTACCTGATACCGGTAATGAAAAACCCAGAATTAAATGTTCATCCATCTCCCCGACAAAACTCTTCAACACGTTGTAGACTATATGGGGGAAAGCTTCAACACGTTGAAGGCTTCATGGAGGGACATGATGTAGACGACACAGCCCAATGTCCCACGTTTGTTTTGATGCAGTGGAGACTTCACAGGAGAATTAAATCTTTCGACCTTTATGGTTTGACACACTGGAGACTTCAAAAGGAACCCCACCTACACTTCTTGCTTCAACTCACCGGATGCTCCAGGAAGGAACTGCTCCTTGTATTGAGCACAACTTGGGGTAGGGGTTGGGAGTTTTTTGCTTCATTACAGGTATTGTTGTCCAAAAGTTGACATTGATCATGATGTCAAAGTTTTAGTACCAATCCAACACTAATACCATCGTACATATATGTTAAGGAAGTGGGAAAGAATATGGTAAATTTCTTACTAAAAGGCTACACGGTTTAAAAATATAGTAACATTTCTGAAAAACCACAAAACGTCCATTTTCAACTATTAAACGGGAAACATTATCTTTAGGTGGACTGATTAATTTGCAAATTATGAATAATTACAGCCTCAGGCTGGTATTTAACCCAGCCTCAAAAGTACTGCAAGTGTGCTTCTGAAAAAAATTGGGTTGACAGATAGGGACTTGTTACTGGCAACTGGACAAGTCGCTAAACTCATTAATTAAAGTAAGGACCTTGAAGTACTAATTGTTGAACTCCAACACTGCAATAGAAGTGGACCACAAATAATACCATACCACACTGAGCCGACATGCAGCCAGCCATTCACCCATCAGTCAGTTCATTGAGGGACAGCAACAGAGGTTTATATACAGTATAGGTCATGGGACACTGAGGGTAAGGAAGGACCTGAGACTGAGCAGCACAGGGATGACCCTAAGAGAATGGTCAAGGAACTCCAGATGTCTTACAGTATGTCCTTCTCTCTTTTCAAGGGATCCTGTGTGGATCACACCCAGTGTAATAGTCTCAGCATCTGCAGGAGCAAGGGACTGGGACAGGGCCAACCTGATGTTGCACCTATGGCAGTTTCAAAGCTGTCTCATCCACAGATGAGCTCTCTGAGATGGGACAGTATCATATACCAGTTTATGGGCTGTACTGATTATTGTGATGCCACAAACATCTGATCAGAGACACCAGTAAAAAACACTTGAAATTCACAGGAGTTTCCCTGGCAAAAGAAGATCACTACAAGTGTCACACCATGGTGTCAGTTTGAAATGGACCACTGCAAAGGGACTGCCGAGTATAACACTGCAGTTCTCAGAAGCAATCGACACCTTTTAGCCCAACAGCAATAAACAGACCAGCTAATTAGTGCTGCCCCCTTAAAGTAGCTCTGAATAAAAGCTGCAAAAAAGAAGGAGCCTGTCACTTTGGAGAGCACCTCCAAGGAGGAACATTAGTCTGGACATTGTGAAGCACTGTCAACATTTTCAGTATATTGGGTGGCGGAGAACTTTCTTCTCTTTTTAATGCCTGCACTTCTCTCATTGTGCTGTTTCCCTTTAATTTTTTTTTTAATTAATAAAAAAAATGTTTACCAAAAATATTTTCAACACATTTATTTGGAACAAAATCTCTTGACTTTTGACAAATATACAGGTATTTGCTGTACACACACACACGCACACACACATATATACTGTATATATATATATATTGTCACACATGTACTCCTGGGGATCATCTTCCTGACACTGTCGAGGAAAAAAGTACCACCACGCGGTAAGAGGGGGCTTTCTCACTAAACTTGTATTTTTTTCTCTTTCATGGTTTTGACAGGCAGCCCCAGGAAGTTGCCTAGTGCCCGCCTTCAGCCCCATGATGGTTTCGCCCCTTCTGGCCTAAACACTATAAAAACACAAACGGCAAAAGAGACAGAGCTCCCACATTGTGTAGTATCTTGAAGCCTGGCCAATTTGGTCCTTGCTTTGATAATGCTTATGAAGCACAGAAGCACGAAATGTACTTTTTGTTTATTTTTTTTCTTTGGCAAACGCAAATTACAGTAAATGGGGCTGCCCAGCTGGTGTCCTAACTATTTTTGCTGATATATATATATATATATATATATATATATATATATATATATATAAATATATGTGTGTGTTTGTGTGTATATATATATATATATATATATATATATATATATATATATATATATATATATATATATATATATAGTCACGTATGTGCATCTCAGGGTCTCCTTGAAGGCTCATTTGAGGTAAATGGTAACCCACCAGGATGAGAGGAGGTGCAGTCGCTAAACTTGTTCCCTTTTTCCCCACAGTTCCAAGAAAACTCCCAGTTAAGGAAATTAGCTCCACCCCTTCCAGTCCTCCTATTAGAAAAAGAATAGGGTGCCTCCACTAAGTCGTCATCTCTTGATGAGACCAGTTCTGGAGAGTGAAAGCTCTGGAAAAACTTCCCGTTGTTATGTTTACTGTTAGCAAGCACTATAGTAGTTTTTGTTTTGTTCTCGCTTGCCTTATGTTGGGTATTACAAGATGGCACCTGTTTAAGTTTGAGAAATTTGAAAGAATTAAAAGGGACTACCCGGCTGGAGTCCCAAACCTTTTTGATTTGTTCTGGCTTTGCTTGAACCCGTGTTCGGCCACCCCACAATATACAGTATATACATATATATTTATATTATTATGTCCAGTGTACAAACTGTGAAAGGCAGTAAGTACAGTTAGCACATATGTATATAAAAATAATGCTAAGATGTGTCTATCAAAATGCTGGGGCTAGAACATTGATCTTGCCGTAGATAAAAATCTTATGGCCTGATTTGCTCCGGTAATTCAAAAAAATTGAGGTAGTGTCAACTTTGAACATTGACCTCAGGTCATAGGTTTCTTACAGCAATGTGATAGGAAGACAAAGTGACCTGGTGGGAAGAAAAAGAAGACCTGAAACATCTCCTGAGTATGAAGCAAATTGCAGACATTGATGACATGCCAAAGAACACTATAATATGAAGAACAAGAAAAAATAAAGGCAGTGCCAATTGCCGAATGTCAAGTGCATGATTAAGAAAGCAAGAACAACAAAGACAAAGAAATGCGACCGGGGGTCCATGTGTAAATACTGGGGCTAGAACCTTAATCTCAGTCTTGATCAAAAACACATGACTTAGAAATATTCAGAAAATTATAGAAAAAAAACATCAGGTAACAGCAAACTCAGCAAACTGACCCGTGCTTAAAGGTTTATTGTAACAAAGTAGTAGGTAAAAAACTGACAATGGGGAAAGAAAAAAGAAAAGCAGCAACATCTGATGAGTGTCATGCAAACTGCAGAGGTTGATTATGTGACAAAAAACACAAGACTAGGAAGAAGAACAGCAGCGCCAGCTGATGTGCATCAAGTGTATGATGCTGAATATAAGAATGACAAGGATAAAGAAATGCCTGCAACTGAATGTTCACTTGTTTCACTAGAATAGATAGATAGATAGATAGATAGATAGATAGATAGATAGATAGATAGATAGATAGATAGATAGATAGATAGATAGATTTTTGCAACTCTAATGAAGGCTTTTTTCAATGCTGGACACAACGTAAAATTCATTTAAATGGTTGATGTGGGAACAGAGAATGGTGGTTTAAGTAGGATGAAAGCACTGCACCACTGTATCTTTATAACTTTCACACCCTTCTGTATCTTCCTGAACTTTACACAATTTTGTCAACACATATTATTACTTGTAGCTCTAATTTCAAATTGTAATAATATATAAACTGTGCCTGAGTGAACAAACAACACCAGTTACTTGTTTATTTTAAGAAGTATGGCACCCTTTATCTAATTTGTTTTTGTTAAAGAGATAAGCTTCTCTCTACCTCCCTAAACACTTTAATTAGTCCTCTTTAATATGATATATTTGAATATGATAGTAAATCAATTAGGACTTAAAAGGGCCAGCCCCAGCCGGAACAGATTTCAAAGCATTGAAGTTCTCAACAATTAGAGATCTCCTGCGAAATGACCGGAAAACTGAAAAATACTCAACTGACCAAGTGATGGCTGCCCTGTTGTGCATGTGGACTGCAGGGGCTTTTTAAAAATCCCAGGGGGTATGTAATGTGACGTGATTCTTTTTATATTAACGACATGTATTTTTCACACCATTTCTAAGTTAGCTGTCAGTGTTTCACATTGTAAAATAATCCTGCAGTTACACCATTGTGTTCCACCAGCAAATTAAAGAGCCTGCCACTTCTCAACAAGCAATATCTTCTGTTTGCCCCATTTTGTGGAAATTAGCATAATTGCTACTCTTATTACTTTAACAGCATTTCTCCCCATCGTGCCTCCTTCAAAAAAGTACAGAGAATACAAGTCACACATGTCTAAATCCATTCTGAAAATGAGACAGGATCACTCTAGACATCATCCTCTTTAGTAATGGAGCAGGCCTTCCACACAGTTCTGTCCTTCTAACAGTGTATACCAATTTCCTCTTGCTTTTATTTTTTATCATATTTAGCTCATTTTCACTTACTGAAGCCCTCTTCCCAAGCAACAAGTGTTAAAGAAGTGACCTGTGGATATTAACAACCTTCAAAGCTAGCATCTGAACAATCATAGACATCGATGAAATCACTACAGTGTGTTTGTTAGGTAGCTTTAACAATTTAGTATCATATATATATACATATATATATATATATAATACTTCATTATCACTACACTGAGCAAGGAATCCCTCAGGAATGGTTCAGTGGGCACCTATTGGAGGTTCATTGACACAGATTTAATGAGTTATCAAAATGATCATGTGCATTAACATTAAACCCATAATGTGTTTGCCTTAAAATGACATTGAATACACAAGAACAAATGAATCAGACTTAAAAATCCATAGCTTTTAGTTTTCCATAAAAGCTCAGTATTTATCAAAACGTAGTTAAGGTTAGTACTGAGTTAAAGTAAGTCTGCTAACCTCCAGTGTTACAATATATAAACACACACACACACATATATATATATATATATATATATATATATATATATATATATATATATATATATATATATATATAAGACTTTTACTTTAAAGGATAATGTTCTGTATAAAATATAGTAACAGAGCCATTTATAATTATTTGCATTAATTTTACATATTGAAATTTAGGCAGATGGAGTCATTCACTGGCTAGGATTTAAAACTGACAACCTTCTAAGTAAGTAAGTAAGTAAATAAAGTATATTTATAAAGTGCATTTCACAGAAAATAAGTCACAAAGTGCTGTACAATAAAGGAAAATTTAAAAGGATTAAGCTAGGCTAAACATAGACACATTAAGATACATAATTGAACAAAATCTCTCAAATATATTAAGAAAATTAAAAAAGAAGAAAAAAGTACAATAAAAATTGTAACAATAAGACTCTTAGCAAAAGCCTGGCTAATCAAAGAAAGTTTTAAAGTTTTTAACATTAGAATTACCAGAGCCAATGAAATAACTTGTAAATCTGGCCCACCTTAAATCCCTTCGCACCTCTCCATCAGCGTCTTTTGTCTTCTAAATGTGTTGATAAGCCCAAGCAGCAAGCAGCCTGCTATACTATACCCCCACTGCCTCAGAACGGGCAACAAGTTCTCCCAGTTCCTGCCTTGATTGATTATCTGAGAGTGAGCTACCCAGAATTGTAAGGGGAAATAACTTGATGTGAGTTTTGTGTCTACAACAATCTGTGGAAACACATTGTTAAAACAGAAACGTTTTTCATGTTTTAGTAATAAATAACAAAATGTAGACATCAACTCTATAATGTTGGACGGCTGATGGCCATATATCAAATAAACACTTTCACAAAAGGTATGCCACAATATGCCACCTTCTGTGGTGTAGTGGTAAGATCCACTGATTTATAATCTGGAGGTTGTGAGTTCGAAACCAGCTCCCCAGCAAATTTGCCGTTTTGAGTAGTGAGCTGCTCTAATTTGTTAATGTTATACAATAAAAACATACATTTGATTTTTGTCTGTAACAGCTGGTGTAAATTTATAGCACTTGTAAAAGTTAGCACTCTTTTTTTCACTTTTATTCACTAAGTCACGATCACGATACAACATCCACCCCCCCACTCCCCCCAGCCTAGATCTGACAGGGTTACTTTTTATCTGAAACTGGGAATAACTGTAGATGTGAGTGGTGTTTTGAGACAATCAAACTAGAAATTCTCTGATCTGGAGGGATAAAAGCTGACACACAAACGTTGGTGAATCTGCCTTCTTCGTATCTCACCGTCACTTGAATTTTTTTTTATTCAGTTTTAAGGTGGGCCGGATTTATGAGTTTTTTTAGTAGGCTATGGTAATTCTAGTGTTAACAGAGCCAGCCATATGAAGGTGAAGAGGGAGATTGCCTCAAATCTTCGGTGCAAAGGATTTAAAGGCTCCATTCCCCCCTTGTTTTTAAACTCGTAAGAGGAACAACTAACAGATTTTGAGCTTGAGATCTAAGTGTGTGTGAGGCAGTAAGTTTGAGGAGGAGACTGGATAAACAGACTGGAGCTTGACTGTTCAATGCTTTTTACACAAGTGCAAGAATGTTAATATAAAGGCTAAGGCCAAACAAGTGTAAGTATAGCAGTAGAAACAAGACACCAGCAGAAATTGTGATATAAAATTTCTACCATGCTTTAAGTACATCAGAAAGCCATCTTTGTTACTTGTTGCATAAGTTATGTACATGTGGCAGCGACAAAGGCATGATCAGGCCTGGCCAGTACTTGGATAGGAGACGATCTGGGAAAATTGGTGTTGGCGAGGACTGCAGGGGGCACTTACACTATGATCAGAATCTGGATCCCAAACCCTCAGTGCAATGATAGGGATACGGAGCTGTGCAAATTGCACCATTCTTTGGATGAGACATAAAATCAAGGTCCTGGCTCTCTGTGGTCATAAAAGATGCCTGGGGATCCTTCTTAAAGAGTAGGGTGTACCCCGGTGTCCTGGCTAAATTGCCCACCATTGCCTAATCATTCTGGCCCCCTAATCATCCCCTGCCTCTAATTGGCTCTCTCACAACTTAACTGCCTAACAGCTAATGTGTGATGAGCATGCCATCACATCATCCAGGTGAATGCTACACATTAGTGGTGGTTGAAGTGGCTACCCACTCACTATGTAAAGAGTTTTGAGTAGTGATAAAAGTGCTATATAAATGTAAACAATCACTATTATTATTATGGTGAGGATTGGAATCTCTGTTACCTTCTGTCACATTGTGACATGTGGTGATACAACTGAGTAGGTGGAAAATGCAGGAAGACAATACACCGTGGATTTTTTTGCTAATGGGAAAAGACACCTGTCCTTCAATGAGGTGTCTTTTAGATATCACGACGAGTACAACTTTAATGAAATGCTGGCGTATGTACTGAATCACATACACAGTTGTACATATTGTATTTTGCTACCCAAATGTGACTTGCTATGTATTTTCTTCCAGACAAGTAAACAATAATCAAAGAAATAAATATCACTTATAATGGCTCAAATATTTTAGTACATGTAATAAATAAGGTTCTATGCTAATCTAATAACTATGAGTGCTCTAGATATTTTTGTTTAACCCGCTGCTTGCTCCATCCACAATGTGCCACCCCGTGTGTTCTCCTTTCCCCATGTCAGATTGCTTTTTATTACACTGACTGCTTTGCTGCTCTCAGTCACTAGCAACACTTTGATGAGGGCTCCTTAGTTTGTATTCCAAGTTGAATGAAAATGTTACACGTGAGGTGGAAAATTGTGGACTTTTTGTTTAGAAGATATTTGTGATGCTGTCAGACAAGTTTCATTTTAAAACAATATTTATTATTTGGTAAATTTACATGACTATTCAAATGTAGTAAGAATAAATCTAGTTTTTTCTCAAGTTTAAAGGAAAGTCAGAAGGGCATTATATTAAACATTTTTAGTTTTTTAGGTCTGTACTGTATCATATACAGCACCGCTCAAAATGTTGTAAACACGAGTATTGTGATATATAATTTTGCTTATATCGTCCACCCCTAGCTAATGAAATAGTGATTAGGTTAAACTTCCTTCCATCTTTTACACTTCTCAGACGCATCCTCACTCTTAATGCACTTAAGTATTCTGGTCAGTTATGAAAATCTAAATCGATGTGGGACTAAAAAAAAAAGATAGTGATCACATAATAGAGTAACAATTGTTTGTTTTAATTCATCTGATGTTTGTATTTTAAATTGATCACATGCTACAATAGGTGTTAAAAAATGTAGGTAATGACAAAGAAGGATCTGAATTAACAATTGTTGTGTAAGCATACACTGAACAGCAGGAAATAGAAAATCTAAATTATGTGAGCTCTTTCCATCAACAGGCATAGAACTGTCGAAGATCTATGTGAGGTTTAGTTGGTAATGTTGTATCACAACGCATTATGAGATATGCTGGTAAAAGCTGAGCAAGCCCAGCAAACACCGATTGCAATGGATGTGAGCTTTAAGAAGTGTCTCATGGGTGGGGGGGACAAAGGACAAATGGAGAGCAAGAAGACACAGAGGGTGTTACACAGCCACTAAGCACATGTCGATTTTGTTGTTTAGAATGGAAAAGATGCCACCTGAAGACACACGGAGGTCAATTCTGTCCAAATACTTCACACCGCACCCCTTCCATTTAAAACCATATAATCTATAAACAAGTGCCCCACCATAAGTCAGCATTTAGTTTTGAACCAGACACCAGAGAGGACAGACCATCAACTTACTTCCTTTGTAATTGATACATTGGGTTTACTTGAATACTTTTTCTTTTGTTTTATCCTCATGATATTCTGGACATTAAATGAGGTTTTCCCTGGGACCCCAGGACATTATCTGCTTCTCTTGGTTTATTTTAAAATATGCAAATCCATTCCTAAGACCTGTAAATGATAAAACTGTGCACATTTTGTATGGCAAAGAAATTCTTGCATCATTCTGTATGTACTTAAAATTTCCAATAATACCGTTCATCTTCACGTGCCACCCTGTTAGTGATTGCTCACCGTGTTTGTGTCAGTACTGGTTTTACACACTACATGTGGTTTACAGAAAAAGTTTCTCGTTTCAGATTCCACTCAAGGTGAATACCCAAATCTGCAAAATTAAGTATTGCACAGTCATTAAATTTCGAATGCTAGAGAACATCATGCCATCAGAGATTCATTCTCTCCTAGTCAATGCGTACTGAGACCAGTCCCCTTCATATGACAGTCAAGAGATGGGCTGTAGAATTCTGTTGTCTCTTGAAGATGACCCAAGTTCTGGCTAGTCTTTGACATCAATGAAGGAAGAAAGCACTGTCATTGTGCAGCAAATCGTAATGGTGAACTGAAGAGAGATGGTGTGTGAGACAGAAGGTCTTATATTACAGTATTTACATAAAACACATCTAAGAATCAAGTTGTGCATGTTTTTATTTACTAAAGTTTACCAGTTTTGCAGTCAGTATGAGAGCAAGGGGCTTAGAGGAAGAATGATTAGCACCGTATTAACAGTATTGCTTTCTTTAAGTTAACTCATGTATGTTTCAGCATTTATTTATTTCTTAACTTATTTATTTTCAATGTGTGCATCATGGTGTGCTCTTTTAGTGTCTGGGTTGATATTTATCTGCATTCCTCCTACACTACACCCAAGCGTTGTGCATGTTAGGTTAATCGGTGACTCAAAATTGTCTGTGTGTGAGTGAGTGTGACAGAGTGTTCTGCAATGGACCAGTGCCCCATTTTTCTGCCTTTCCCCTGGGATGGATGTTCCTCATCTTTGTCACTGAAAATGCGATGGGCATTGGTACAAGTTTCAGAATCTTTCCTATAATTTCGTCTCATATTTAATTTTTTTCTCAAAAAGCAGTCTTTATCTACTTCAGTTTCCCTTTAAATAACACACAAATTATATTGCTGACTTCTCCCTTATATAAATTCTAGCACAACTTAGTGGAAGCTGTCTTGAAGTTTTTGAATAGCTCTCACATTAATAAAATTCAGTGTGATACCAATTGTCTGCTGTACTCAGAATGATAAAGGAGCTGTCTATTCAAACTATTGATCAATCAGTCTTTAATGTACTTTAGTAGTCACCATTGCAAAGCACTTTATATAATGTCAGAGATTAGAGTAGAAAGACCTAAAGATGTTCTTCACTGCAGCACAGAAAGACATAAAGGAATTGACTTCCTGTTATACAAAAAAAGGAAAATCAGCTCTTTGAACATTTTAAGAAAATATCTGACTATCTGTCTATTATGATGTTTCTTTTTTTTATCTATTTATCATATAGTACCCTTTCTGTCTATTATGTAGTACCTTTTCTATCTAACATATAGTACATTTTTATCTATCTATCTATCTATCTTATAGTACATTTTTATCTATCTGTCTATCTTTCTACCATACATGCTTGATTGGTGGATTGCTGCAGAGATGATTGTTCTTCTGGAAGGTTCTCCTCTCTCCACAGAGGACCTCTGAAGCTCTGACAGAGTGACTATCGGTTCCTTGGTCACCTCCCTGACTAAGGCCCTTCTCCCTCGATCGCTCAGTTTAGATGGCCAGCCAGCTCTAGGAAGAGTCCTGGTGGTTTTGAACTTCTTCCACTTACGGATGATGGAGGCCACTGTGCTCATTGGGACCTTCAAGGAAGCAGAAGTTTTTTCTGTAACCTTCTCCAGATTTGTGCCTCGAGACAATCCTGTCTCGGAGGTCTACAGACAATTCCTTTGACTTCATGCTTGGTTTGTGCTCTGACATGAGCTGTCAACTGTGGGACCTTATATAGACAGGTGTGTGCCTTTCCAAATCATGTCCAATCAACTGAATTTACCACAGGTGGACTCCAATTAAGCTGCAGAAACATCTCAAGGATGATCATGGGAAACATGATGCACCTGAGCTCAATTTTGAGCTTCACGGCAAAGACTGTGAATACTTATGTACATGTGCTTTCTCAGTTTTTATATTTTTAATAAATTTGCAAAAACCTTAAGTAAACTTTTTTCATTTGTCATTATGGGGTGTTGTGTGTAGAATTCTGAGGAAAAAAATGAATTGAATCAATTTTGGAATAAGGCTGTAACATAACAAAATATGGAAAAAGTGATGCGCTGTGAATACTTTCCAGATGCACTGTACTTATCTATCTATCTATACAATACACTACAATTTATTTTTGTATAGCCCAAAATCACACAAAAAGTGTTGCAATGGACATTAACAGGCCCTGCCTCTTGACAGCCTCCCAGCCTTGACTCTAAGAAGACAAGGAAAAACTCCCAAAAAAAACCCTGGTAGGGAAAAAATGGAAGAAACCTTGGGAAAGGCAGTTCAAGAAGAGACCCCTGTGCAGGTAGGTTGGGCATGCAGTGGGTGTCAAAAAGAAGGGAGTCAATACAATACAATACACAGAACTGAACAAATCTCAAAACAGTATAAAAATGAACATTTTACAAGTACGGAGCAGAATTTAACAGTAGATGATATCACATAATATGATTTGGATTCTGCGGTGGGCTGGCGCCCTGTCTGGGGTTCGTTTCCTGCCTTGCGCCCTGTGTTGGCTGGGATTAGCTCCAGCGGACCCCCGTGACCCTGTAGTTAGGATATAGTGGGTTGGATAATGGATGGATGGATGGATGATTTGGATTTGTTTAGAGTCCTGGAGACCTCAGCCATCAAGCTGCCTCCCCCATTTGGCCATTCCTCAGCTGAGACAGCCAATCCAATGAAAGACCCCTCTACCCCACGATTCCTGTGATCCTCCATCAGGGATGAATTTACCTTAGGCAGGCAAAACAACTTGGCAGGTGGGCTGTGGCGCCAAGTGCCACATTTGAATACAGAGAAGAGAAACACAGTAGGTGAGGGTTAGTAACAAATACAACTAATATGTTACTTATGTTTTAGTGCTAATGACTGACAACAGAGATGCAGTCTGAACAGTTAATCAGCAGCTCTAGTCAGGATATGCTAAACTGAAGTAGTGAGTCTTCAGATGGGATTTAAAAGCTGAGACTGAAGGGACATCTCTTATAGTAGCAAGCAGACCAGTCCACAGTTTAGGGGCCCTGTAACTAAAGGCTCAACCTCCCACAGTTATTTTATTAATTCTTGGAATCATAAGCAGACCGGCATCTTGAGATCTTAATGTGTACTCTGGTTTGTAAGTCATGATAAGTTCAGACAAGTAAGCCGGACCTTGGCCATTTAATGCTTTATATGTTAAAAGGAGGATTTTGAAATCTGCCCTAAACTAAACCTGGAGCCAGTGTAAGGATTTAAGAACTGGAGTTATGTGTTCGTTTTTTCTTGTTCTTGTAATAATTCTATCTATCTATCTATCTATCTATCTATCTATCTATCTATCTATCTATCTATCTATCTATCTATCTATCTATCTATCTATCTATCTATCTATCTATCTATCGCAAAAAAGACATCAATCATAAATGGAATATGGGAAACAACTCTGAAAAGAATTTAGAGGTTGATGGTCATTAAACATTCTAATTGTCTAGGAAATTAACCAATTAAAAACAGAAGTAAAGTGTTATGGTATATTGTTGAAACTGCTGAATATAAATTAAGGGACATTATGTACAGACTATATAATGCACTAGTGAGTCCACATCTGGAGTACTGGGTACAGTTCTGGTCAACATGCTACTAGAAAGGCAAAGCTATGCTAGAAACGGTACAAAGAAGAGGCATTAGACTGATTCCAGGACTGAAAGGTGTGAGCTATCATGGAAGATTAGCCTTTGCCTATTCAGTTTATGAATAAAAAGATTTAGATTTAGATTTATGAAAGAAACCTTACAGTGGATCCTGGCTGTTACTTTAAAAAGAGTTTGTTAACATGAACACAAATGAAGACTTGTTAAGGGTAGATTGCACACAAATGTTAGGAAGTTTTTCTTTACTCTGAGAACCGTACACATAAGGAATAAACTATATTGGAGAGCAACAAAATGTATGGATAAAAAGGTACATCCTACTTTGACCTTCTCAGAGGCTTACATCTATTTAGTCTCGAGAAACGGAATCCAAAAGATGGATCCAGCAGAATTCTTACAACTAAATAACAAATCATGAAATTGAGGACACCAGTTGAAATTGAAGGGAAATGCATTTCAGACTGAAGCCAGGAAACACTTCTTTAAGTAAAGAGTTGCAGCAATCTGAAACAAACTACAGAGTCATGTAATGAAAGCAGAGACCGTCACAGTTTTTAAAAAGGATGTGGGTGAAATATTAGAACATCTTAGCTGTTATCTAAACAAACAAACTTGATGGCCTGAATGGCCTGCTCACATTTGTCAGATTTCTTCTGTTCTTAATAAAGTATGAGGTTACAGATGCACATATGTAATTGGACTAATATGTGATATACGTCACATTAAACATGCTGTATGCAAGTGTACAAAAAAAAAATGAAGGTACAATTACAAAAGGAATAGAACTAATAGAGGATGGAGTTCCAGTTATGCACTCCACTTTATACCTGCCTCTATAGCCCCTGTATCAGCTGGAATTTACAGTAGGACGATGCACCATTCATTTTCACCGCCACCCAAACTTCAATTAAGTAGCAGAGTTCATAAATGATTTTCAATGTGGAGATTCCACGTATCCATTAACAGCTGGTCCTGTTTGTAATTGGCACCATCTGATTGCCTAAAGCGGCACTGGAGCACATTACATCCTGACCCAGTGCCAAGAGATCGAATGTCAAAGGAAGATGCATTCTGGACATGATGCTGCACTAGACAGGGGTTGAGCAGATGGGCTCTCAGCTGAACGCGGTCAGATGGATTAGCAAATTAATTTAGGTTCACAGTATATATGAACTTGGCGAAATGAGAAGGCGGCTGCTAACTGAATTTCTTGATGGTTTGACCTAATGGCTTTTTTTCTGCCAAATAGATCGCTTTGACATGTAATCTTTCCATTACCTGCAGGCTGTTGTCTCAATTTCAGAACAGTGTTCCCATTACCCTGACAAAAATAAAAGATTTAATCTTGGTGAGAGTGGCTACTTTCAACCAAAATTGAGATTTGGGCCATGAGGACAACATACAGTACAATATCTATACCTGTAATGAAATCGCAAAATGAAACCTGTAATCTGTCTGTCACTTACTGCATGAATCTGCCAGACTTTGTATGAGAAATAAAGATCTCAAGATTGAAAACATTTGAATGGTCAAAGCAAATGTGAAGAAGTATTTCCAGCCTAAAAATTCAATTCCGTATACTGTATGATTACCGTGCACAGCTTCTGTTGCAAGCCACCAAATAAAGCCCTGCTCAAAAACTACATCTCCAATAAAGTGAAAGTTGTGAGTACAAACAACAAGATTTAAGGAATTCAACAATAAATCCCGATTTAATAAGACACCACAGCACTACCAGCATTGCAGACTCTCTCACCTCTCAGACCACATTTTGATAACATGTCTCTGTGTCCATGTCATCCATCAAGCCCTGTTTTAGGTAACCTGGCTGAGCCCACCCTGGAAACTCTCCATATTATTCAGACAGGAAGCTGCTTCATATGCTGCACTGAATCTTTGTTTTGATGTTCTTCTAACCAGTTAAGATTCATTTCTGATCTTATTGTCTTCATCATTATGGTATTTTTTGACTTGGCTTTTGCTTCATTGTGTGTTTCTCCTTACAAGTCAGCAGCCACATTTTTTACTATGGCTACACTGGTTGCTAGTCATATGTCACATTATGTCATCTCATCCCACCGATTTAAGATGGCTGTGCACAATCTCAGGCCTCCAAGCTTTGCATTTGCAACTGCATATTCTACGAAGGAGCACAGGGTTCAGTGCATTGCTTAGAAGAGTGAAGGGGTGTACCCTAAGAGATTTGAGCATGATGATATACAAATATGATTTCAAAGATTGGAAGCGGGCTTGAAGAGAGTGAGGTGATAGTACACAAGCACTAAGTCTTGGTAGCAAACTTAGCATAATGCTGGTGTAGTACAGTTTTGAAATTTAGGTGGTTCGGTACTTTGGTTCACCAACAAAAGCACGATAGACATATGCGCCCCGACAAAACCGTGACGGACAAATGAGCGCCGACAAACCCGCTAACTGGTTTTCGACAAATGCGTGCCGACAAAATCACCCCGACAAAATCGCGAGAGAGGCCAAGAGAGTGGGACGCGTACGTGCGCATTATGCACACATTATGTGCTAGGTTATAACTGTTATAACTGCTGATGGCATGCCGCGAATAAATAACTCCGTCGAGGGTTGGCATAACGCGTGGTATACAAAGCGGAATTACCAGCAGTCAGGCAGCCAGCAAGTCTAAATACGCTCAACTATCAAGACTTCTTGCTGCAATTCTTCCTACATATGCAGGGCGTGATCTTAAGGACTATCTGCGTGCCGTGCTGATGGCATGCCGCGTCTCATAATATGGACTTCTAAAATAAACATTATTATATATGCTTTAAACTAGTAATTCATATTTAATGAAACTTTCAAGATTTTGACGGCGCGTTTTAATCGCCGCTATTTTGTCGGCGCTCATATGTCTATCGCGCAAATGTCGGGTCACAGGTACTTTCTATAGGGAAAGTATTCTAATTGCTCAAAAATTCAACCTTGAGATTTTGATGAATCTTGACATTTTAGACTTCCATGAGTCCAATTTACTTTCTTGTAAGGAAAGTATTGTAATCGTCTAAAAATTTGATTTCAAGATTTTGATAAATCTCAACGTTTTAGCCTTCCCTGAGTCCGAAAATACCATTTTTAAAATTATGTCTGTGTGTCTTTGTGTGTATATAAACAGAATCACTTGAGTACGCTTTCACTTAGGTCAACAAATTTTGCACTACATGTGTTAGGTACAAAAAGTAGATTTCTATCAACTTTTGGGTTATTTCCGTTAACCAGAAATGGCATTTTACCTTTTTGTTCATGCAGCTGACTTATTCAACTTTACTTTTATAATAATTGGTCAATATATTATTAATTTGATTTGATTTGTTGTTGATGGTTCTTTAATGTACATAATATAAAAATATAATCATTGTCTTGCGGTTTTTTTCCTCAAATATACATTGTGATGGGCGGCCAGATCCCTTACCCGACCGGGACGCCCAGAGTGTAGAAGGTCCGGGGGAGAGAGTATTTTCAGGACAATTTCTCCCCCGGGCTGACAGAGGGGAGCCCCCTTGGTTTCCAGCAGGGCCACGGGTCATGAGCATGGCAACTCAACCCTGTTCAAACCTGTTGCCACCACCATGGATCTTATTTGGCCACACTTCCACCACACCCGGAAGAAGTTTGTTGGCACTTGGGGTCTTTCCCGGGTGCCCTATAAGAAGGGGCCAGTCCCCACCATTTGATGGCCAGAGTCGGGAGGAAGAGGACAAAGCCTTAGGAGGAGTGGAGGGAGAAGGACTGGTGGCAAGAAGGGACTGTGTGTTAGTGGGTTGCAATGTTGGTGATATGTGCATTTCATCTTGTAAATAAACATGTGTAGTGTGGGAAAATCTGAGTCCGAGTCTGGCTTCCCACCATCCCCATATCTGAGTATACGAGGAAGTCTAGCAGAGACACCTCCTGATTTTTAGTACCAGTAGTGCTGTTGGGATAGGCTCTTGACCCTTGCAAATGTACATTGGATTAGGCAGGTTTGAGGATGTGGTGTGAGAACTGAATTAAAATATGATGTGCCTTTCAGTTCCTCTTTTGAGTTTTTTATCTAATTTGTCAGAGCACCAGTCCAAATTAGTTTCTCTGTACTAATGTCTGCTATGAAGAACTTAGTTACTCCACAACTTGAAATACTACTGATGTGCCTGCTTGATAGGCTGTTTTTGAAAACACTGCCCACAGACGAACCCAAACTCAAACTTGCACTTGTCTGATTTTCAAGTTTGTATTTCTGAACTGTGATTTCCCTTGTCTACTTCCTTCTGCACCTCGTTGTAACATAGCTTTTGAAAATGTTTATCATGAACATCACATTCTGCTGCCTCTGATCTTGAAGCATTTACTAAAGGTGCTTCAGTACTGTTTTATTTTTTAGAGCGGCCAAGGTGAAATATTACAGTCATTGTAGAAGTAATTATAGGTGAGGTGAACTTCACAGCGCTTTACAAACATCTCAGGGCATGCTGGATTATTAACTGCTTCATTATACGCATCTGGGACCACACCTTTGTGGAAGAACCTTCTTTTCACCTGTGTCCACCTTTTTAGTAACTATACATATATATAAAATATTTGTAATATTGAGAAAGGTTCCTGCATATTATAAAGTATATAGTTTAAACAATTACCTGCTAAAAACTTTTAGATATTTAATATAAAAGTAGCTTTACAGTTTATTCGATAAAGATAATGAACAGTCACTTAAAATTCTGCTAAACTTCCGAGGTGATGACCCCTTTTCAAACAGAGCATTAAATATCTCTTTCTCATTATAGAAACACCCAACATTTCTCCCCCATACCAACGACGATGCAGTGTGGTACTATGTCACATTTGTTTTCCAATTAGCATTTCACAATTCACAGTCTCAAGTATTAGCGCTGCCCTGTTGTGAGCTATCCAGGGTGCTGGATTCAGTGGAGTTTAATCTTAGCATAATTATGCTGGTCCTGTTCCAGCGAGACATGCTGTGTGCCCACCCTCAGCCCCCTCCCTGCACGCTGACCCCAAGTGCTGAAGGCTGTCAGCACACTGTGTGAAGTGGATAATAGAATTTCTCCAGCCTCGTTCGAGTTAATTACCACAGAACAACAGTTTATGTAAATATTTGCACGGTGTACAATACCAATTTGTACAGTTCGAAAAGGCACCTACTATAGAGCCAATTAGAGCACAGGGCCAGCAAGTGAGGAAATTAATGGCTTTTCATAATCTCTACATCTTTTAATACCTGAGAAAATGTTACTTCTTCTGTCATTATAAAAAAAAATAATCTTTGGTTCTTGCTTATGAAAATAATTACATTTTTAACACTTGAGAAGCCTCCACAGAAGAAATTTGTTTTCATCTTAATGTATGCAATGTAAAGCCCTTAGTGAAGTCAGCTGTCTCTGTCATTCTTCTGTAAATGACCTTTTGTTTGAAAACCTGAGATAGGCAAGCAAACACATTTGCTGTCTTTTATACTTCTATTTCTTTGTCAGAAAATATCTAACTATAGATATATATATATAGATAAATATATAGAATAAATGATTTTATGTGAGGAAAACTACAGTATATGTTCTGTCACTTAGGGAAAGGGTGAAACAATGAATAACTCCATGCTTATATATTACAAAAACTACATTTTTGTGCCTTTTTTATTATTTTAAAATAGATAATTTGTCAATGGTCTGCATACATTTTCAGGGATTACTGGGTTTTATAGATAGATAGATAGATAGATAGATAGATAGATAGATAGATAGATAGATAGATAGATAGATAGATAGATAGATAGATAGATAGATAGATAGATAGTGTAACTACTGCAGAGCATCTCAGTCCCCCAAACCCTAAATACACTCTTTATCTATGGATATGACTTACATGCAGGCTTCTTCATATAACAATACTCCACAGGTGTGCTTTGTCCTTTTCCTCTCCCAACTCCAACAACCCCTTGGTGCAGCAGTGTTACAATATTCCACCCAGGAAGTACTTCTTGGTCAGGTGGAGCCCTTTTAGGTCAGGGAAGCCTCCTCACAAAAGCTTCTTCTAGCAATACCCAAGGAACCCAGCAGGGAGGTGCACATGGATGCCCCAGTACTGAGATGTTTCCAAACAGAGTAATTTGGGAGCATATGACCCAGGAGAGAGTGTCACTCCCTCCTTCCATTCAAGCTTCATACCAACCATTAAATGGAATACCCACCATCCTAGCTGGGATAGGCATACAACACTGTGAAACAACCAGGTACTATATGATAGATAGATAGATAGATAGATAGATAGATAGATAGATAGATAGATAGATAGATAGATAGATAGATAGATAGATAGATAGATAGATAGATAGATAGATAGATAGATAGATAGATGTGTATGTTCACATATTATAAGAATATATGTTTGTGAACAAATAATCTAAAGTGAAAGGATCAATAAAAAATGAAATAAAATGAAAACAAACAGGGGAATTTCTAAGCTGGTGATTGTGCTGGGAACTCAATTTGGGTGTCTTGCCCACTTGCTTTTTTCCAAAATACCATTCAAAAGCTATCCATTATCGCCATCTATCTCTGTCCCTTTCTTTCTCTTTTCCTCTCCCTTTATCTTGAACATGACCCTGCTGATTGTGAATGTTCACCACTTCTCGGCTCGTTTTCTGTTTTGGCATTAACATGGTTTAAATACTCTACAAGAAGAACCTTTAAGTTGCTGCTGCTATAAAAGGCAACAGCCTATTCCCCAGAATCCTGGTGCCCTTGTAAGTCCTTAAAGACGCGAGTCTCCAAGCAGTTCTTCACTCCTTCATAGATCTAACATGCTCTTAATCCTAATTGCTGCCTCCAAGAAGTAATGCAGAAGAGTAATGCCCTTTGGCCAGGTCTTCTTCTTTATGTGGATCTCTGAACTAAAGGTCCAGTATAAGTGACTGTTGATGTGCAATACAAGCTTTGTGTTACAATGTAAGAATGAGCATGCAATCCTGTAATAGTTAAATGATATTTTAAAAATCTATTGACGAAACTCCCATCTACAGCCACTCCTTTAAGCTTTCCATATATACCACTCATTTCCTAAACTAGTTTAATAGTGGATAAAAATAATTGCCCTGTGGCATTCAAATTACACGAGTCCATCATACCAATCTGACACAATCAACCCAACATATAGTATTTCCTGCTGAAAACGTAAACCATAATATTGCCAGTTCAATCAATACCACACTGAATCACTCTAAAAATGCTGACACCCAATTGGCCATTGCTCAGCTTCAGCTGACATAAGTGTTGCACATCAGAAATACACAGCATTTTTCTTGAGATATTCTTGTCAGGAATGGGCTCAGACTCCACTATAGCCCACCCTTTTGCATTCCTTCTGCCAGTGACTCATTTCATGTGTGTCTGTTGTTAAACAACAGTTATGGTGCTTCAATTACATGATCAAGGAGTAAGGAACATAAACTGGAAGGTGCTTGGATCAAGCATACTCTCCACATTAAAATGGAAGGATGTGTGTGCCACAGAGACCCTCTGAATCAGCCTTCTGTGGGAGAAACAGACTTAGAAGGCTGAAGGGCTTTATACCACTTTGTAAAACATGACTGGAAGTACACACACACACACACACACACACACACACACACACACACACGCACATGCACACAAAACTGCTGATTTGGGCACGCCAAGGATAAAATAAATATGATGAAAAGGTTAAACTATGACATTTATTTTAAAATTCCATTTTATAAAATGGATAATCTAAAAAACAGGAAATAAATACAAGAAAAGAATTGGAAAAAACCTAAAAAAGTATTAAAAAATACTAAGAAATAGGGGAGCACAAGACAAGTCAGAGAAAGGATAAACTGACAAAGCTCAGAGAAATCAGCCCATGCTCTATTATTTTATGGCTCCACCCCCAGGTCATGTGACTGCTACACTACAGATAAGAGGGCGGAGCCTGAGCCCATTACTGATATCACCACAATCAACTTGATCCTCGTCGGATGTTGTTTAGAGGTACTGTATATTTAAGTGCTTTGAGCATGGGAAAGGCTCTACATAAATAAAATGTACTATTATTATTATCTTCTGGAGTTATATCATATACTTTCTAATGCATTGGTCTCCAACTCCAGGTTTTCAGAAGTAGCTGCACATGTAATGATAACCCCTTTGGAAATTACAAGTGCACATTAAGATTGTTTCCACAATCTTGTGGCCTACCTACCATGAATGGCAGCATATAGTTAATATTATTATTATTATTATTATTATTATTATTATTATCTTCTGGAGTTATATCATATACTCTCTAATGCATTGGTCTCCAACTTCAGTCCTGAAGAGCTATTGTGGCTGGAGGTTTTCATTCTAACTCTTTTCTTAATTAGTGACCAGTTTTTGCTGCTAATTAACTATTTCTCTTTATTTTAATTTACTTTTCTTGAGACTCTGACTGCTGAATTAATTCTGTTTCCTTAAACAGCACCGAAACATAAATTTGATGTGAAGTGAGCCAACAGATGAGCAACTATGTTGGGGCATCAAAAACTCCAACCAACTTCACTTCATTCAGTTTCTTAATATGAAGCCAATTCTCGTTGCTAATTAAACCCGTTATTTAATTCAGGGGCACTCATTCTGCCAGGGCAGACATTTCCAAAACTGTTGATTTTCTTTTTTAACAGCGCTGTCAAAATGTTTTGTGGACCTGAGCAGATCAGCATTACTGAGGTCTTCACCTTTTTTTATTTTCTAGTATTGTGTGATCGGTGCAGGTTGTTGTTTATGTGTTGGTTCATTTTGTGTCTTAATATTGTTTGGTTGCTATTTAAGGAAAAAAGAAATAATTAAAGGGCTTGAATGTTAAGTTGTGCATCAATTAAAATGAAGGCAAAGAGTTAATGAGCAGCAAAATCTGGTCACTAATTAAGAAAAGGGTTAGAATGAATATCTGCAGCCACAGTAGCTCTCCAGGACTGGAGTTGGAGACCCCTGCATTAGAGTGTATATGATATAATTCCAGAAGATGATGATAATAATAATAATAATAACTTTGTGCTGCCATTCATGGTAGGTAGGCCACAAGATTGTGGAAACAATCTTAATGTGCACTTGTAATTTCCAAAGGGGTTATCATTACATGTGCAGCTACTTCTGAAAACCTCAAGGTTTAAATACACAAAGGTACTGTTGCTGTGGTGAAAAGTAGTTTTGATTTGGGAGTAGATAAAACACAGAGGTGTTGCATTTTCAAGTTTGCTTTTTAACATATTCTGAGTCCCTCTACCTGACCTTAGAGGACCTAAGGCCATTTGTTCCAAATGACTTCCTAAATGTTGACAGGAGTCTCCTTTATTTTGCATCGGCTGAGTTATTTAATTTATCAGTTTTGCTGTGTGTTTTTCTGTCTTATCTTGTGATCACTAAACTCCCTTCAGAGAGATAATAACTGCAAACTTTGGTTAATTATCTAAATGAATTAACATGTGAAACGACCATCACTAGGATCAATAAAAACTACGCACAGCTGGTGACATGAGGTACCTGCCAAAGATTCAATTTTCAGAGTTATCTGGAATTATTTAATCTTTTCCTACACTTGTCATGGCATTCATGGATTTTGTGGCTATGCTTACATTTATTTTCAGATGATATTATCTGCTTTTGTGTTGCTTTTACTGCACACAAGCAGTCGCACTTTTACTTTTGATAAGGTATTACTGTAATTTGCTTCCGTTTTGCTTTACACTAAACAATCTTTCAGCCTCAGAGTTCTGGGTTCAAAGCAATAATCCCCTTAATATGTTACTTACCCCACGCAATTTGTAGTGGTGTTTTAATTAGAATGTTTTCATACATAATGAGAAAAAAAGTAATGATACAATCCAATGGTGACCAGCACCATACAATGACAAACATGAAAAATGTCAGAAAAAAAAATTCTCAAGTTACTCTTGTCGTATAATCTACATATTCATTGTCCAGTTTTATGCTCAAATTGTGCAAAATGCATACTTTTTTTTCTACAAAATTCAGTAGACAATATATTCCTTTAAATCCCTGCCTGTGTCATCCTGTGGCTTTTCCTTATAAGTCTGCTTTCTTCTGACATCCCAAAGATGTGTATAATTAGTGACTCTAACATGACAATTACTTTTCATTTGTATAGTGCCATTCATTGTTTCAGAACATGCACTACAAAGCAGCAAAGAAGACAACTGCAGTCAGCAACAGATAAAAGAACAATAGAATATTACACAATCCTTTATATATAATACGCCACTTTGGCTGTTCATTTGTCTGTCCAGGATTTTAAATCACCTGTAGCTCGCAAACCGTTTGACCTATTGACCTGAAATTTGGTACACATATACTACATGATGTCTACTATCCGCTTTTGGGGTGATGATTGGCCTCCAAGTTTATTCCTCTTTTTATTTTTATTTTATTGTAAAATCAACTCTTGGTAGTGGGCAGCAGGGTGGGTGCCATTCTCATCCCTACCACCTTCGGGAATCACTTCCTCTGCCTCTTCAAATATTTAATCATTCTTGAGAGGTAGATTGAAGACTTTTAAAGAAACGTATTAAGTAATTGCAACACAAACACTGACTTAATCAGTTTTAATGCGAAAAGATGCGGACGAAAGAAGAGAAGAAGCAGGCTACTAGGGAGGAGAAAAGAAGAGCTGCTCAGGAAGCAGCAAGAGCATCAACCTCTGAGCAAATGAATGCTAAACGTACAGAGAAAGAGGATGAAAACTAGGAATGCTCAAGTCAAGTGTATTCACTGCACGTTATCGTGCAGTGCGCCATTACTGGTAACAGATAATTGCCATTGGTTTCCATCTTGCCCCTGATTTTGCCAGAATAACATGCAGTGCGCCATTACTGGTAACAGATACAGTAATTGCCATTGGTTTCCATCTTGCCCCTGATTTTGCCAGAAAAGGTTCCTGCCCTGATGACCCTTAATTGGAGAAAGCAGGCACAGATATTAAACAGAAGAAAGAATGAAAAGCAGAATGAGTTTATTGTACCACCACAAAGTCTGAACATGAAACAGCAAAATGAATGCACCGAGGGGTGTCAGTGATCTGGTCACTATAAGCTTTGTTTATGTGGCTCTGTAGTCGTGAATGGACAGTAATTTTTGCTTTGGATATCTGACGTTACCTATGACCTGACAAAGCACTGTTTTAACGTATAGTGGTTTCAGGTTGCTTCTGTGTCACCCTACAGGTCAAAATTATGACAGGTGGAATTAAAGAAAGTCATTTCTTTAGAATGTAATTTCTTTCTATAGAAAGGCACCAGATCATTTTTCTCAGGTTACGCTTTAATCTATGTATCATTCAGGAAGCAAGCACGGACTAAATATTGAGTTATGCTGGTCTGGGTTGCAGATTACCAGTAGGCCTTTAGGTAGGTGTGTATGTCATGTGTGATGCGGCCTTGTTCTCCATTCCCAATATTGGAAGAGGCCACACAGCAGTCATCTACCTGTAAATAAAAGAACTTGGCATTATATAGCTTTGAGAATGGATGGAATAATACAACAAGCAAAGAAAGAAAAATTATTTGTTCTAGTGAATCCAAACTCAAAAAATGAATTTTCGTCTTTATTTTAACATGATAAGTGAAGGCCATTAACAAGGTGCTGAGAACATCGCCAACACTGATCATCTGCAATGATGATGCAAGTGGCCCACAAGCCAGGAAAGGTTGTTGGATCATAAAGGAACTCACAGTGTTTCACTTTTCTTTGGCAGGCACATTTAAGAAATTCAACTGGAGAAATGAAGTCCAGAATGAGGCAAACAAATGAGCTGAGTGTGTTTATAAGTAGGACATGAACAGCACACTCTGACAAAAAACCAAGTGTGTTGATAGGGGCTTTCGACTGCAAGGAGGAACATGGGAGTTTCTGCAGATGTGCTCGTGTAAGCTAAGCATCTTTACATCCTGGAAAGGATCTTACTCTGAGCATCCAAACACACACACACACAAACTCTGAGTTGCTCTCGGTAAGACAGCTGTGCTTAGTGCAAGTGAGAGAGCAACTAATGAGCCGAATGCAAAGCTTGACAATTCACATCTGCTGCTGTTCTCTTTCGGCCGCTGCCAATACCCAGGAAGCCTTGCCGCAGTTGAGGCGGTGCCAGGAGCTGTAAATGGGGACATGGAGGAATCACCCCTCTGGCACCACTTGGGAGGTGCAACTGAAGTGGTGATACTGCTGTGCAAAAACTCTTCATCGTGTTCATTAATATTAGGAAGTGATCGTATAAAAGGGCTAACCTCAGTTTCTAGTCCAGATCACTTGAAGAGACAGGAAAATGCTCTATGCACGCATGTATATATATATATATATATATATATACAGTATATACATATAATGTACATACTGTATATGTGTGTGTATATAAACATCATATTGGATTCTATGCGCCAAAGGGCTGGATGGATTGATACATTTTAAAAGTGTGAGAGAATCTTTGAACCCGGGTATCCAAAGCACATCTGGAATTTCAATAATCAATTAGGCCACATCTTCACATAAATATAACAGTTTCTGGGGATGCGCAATAAAAGCGCTATAAAGCCCCAAGTCCCTAGCTGGAAGCAGCAATATTCTGCAGTAGGAACGCACAAGCACTCCTGGGAATTTTGGTTTTAGGTATGATAAAGAGGTACTTTCAATTAGAGTGGAATGGTATCAGAAGGGCTCCTGGGGTGAACCTATGAGGGCCTTGACATTCTCAATCAGATGAGCCTGGAGTCAAGAGAAGAGCAGAGGCAACAGCTCACCTGGTGAGGATGAGGAACAAGCCAGTATATAGAGGAAGAGCAAGTCTGGGAGGTAAGAAAGAGCTTTTTAGTAATACTCAGGCAGATAATCCAGATGAGACAGAATAGACTTTGATATTTTGTTGTTCCTTAGTAAACTTCTTACATGCACTCTCCCTAGTATATTGTTTGTTATTTGTTTTATAATAAAATATCCTTCCTAATCTTATGTGCACTGTGCTGGATTCTTTCTCGGTATCCAGTCTGCTCTGGACCGCCCTCTCCTGGGGCCTCATGTATAACACCGTGCGTGGAACTCGCACTATAACATGGCGTAAGCACAAAAGCCGAAATGTGTTTACGCACAGAAAAATCCAGATGCAGGAGTACGTACTCCAACTTCTACGTTCTTCCGTTACATAAATCCCGATCAGCGTGAAAACTAACGCTCGTGCACGCGCATTATGTAACGCCCCAAATCCTCCCAGAATTACGCCTCTTTGAATATGCAAATCAATATAAATCGCCCTTAAGCGCAGCCTTCTGTGAAAAGACAATGGGAAAAGCACGGGGGAAAACATACGAATTTCAGCGAATACCAAGTGGAGGCAAAGGAAAAACATACTATTTGTTCAAATAAACCATAGTATAATCAACAAAATGAAGTTGATTGAGTGACATAGCGTGTTGGAGAAACTTGAAAGCTCACATTCACAAATCGCACAGTGCCGGAAATAAAAAAGAAGTCACATATCAAAGTTGCCGTGAAAAGAAGAGTTGTAAGCCCACTGTCTGAGTGTCATATGAAAGTTTATTAGGGTACAGAGAAAAAAGGCACACGGTGGGGAAAAAGCATGAAATGTCAACTTCAATCTCGACATTTCCACTTTAATCACGTAGTTTATTTTGTCATTTAGTAGAACATCATAAACTTCACCTTAAAATCGTTTAATTAACCAGTTTCTCAAATCACATCGTAATTAAAGTAGCACGTTAAATGCTTTGTTTTGTATTTGATCTTCTACTCGTATGTGATCTATGTGTGTGAATCACTACTTGCTTTTTAAACCGGCTCTCTTCCTCCAACTGGACACAGAATCAATTACATTCGTAATATTACAGCTCTCTGAATAACTAAAATACTGAGATGATATCATTTTTATGATGATAGGAGTTAAAGCACGTTATTAAACATGTGTTTCCCTTGGATGAAATAATTTATTGCAGCAGTACTCAGGGGCGGCTCTGGGCTTGTGGTGGCACTGGGCAGAGGAAGAATCGGTGGCTCCTTCGTCGGCCAATGTCAGTAAGGTAGCTTATGCACAATGGATGGCTGCATAGCCGCCTCGTGCTCTTGACACAAGCATTTAACTTTTGCCGAAATTTGTCACTGTGTTTTTAGCTGTGTTGTTATTTTCTCTTTCTGTTTTATATTCAATATATATTGGCGTGGCCGCCCAAGAGTCCTTGCTTTTCTTTCCCCAAGTAACCGATCGCCACACAATCAGCTCTGTAATAGACGTTAAGCCATCTGTAAGCTTAGCGCCGATTCTTCAAAACGTTTAAAGAACATTGAAATATCTTCGTAGTACATGTTTAATTATTCTATCCTTCACGACACTCCCAGTGAAGAATATAGATTATTTAAATGAAGTTAAAGTTTTATGTGTATAATTTAACAAACATATTTTGCTGCATTTCACTTTAAAAATGATATCGTCATCATATGTAAATACGCGCTTTATAAAGTGGCCCAGGTTGTGAGATATTATAACTGTAGTACAAGTTTACAGTGGGGTGATTGTACTTATAAGTACAAACAGTTCTACAAGGAGCAATTGATTGAGTGCATTTAAAGTTCTTGGGATTAAACTGTTTCTGAACCGCGAGGTCTGTACAGGAAAGGCTTTAAAACGTTTTGCCGTGGCAGAGACAGCGTGTCCTTAAAGCTGTATACCGATAATTCTCTTTCCGATCATCTGCTGCTGTGATTCACACTCAGATACAGTGATATAAATACTCCGAGTCGTGCAGTGAGAGTAATATGGAAAAAGATGATCCGCTGTGGCAACTCCTAACGGGAGGAACTGAAAGAAGAAGAAGAAGAAGAAGGAGAAGAGAGAGTAACAACGCTAAAGCAGTTATGGTATTTGGAATACTATGGCTGTTCCCTGGACCATTATATTGTTACAAGTTAATTACAATCAGATGCATTACACTAATAAACAATATGCGGTTAATTTCTGTGTATTTATAAAGCCGCGTCATGAAAATAATGAGTAATCACACAAGAACAGTACCATTGCTTTGACGCTGGGTGCCGCCAGTTTGCAAAACCGAGCGGAGAACTTGCGTACAACAAGGCATGAGGTACCGTGGAAAAGTGCGTGGCTTTACGCCAAGTGTAGGTTTTATACATCGCGATTTGAACGTGGAAAAGTTCTTACGCAACATTTCTGTGCATACGCACCGTTTATACATGAGGCCCCTGGTCACTATCCACCGTAATAAAAGGATAATTGGCCATGTATCTATATGTGGTTGCTATATCTTTTGATTCCAAAAGATGGTGCATCATAAACACTTTTAGTAATAAAATGTATTGCATTTGTCATTCCAACAAATGTCACACCAGAAACACAAGCTCCACTTTTACAAATCCCATGCCAAGTGGCACATAACAGAGACATGGTGCACTGCAAACAACACTGAGGTCTACAATGATTACTTAGATTTGTTAGATTTGTAGCACAGCTAGTATATGCAGAAATTCTTAAAAATGTAACAATATAATTAGCAATTTTGCTCAAAAAATCAAATATGATGCTTACATACAATACATACATACATAGAGAGGTATGCATACATACAAAGTAAATTTTGTCTATTATATAAGTACAGTAAATAATATACTTATTATTTATAAATATATATATATACAGTATATACACACTATACATACTGGTTATACTGTACAGATAGATAGATAGATAGATAGATAGAAACACTTGCATATTGAGTGAGCATTTTCTTGCCTTTTCAAATGACTGAGGCTTGCCCCTCGGTATTAACAGTTGAGTTGCATATTCTTAATATTAAAGGATGTGATGCATAGACTTCACAGAGCGATACCTCCGATTCAGTTGAATCTTCCATGTGGTGCCAGAAGGAAGATTCCTCTGTGTCCCCATTTACAGCTCCTCTCACTGCCTCAGCTGTGGCAAAAACCCCTGGGTGTTTTCAGCGATCAAAAGAGAACAGCAGCAACTATGAATATGTATGTGTGTGTGTATATATATATATATATATATATATATATATATATATATATATATATATATACTGTATATCTTCATGTGAGCATTGTGAGTGCCTTTCAGGTTTGCATATGGAGAAACAAAGAGGGAAGATTGAAGGGGTGAGAGTTACTAAAGTATATTTTGTCTGAATCCCTAGAGTTCAGGAGAATCGACTGGAAGGCATCTGACATCCATTTTGACTTCACAAGTCCCCGTCTCTTCTATCCATGTCACTATTTAAAAAACTAGCTGACCAGAAGACATTGTTCATTTTAGGACCAGTTACCTACATCAGAGCAGCTCAACAATGAACCCTGGCTGAGACAGACCAGATTTTAATTAATTTCCACATTAAGCTGTTCTTTTCATCCTTGATCATTAAATGGGGTATTCCTTGAAACCTCAACTCTTTATGCTTTTTGTTTGCTTTGAACATCTATCTATCTATCTATCTATCTATCTATCTATCTATCTATCTATCTATCTATCTATCTATCTATCTATCTATCTATCTATCTATCTATCTATCTATCTATCTATCTATCATTGCATTACTGTGAAGTTTCAATTGGAAACCAAAAACTCTCCTTGTGGAGCTTGCATCTTCTCCACATCTGCATTATTTTCTAACCTCTCGCTTTGCTTTTCTTCACATATCCCAAAGAGGTGTGTTTGACTAATTGGCACCTACTTCTGTGTTGGTGCCTCATAAATATGACCAGGGGAGGTCCATGCAAAAGGGCTTCTTGCCTTGCACCCAATTATGCCAGAATAGGCCCCCTGAGAGCTTGAATAAACTATGTGAACCTGAAAATGGATGGTTAGATCCATTTATGTACAGAGACGTAGACAGAGAAGGCAATATGAATTCTTTACATAAAACTGGGCTGTAATTTATTACTTCTACTTTATTGTTATCATTGCGTTAAATCACTGTGCTCACCTATTTTCTCCCTTAAGAAAACTTTCTTTAAATAATAATAACATTCTCAAAACTGTTTAAGTCAAACTTGGTGTTACAGGAGCTGGAGGCTCACTCAGTCGCATTGGAAACAAGGCAGCAACCAACGCTGTTTATCGCAGGGCACACTCACATACAGACCCAAACAGGGCTAATTTTGGAACTACAATTAACCTGATATGCACATCTTTGGTATGTGCTAAGAAAAGTGGAGTACCAGGAGATAAACTGACACAGACAGGAGAATATGCAGACTCCCCACAGACAGCGACCAGGCATGCAGTTTGAACTCGGAGGTGTGAGGCAGCATCGCTCTTCACTGCACCACTCCAGTGCTGCCTTTGTTAAGTCCTTGTTATGGAACAGCAAGTCACTAATAGCTGTGCTATAGGCAGCCCCCTATTCTATAGTGTCACTGGTGTTTTGTAAGTCTCATTAAGATCAAACAAAGCCTTTGTTAGGAAGTTGTTATGTAGCAGTAAGTCACTCGCAGATTCACTCTGGGTAGTGCCTTTTATAAAGTGCTGTTGATGGTGGTAAGTCTTATCAAGATCATAAAACGTTTTTAAGGTCTTCTTAGATAGAACCAACTGACTATTGGTTGGTTCTCCCCTAAAGCAGCACCATTTCTTCTTACCTCACTTCCACTCAAATACATCGTCAGTACCAGATAAATAAACACTAATGATATAACTTAGAGAAGTACTTGAGCACTGAAGCAGGCATAAAGTTTAACTCTCTCCTTCTGTCACACTACATATACTAGCAAAATTGACTTTGGAAGGTCAGATTCACGTTCTATATTAGCAATAGTTTTTCTGCATACACGGTCACATCTGTGGCTTATTATATTTTATTATATTTCTTTCAATAAAAAAAAAACAGAGTCACTAATTAAGTCTCCCATATCCAGATGTTGTCGTTCCATCGCATGAATTCTAGGTGTTGTTCAATGATCAAAGGTACATCCCATGAGGATAAATTCACATGGAAAAAATTCTCTAGAGCAGTAATTTATTTTACAACACGGGTACATCTAATTAAATGACATACTTCTCTTTTGCGTTCATTAGAAAAATATGAAGCATGAGGTTAAAGAGACCGGTTTATTATTTATTTATAAATGAAAAAGGATGGATGGAGAAATAAATGCCTCATTGTTATTAGCTTTCTGTGTCGGATTCTAATAAGGACGATATTCATCATTTGTTTGCAATAAATTGCCTTGGTAAATGAAAAAGTGTCAAACTTCAGTGAAAAAAACAAATGATAACTGATAATTTGAAGAGTTAAGAGAAACAGTCCATCTCTCTGGGCTGTGTTGAGAGTGCTTAGTATTATAAGGATAAATTCAGGAGATGGAGTGGACCCTCATAAGGAGTGCGGTAACAAATATGGAGACACACATCCCATCAAGTGGGCTGCTTAACATGAACATCAAATGCATCACATTTACATAACTGGCCTTCCAGCACCTTAGAAATATTTCTGCCATTGCTTTTTATACAGTGTAGAGTTAAAGGCCTGACATATGTTGATGATATCTGTACTTACCACACTGAAAGGCGTTGGTTTAATAAAAGACAGTATCTTTTGTCTTTCACATTATTTGCTTCAGTATACTTGGTGACATTTCTACTACACAGAAATATATCTCTTTTTGATTTAGCTTCAAAATAATAATGTATAATCAACTGGATGACCTAGAATATCTACCATGAGGTATTTATTTAGAAACAAAGTTTACACCGCATGCTAAAAATGAGTGTAAATCCTTGGAGGGATGAGAGTATATATTGGTGTCTAAAATTTTCACGCAGATTTTGACCTCCCTAAAATTCTGACTATTAAGACTTGCTTTTAAAATCAGTACATTGTGTATATTATGGGGTGAATTTTGACTTCTCTGTACACTATTAGTTGCAATTGCTAATATCATACACAAAATTTCTGATTGTGCTTGTCTTTAAAAAACAATTGAGGAATGAGGTGACTGACAGAGAGGAAGTACTGTCACTATTTCTAGAATGACAGAGAGATCACTGTTAAACAGGCAGTGTATCTGCTAAGTCCTTTACCAAAGCCCAAAGTGATTCACAAATCAAATTTCATTCTATGAATTATTTTGAGGTTAATATAGCAAAGGAAAACTGTTCAGCTTCCGGAAAATTCTCATCTGTTTACATCTGGGCCTATTTCAGGAATGGGCCTAATGCTGCAGCATCAATAGCACCCACCTTAATCCGGCCCTGACTATTCCCCAGCGCCATGATTACTGAGTAGAACGATCTTACCTTGAACCTTCTGTCTTCCGTACCTAAAAAATCACAAAACACTGTTTACTACACTATCCACCAACACATTGTGCAGGCTGCTCGTATGGAGGTCCTTTATATGGAATACATGGTCATCCACAAAACTAAACACAATCAGTCAAGATGTCTTCTGATGAAATCCTGACATAGATTAACATGCATGGCTATGTTGGACAAGGTAGGCGTCACTTAAAATTGATCCCTTCTTCTTCCAACCTTTATTTCTCATATTGTTTTTTTATTACATACGAGTCTTTATTCCAAAGTACCAATATCCATTTCTCCTCCCTGATTGTAAATTCCTTATCCTTTCCTTGTTGAAATACCTTCAAACTTTGAATACTTTTCCCGATTCTGCTCACCTCACACAGCTTCTCTTTTAATCATGTGTCGTTTCCTCCTTTAGTCTTTAATGACCCTTCTCATACAAAATGATGTGTTTTATCCACAAATATCATTAACAGCTACTTGAGATCAGATTTATATGGAAGTTGTGGAAGACTGCCGGCTTCCGAGGCCGGTCCGCACCCCCAGGCCGACAGGAGGAGCTCTCCAGACAGCGGGATCGTGCTCCGAGGTCCAGCAGGGCCTTATGGACTCTGTGGTGTTTATACACAGCCCTGCTGGATACCTTGGGCGCCACCAGGAGTCGCTGTGGGGGGACTTATGGGCTCCGTTGTGCCTTATGACCCGGGGGTACGTCACGGTCATGTGACAGGAAGGTATGGCGTGCTCCCGGGTTAAAGTAATGGACTGATTGCCCTGACCCGGAAGGAGTAGGGAACTGTGGACTCCTGGGACAGGAACACCTCCGGGTCAGGGGCTATAAAAGGACGCTGCCTCAGTCCAGACACTGAGCTGTGCTGGGTGGGAGAGGAGCAAAGTGTCTGGGCGAGGAGGAGAGGTTATTGTGTGTTGATTAGAGTGTGTTTATTTGTGGTTTATGAAGAGTGTGGAAGGTGCTTGGTGCACTGAAGAAAATAATAAAAGGTCCTGTACTATTACCTGGTGTCAGGAGTCGTACCTGAGGGTTCAAGGGTGCACTACTGCCCCCTACTGCCACACTGGCGTAGTCGGCAGGATTCTCTGGCCGTCTGTTGGCAGGGGACCTGCGCTAAAAATAAATTTTGTGTGGGCAGACAACCCTCGGTGGGTTCCACATCTTTTTACGGAGGTGCAAACACCACCGCTACAGAGGAACCTACAACTGTGAGCGTTGGTCCGATCCGGAGTAATGGGGAAAAAGACCGGGAAAAAGAAGGTCAGTCCCAGCTGGCTGCAGGGCCTGACGGGCAACGAGGAGTCCTGGACCTACCTGACCGGAGCGAGGAAGACAGAGCGCTGATACGGCCAAACAAGCCCGGCCGCGAAGACCCGGACACGGACAACTGCCGAGCGCATCATACTCCCTAGACGGTCCGGGGTGCCGATTCCATTGCGGAGGCGGCTGCAGGTAAACCGCCCGGCGCCCGTCTTTTTATCATGTTTTGCAGACGCCACCGAGAAACTTGCAGCGGTGCCGCAACTGACTACCTCGTGCTCGGCAAAATGGCGCGGCTCCCAGAAGGCAAGTCGCGGTGAAAGGCGGCTAGAGACAGCGCGGTTGGGGACAACAGACTGGTCACCAGCGGGGTGTCGGGACGGTGGAGGAACCCCGGAGTCCGCCGACGAGGCGGTCGTCCCCTAACGGGTCCGAGCCTCCTCGAAGGGGAGGGGAAGGCGGGCGAAGCGCCGCCGAAAGGAAAAGCCGCCGACAAAGAGGGACGGGTTGTGGCTGACGAGTCTGCCGCGGTAAAGGAGAAGGCAGATCGCAGCCGGCTTGTAGTAGCCAGCCGTCCCTCTGAGGACTCCAACTCCCAGGAGCCTTTGCGCGACCCAGCGGAACACGTGCCTGGAGGCGACGTGCTCATTGGTTCCCGGCCGGAAGGTAAGCTCAACGCGGAAGCGAAAATGCAGCCGGCCGTAGTAAATAACTGTTTGGACTTACGGGGTCTCGAAATACCTCGAGCCCCTGCACCGTTCTTACAGGACTTACAACAGCTGAAGGAACGTGTGGAGGACTTGGGAGCGACGGCTGCAGCCCCGTTAAAGCGTCTACAGGACTACGTGCAGCGGCTGGGCCGGGAACCTCCGGAGATGATCGATGCGGGAGTACAGGTGAGTCCCTCCCGTGTCGTAGAGTGTAAGGGGACACAGTGCGATCGGGCACCGCTGAGTATGAGTAGCGTGTCAAAGCACTGTGTGCCCGACAAGGACTGGGGCATGATGACCGAATGGTCGGCGACGGAGCAAACGGCCCGGCATGCGCGTGGCGTGGCTTTCGAGCAGTACGGCTCCGAGGACCCGACCGGTCTTAAGTGCGGGTTAACGCCGGTGATAGGAGTGCGGGGAAGCGCCGCCGTGCGGTGCAGCTGGTTGGTGCTGTACATCGGGGCGAGTCGGTACTAATGAACACGGAACCTAATAAGCGTAGGACCACGGGAATGCAGACAGCAAAGAGGCTCTCTCCTTTCCATAGAGAGCCTCAGGCTGAGCGCAAGCCCAAATCAAGCGGGAGATCCCCAAAAGGAAAGGTGGGTCTCCCGACATAATGAAGAGAAGGCTTGAGGGCAGCCAAGCGGCCGTAATGCCCTCCCTGGCAGGTGAAGGGGCGGAGTTGACGCTGACGGAGTTCCCGAGGTGTTTTTGGTCCCGCAGAGGGAAGCAACCAGGAGGGCTTGCCGGTGCTATAATTGCCGCAACCGGGCCACGAGAGGCGCTATTGTCCCCGGGGGGACAGGAAGTACACCGTCCCTCCAAGGTTCGCTCGAGGACAGGGACAACGCATTCAGGGCCCGGATGATGCGTCCTCCTGGAGGAGGACGTCCCTTTCGGGGCCGGACGCTCCGCCCCAGAAGTCGTCACTAAGGGGGAACTGTGGAAGACTGCCGGCTTCCGAGGCCGGTCCGCACCCCCAGGCCGACAGGAGGAGCTCTCCAGACAGCGGGATCGTGCTCCGAGGTCCAGCAGGGCCTTATGGACTCTGTGGTGTTTATACACAGCCCTGCTGGATACCTTGGGCGCCACCAGGAGTCGCTGTGGGGGGACTTATGGGCTCCGTTGTGCCTTATGACCCGGGGGTACGTCACGGTCATGTGACAGGAAGGTATGGCGTGCTCCCGGGTTGAAGTAATGGACTGATTGCCCTGACCCGGAAGGAGTAGGGAACTGTGGACTCCTGGGACAGGAACACCTCCGGGTCAGGGGCTATAAAAGGACGCTGCCTCAGTCCAGACACTGAGCTGTGCTGGGTGGGAGAGGAGCAAAGTGTCTGGGCGAGGAGGAGAGGTTATTGTGTGTTGATTAGAGTGTGTTTATTTGTGGTTTATGAAGAGTGTGGAAGGTGCTTGGTGCACTGAAGAAAATAATAAAAGGTCCTGTACTATTACCTGGTGTCAGGAGTCGTACCTGAGGGTTCAAGGGTGCACTACTGCCCCCTACTGCCACAAAGTATACTCAAAATTAAATTAATAAATATCAACTACCTGGTGGATGACTAATGTGCTTTGATAGCTCCATCTTATTCAAAATTTCTTATGTAACTTTACTGTGGATACATGTTACTGGCCAATATTCCTGTGCCCTGCATTTTTCCTAAAAAGACATTTAAGGACAGACTACACAATCACTAATAATACATAACATGCACTTGGTTAATATGTTCTATTTAAGCAAATTAATTTCAAGTTCAACTTTATTATGATGCATATACAGTAGAGTAACAGTGAAAACAATACACACTGTATAATGAAATTGTAGCATTAATAGCAAATATTGACAGCAGTGCAACACAAACACAGAAAATGAACACAACAGCATACATCATACAGTTGTGATTAGCCTTATGTCTTGTGGATAAACACTGTCCTTGAATCTAGTGGTGCTAACGGTCAAGGCATGAAATACAGGGAGTCCCAGTCTGGGACCCCCTAATATTGTGGATCAGAAGCTCGAAAGGACAGAGGTCCCAAAAAAATGCCCATTATGGGGGAAAACTGTCCAACTAATGACAAGGGCAAACACAGAACTTCATAAAAATAAAAAGTGTTTATTTCCTCAAAAATGCTCTGTCAAAAAGTGAAGCTCTGTAGAGTACAAATGAATAAAGAATATGCCTAGATCAGGTTGGGGAGCATGCACTGGTACAGCATGCTGCTGCACCCATCACACAACGAAACAGTTCGGGATCCTGATTGGCAACCCCTCCAGGCAGACACACGGTCCAGTCATACCCTCTGGAAATGACCATCTATCTGCCGCAGCCAGGTGTTACGTGGGTGTCCCCTTGGCCTGGTCCAGCCACTCGGGTCATCAACAATGAGGATCCAGTGAGCCGGTTTGGGAAATCATGCCACGTGGCTATAATGCCATAGCTGACACTCCCTCACAATACAGGTTATGTGCCTCATTTGGGACTCCATGAGCAACCGCTCATTCGACACAAAGTCAAACCAGCAGTACCCAAGGTTTCTCAAAGAGACACAGTACCAAGGAAGTCCAGTCTTCATCTCAGGTCACCAGATAGCGTCTATGTCTCACAACCATATAGCAGGACAGGAAGCACCAGGACTCTAAAGATTTGGACCTTCTTCCTTTTGTATAGATATTGGGAGCACCACACACCCCTTTCCGGTGACCTTGTGACAACATGCGCTCTCGGTCCGTCTACTGACTTCATAGGAAGAGTCTCCAGAGCCATGAATGAATGAATTATTGGTAATTCTTGCACTGTGTTTTATGCCAGAGAAGAGAGTTAACAAACGTGTGTCTGTTTTGGTCGTTGTGTTTCTCAGTGTCTGTCTGTAGCCGGGCTGATCTCCACAGATCCATAATAAGAACATGGGAACACAGAAACTCAAAAAATGTTAGATTTCATAAATGTGAGAATGTTTACCATAGACACTTGGAATAAATTACCAAGTAGTGTGAAAGAAGAGCAGCACTTTAAGGTCCATCAAAACTCAACTCAATGTTATTTTGCAGAAATTGGGTGAATACGATAGACAATCCTTGTTGGGCTGAATGGCCTATTCTTGTCAAAACTGCTCTGCTGCTCTAATCTAAACTGGTTTTCTTAATGTTCACAATGAAACGGCTATTTTGTTGCTGCACAAACAGCATCTAAGTGTATTATGTGTTATGAAGAGTGGCCGCTCTATGTATTGCTGGTCAGAAGTACAATGTGTTTTACCTTTTGTTTGCAGACTACATAACCTGCCTAAGGTGATTTTTCCATTTTAGATATGCACACCCTGACTGCTAACATTCTCCTTAGCTAATTTATAGCACTGTATATTCCATAGTCCCAAAGTAATATTTTGGTGTCCAGCTAACAACTACAGTACTAACAGGACCCCCTAATTACCAAATAGGCCCTACAGGAGGAAGGAAAAGGGACTAAGCAGAATAGGTGAGGTCTTTAATAATTCTGTTTTCCTTACTAAAGCAGCCTGTCTTGTGCGTGTCCAGAATAAAAGGGAGCTGCACTCCAGTAATATTCTAAGCTGACTTCATCATCCTCTATTAGAGTCTTGTGGCCCTGTGCTGAGGGGAATGTTATACAGCCAGTGAGAACGGATACCGGGGAGGTAAGCCTATAAGATATAACCTGTCTCCCCTAAGACATCTGAGAATGTAATGGTGTTGGTCTTGATGATGGAGGTGTTGATTTAAAAACAAAAGCTTAATTCAGACTGCATGGTTACCATGTTCATGTGTATGCTCCCCTTATCATCCAGGGAACAGCTAGCTAGCTGCACATTTCTTGGAAGGATTATCAGAGTTGCTAGACTATCCATGATCCAACAAAACTTTACTAGATCAAGCCTAAATATAAATAAAAGTGGAGAGTGTCAGTAATGACCGGGTGCTGCAAGAAAGAATGTTAACAGCTCTGTGGCGCATGGAGGGTGGTACCATCTGTCAGATAACATGTTGAACCAAAATCCTATGTCTGCCTCCTCTGTGATTAGCACAGACCCTGTTGCTCTTTGTGAACAACAGCAGATGCAATAACCTTTACTGGCTAAAATTTTGATTTTCCGTTTTGGAGGGGAAAAAAAGTCAGCCAGTAAGTTTTTGTATAAAGCATCTCGAAAAATAAATTCTGTCAAGTCAAGTCAACTGAACAATGGAAAAGTAAAGTAAATAAATTGAAATTCATTGAGAAAATAAAAACACATTATTGATACTCAATCCAATGAAATCTTCAAGTATGTATTTTTTTAAAGGATTAAAAGCAAAACAGAAATGTATTGTATGTTATAAATCTCAGCACCAAACTTTACTTTTGACTGTATTTATATGTAGAAAATTACATAAAACGATGGCTATTGTTAATTTAGATGAACATTTCTAACTCACTAAATGTTTCTAGAATTCATTTCTGTTTTTTCCTCTTTGAGGCTCAAGCTAAAGACTATCTTCAGAAGTGAAGTGGACCTCAGCCTGTGATGGGTCACCCATTCTCACGAGTCAATAAGCTCACAGAGTAAGCAAACGCGCTCCAAAAATGTGTGGAGAAAGTGGCACTCATGTGGCACTAGAAGAATGTAAAACTGCACACAGAAAACATTCTTGCCAAAAGTTTGCTTTTAGCTTAAATTATAATTCTATATATTTAATATATTGATTATGCTGTTATCAATATGAAAATATGGTGACATAGCAGGTTATTGTGCTTAAGCCTAACCTCCAATCTGACCTTCAGTGGATCTTTTATTAGCTTACTGCATACTGACTGCTCAGAAGAAATCAGGTTTGATTGTAAGAATTATGCTTTATTACTGTAGTGGCAGAGGATATATTTGCCTTCCAAAAGCAAAATTGGAAAATCTAAATAAGGTTTATTATACACAAATAAATAGTAAGGTGTCCATCATCTCTATTTATGTAATGCTGGGCCTTGCATATCTAATTATCCATATCCTAATTGAAAAGGCCATCAATCCATAAATATGCAATAAACACACTATTTAGGCTATTCATATGGATTCATAAAGAAGTATCATGATATTTATCATGATTATACTAAAATATATTGAACATTATTAGAACTTTAGGCAAATTAAAATGAAAAAAATGTAATTTACATTTCTTAGTATGGTCTGTGTTTTCTCAGTAGCAATGTTCTCAATTATATCCTGTATTATGTTGTTTTAAAAGTTCAACAAAGTATAGAAGCATTAGCTCCACTGTATATGTGAAATATTACAGTTATTAATTTATTCACTTTTTGTGATATTTCAGTCAGGGTTCCTCCCCTGGATAGTAGGTCTTCTTTTTTGACTTTTTTGTTAAATTTTGGGACATTGAGATTTCTATAACTTTGCTATGTTCCATGTTTATGGAGTGTTCACCAAGAGGTGGAGCCACTTGTCAGTCTCCGCCAGGATCTGGCTCTGGATACATGCCCCTAGCCCTATAAATCTCGAGGGTCCCTGGCAGTTCATTGACACTGTGTTTATTGTATTATTAATCTCTTTGCTGTCTTTTGACAATTCCTTGGATTCTTGTATCGGGACTTTGTTTACTTTGGATTACCTTATTGTTTTAAGCAAGTCCATGTTGGGTTTTTGTCCCCTACACAGCTATAATCTTGTTGAGGGGTCCTTTAATTTTTTGAACCCTCCCCCACAATAACCTATCGTCTATGGGGGAGAAGTGAAACCTTTAAATTCGTCAAAAATTCAATCGCCGGTTTATGATGGATCTCAACATTTTAGGGTGTCCTGATACCAATAACATCAATATCTCGATGATGTGTGTGTCTACCTGTCTGTCTGTGTGTGTGTGTGTCTGTGTGTCACAGTTTCTTGAGGACTGTCTAGATCTAAAACGGCTGGACGGAAAAATACCAAACTCAAAACTTAAGCCTGTTATGAGATGACGATATACTGATTAGTTTTTGAGGCAAATTGTGCAAGAGAAAGAGGCACTCTAGAGGAACCCTCAAATACTGTAATCCTGTAATTCTGTAATTCTTCTCATCAATTGCTATCGTAATAACCTATGTTATGATCAGAAAGATCAGCATCAGAGCGGTAAATTTATACTAAAATGTTATAGCATAGTTCCATTAACTTGGTCCCTCTGAATATTTTATTTTATAATAATAATTTTTGTAGGGTTTTTGATGGGATTTCCCCCTCCACTGGGCACTTCTGAAAGTAAGTTTGGGACTGACATGCTTTGGGAACCCTAACCCTAAGCCTAACCCATCCGTAGCACTTTTTAACTAAATATGCCAAATTATATTATTAGGATTAAAACTAGAAGGCTGGAACCCACACACCTTCACTTTACTTATTCATACTTATAAAATGCTAAGGATTGTGTGTGTATGTCATGTAATTACTCCCAAACAACACGAACTATAACCTTGATCTTGGTCTTAATCAAAAAGCTTATGATGTGACACACACTGGTGAAGTAAAAACTGGGTTGCATATTTCTTACAACGACTGCTCTAGAGAGTGACAGAAAGAAAAAGAACAGGTGACATCTGATGACCATCAAGAGCATTGCTGAGGCCACTTATAGCAGAAGAAGGAAAAACAGCATTGCCATCTGCTGAGTGCTAAATGCGTGAAACAGAATGCACACACAACAAAGACAGATAAGTGCATGCACAAACTGACCTGTGAGCAGCCGGCTTATATGATGACTCACTGGCATGCCACACATACTCCACGATACAGAATGCAATAATAATAATAATAATAATTCAGACAAATGTATGTTCTACAAACAAGAAGATCGACAAACACTCACAATATCTGCTCATATGCAAACATTGCTTGTACATCCTCACATCAATGTTTGGTTGAGGACCATGGCTTTCCAAATTTAGATTAGCAGTGTTCTCACTGTGGGCCATAGTGATGAAACAAAAAAATATGTGGCCAAAACAGTAATATTGGGCTTGCTCTATATGAACCACCATAGTTTAGTTTGATTATTATAGAGACACAACAGAACACCCCTTCGATGGGCCAGCAATCCATTACATGACTTAGTCATACACACAAGAGGCCAACCAAGAATCACCGCTTAACCTAAAGTGTTGGGATGGTTTCATAATGCTAGCTTTTTAACCACACCACCACCCAGCATTATTTTACGCTTCTGCAATTTGAAACATATAATACAGTTTTAGAAAATAGGGTCTCTTATGTTTCAAGAAACTCCTCTTCTCTTGTTTGTCCTCTATTCATGCTCAACTCTCAGTGGTAAACCTACACATGCAAATTTGGAAATTGTATAAGAAGGAAAAAGCAGCCAGTTTCACACATACAGAGACAACAGGGTAATAAACAAGTATATAAATATCATTTCCCTCAGAATTGTACATCTTCCAAATCCCAAAATACTCATTTAGAATTAAAGAATTGGACCACCTGCTATAAAGCTATTTCTTAGGGCCTCCAACAAAGTTTTGATAATGGCCAGTGAATAAATAAATGTACACATATAATAATGTTAATGCAGTGCACACACACATACACACACACACACACACACACACACACACACCTATATAGCTATGCAAATCATTGAAACAACCACCAACAAGCCACTCCCCCACCTCTAACCGCCAACACCTTGATTTCTCTGACCCAAGCCATCTACTTAATCTTCCGAAACTGCCTGTCTTCTTTTAATTGCTTTCCATAACAATTTTTTCAACCCTCACTGGTAGAAAACCCACATAAGTCCCACTAGCAGCTGCAGATAATTACGCAGCATCGTAGGCTTTCTTGGCTCGCATTCCCCAGAATCCCGAGGCCCCGTAGATCGTAAGTATGAATTATGGGATTGCTGGAAAGAATGAGAGGGAGGTATGTGATTTTTTTTTTGTTTTAATAAATAAATAAAGGTGAATTAAGACACACACAAAAAAAAGAATCAAACTTCTTTCCAGACAAGTTTGGGTGGCAGCTGGAGATGAGGCAGTTCCAGAGCTGCTACATTTCTTTTCGCTGCAATGAAACTCATTAGCATGCAGGCGACGGGGGCTTCTAAACGCACAGAATGCAAATCAGCGTGGGGATCCACACTTGCGAGCAGCTCTTTGGAATACACAAAGCAGTGTTTGCTATCGTTTCCATTCAAATCCACATTTGCGCTGTCCATTAAGTACATCACTTTTCTCACATGTTACTTCTTTCCTCTTTGGAATTATTCTTTTCTAATTTCAATTTGCATGTTAAGAGCTCAACTTATTGTTCCTTATTCACTTCAGCAGGTAAGATGGGTTTTGCGTTTGGATTAAACCCTTTCTTGTGTTCTGCTGGTGCCCTCATTTCCTTTAGAAAGATAATGATGGAGCCAGGAGTGGAAAGGTTTTGTGAAGAGCACAGTTCCCCAACACAACACACTGTATTCTGAAATAGTTTTCTCCACTGCCTATCCTGACATCTGGCACTTCCGCGGGGCACATCAGAAGCTACTTGGTCTATGTAAAATATATTCTAAGAGGGACTCTTTCATTTCTACAAGTGATAGCTTCCTGCCAGCACATCCCAACCTGCATTTGAGATCATCTTGTAAATGGATATTCTTGTAGATAATTGATTTGGTTAGACTAAAGAATAGTACACACACAAATGTTACAAAAAGAAATGACAAAGATACACCATCATTACCACTACGTACAATCCAAAACATTACTGGACATACCAGAAGATTCTTGCATGTCTACTGAAGTATTCAAAGTTAAACCAAAATTGAATATACAGTATGTGAAAGCAGTTTGATAAATTATTAAAACAGCTGCCATTCACTACAACTAAAAACATGCAGAACCTCACCTTCAATTCAAAATCTCAAACAATATGGCAAAAACTTTCACAACATTCCAGCATTAGAAATCATTCTGACGTGCCTGTACAAATTCAAGAAGGTATGTGATGTGAATCTACAGCAAAGACCCCAATGTAAATTGCAATGACAGGAATTTATGATAAGGATGAGAGTGACAGCACGATTGAAGACATGTCCTCCTCAGTTGGCTGCTTACATTAAGATCCACCCAGCAAATCCAACCAAGCCAGTTCAGGTTTATTGTGTTGCTGGAGCCTATCCTGGCAAGACTGGGTAGAATGCAGGAACGAAACCTGAACAGGAAGCTACTACATCGCAACTAACACACCCAGATTTAAACTGTTGTGATGAATGATGACTTTATAAGACCGATTGTATAACAGTATTCGATAATAAACAGTAATACTAATAAGGTTCATTATTGTCATGTAAATAATAATAATAATACTAGTAAACGTAGCGTGGCACTTTGCATGCTATTATGCTGATCAGAAACACAGGATAAAAACAGAAAAATTCAGATTGTGAAAAAATAAGGGGTAATTATTCAGAAAAAAAATGCTTGGTAAGGGTATAAGGGAAAATGATTAAGAAGATGTCACCAGGAAATAAAGACATCCCTGAAATTACAAACAACCGTTCCACAAAAATTTGCATATACAAAGAAATTCATTTAAACATCCTTTTTAGGTGCTTTCGCTTGTAATGCAAGAAGCACCTGGCGTGATTTCTGACTGTCAGCCTATCTGTCCACATGAAACAACTCAACCACCTGTGGACCAATTTTGCTGAAATCTGGTATATTTATTCTTCAAAACAATTTGTGGAGACAATTCAATTTTTGATGAGATATCCCAAATAGTTCAGACTGTACAAAGTTTTGAAAATCTATCATTGAAAAGCATCGGGGAATTTGGAAATGTGGACTTGTATCTCTTAAAACATCTTCAACTTTGAATTACTTTACTATTCCATTTTTACCTTGACGGTAGTTACGCCAACACCTTAGTCGTTTTCATCTCTGATATCCACCACTCATGGCAAACAGATCCCCAGTACAAGTTAATGAAACAGCAGCAGACTGCGTGAGTGAGTAATAACTTGCTTTTACGAGCCACTCACGCACACACAGGTGAGCAATCCTGCATCTGCAAGTGAATCTGATTGTGTGCAGAAACATTCCAAGCTGTTCAAGCACAAACAGAAGAAGACCAGTGAATCAATAGCTCATTTTTCCAATACTTTATGTCATTTGTGTTGATGACTATTGTTATTATTTAACTAATTCTGTCCATTTATATGTATTTTGATGTTATGTGAGCTAAAATTGTATCATTTTTGGGAAAGGCAAACACTCAAAATCTTTTTCCTTTAAGTAATTAGCAATTATGTGTTTTTATTACAGAAATTCACCTTACAAAAGGGTTTTAAGGAATGGGTTATCTTTGAAAGATGGGGTAATCTGTACAACAAATCAACAAAAAGTAAATAACAGCAAACTTCAATTCAGGAACCCATTGAAGGTAGGAAGATGAAAGAAGAATAAGGCCATTGGGTTCTAGAAACTACTTATCAACACAAGAGACTAGACTGCTTAGATCGGTCCTGATGGGATAGTAAGTCCTCTACTAGGTGGTATAGTGGTTCACAGCTTGTTGATTTAAACCCTGTTGTTATCCCCTAAGTGATCATCCTATACATATTAAGAACATTTGTAAAAAATACCTATTGGACTGACTTTTGGTGTAGCCTAGTTGTGTTCTGGATTTTGCCTGACTCAGAGAAAGCCCCCCTAAGTGTCACAGGATACATATATGTAGGCTTTTTCCTGCCTTGTACCAGGTGCTGCTGTAATAGTCAGAGGATGCCCCCATAACCATGAAGTGGAATAGATGGGTTTGAGAAAAGGAATTTTATTTGTGTAGGCCTTTAATACTAAATCAAGGAAGAAATAAATACAATTTCTGGGCAATTTGTATTCTACACTTCATTCTGAAGTAAACCACCCTTTCTTGGATTGAAAACAGGTCTATTGCAGAGCACACCCACTGCATCATGCATCTAAAAATGCGCCATAGATTCAGCCATTAAGCTGGCAGACATCTTAGAACTTGAACAGGAGGGTAGCTCAACTGAAGAAAATGAGTCCAGGCAAGCAACGTTTTAAGTGTTCATTGCTGGGAGACAGTCTGTCAGTCTTTGTAAGGAGCACAGACATTTGTGCATTACATACAGCATTTCAAGAGTTAATCATTTCTTGAGGGAAGGAAACAAGTGTACAAAAGAGCTGCTAATCAGAAAAAGAATAATTGTTTTATAGGCTTGATGAAAAAAAAATCTCTGGAACTCAGATAAGTTCACTCAGTCAACAATCAGCCTTTTCAATTCTTTTGAACCTGAGAGATGTCAACCTCGTCAAGCTGACAGAAAAGGTAAAACAAATTAAGCCTTCTTAGGTTAGAAAAAAAAGAGAGACTCAACATTATGAAGTCCTGGAACAAAAGGTACACAGAACTTGACTTGAATTTGTCTCAGACACAGAAAAGGAAAAGAAAGAAAGCAGTGAAGGACTGCCACCGAGGCAAAAAGAAAACTGCTTGGGCTGCACCTCCCGACAATTCATTCCAAGAAAAAAAAAATATGAAAACTTTACAGCAGACTTTACAGAAGCTGGGCCTAGAAAGTGTATGACGTGAAGAAGCCATGATTTTCTGTTCTTGGCTGGGAAGCGTTTCGGCCTGTTAAATGTACTGAGAGCTGCTCCTGGCAAAGTAAAGCTCTATTGGTAACCTAATGCGCCCATAGTATTAAAACATGAATGAGTCTTGGGTGCTTTCCAGAGAAACCAAAGGATCAACTGAACTCCATGACAGCTTCCAGCTTTACACACCAGTTGACTTCCTAACCACACTGGATTCATACTTTAGCAAATCACTGAAGTATCAAATTGCATGTAAGTTAAATATAACAGTCTGGACATGCAGGTTAGGTTAAAGGATAAGTCAAAGAGACTTCTGAACAATCACAGTATGTATTAATTTGTCCCATTCAACTGAAATGTACATTTATAAATATGTGTAAAATAACTGGCACACTCTTGCATTTTAAATTGGAGCTAATGGGCATTGGTGTTCATAATATAAAAATACTTTAAAGCTTGCCAGATATGTGCACTCTAAGGTAGCAAAAGCTTTGATTTAAGAAAATGTGCCTTCCTGGTTTTTGAGTTGTGGTGGTACCAACAATAGAAAACTGCAAATAATAAATTTTATCCTAGGTTCTTGGCATTATTTTTCTCCAGATAAGGATGAATTTCTTGCATGCTTATCTGCTTGCAGCGGGCATCTTGGGTGGCTTTTTGACAAATACCCCCCTTCACCAAGCAATATTCTCTTTATACAAAACGTAAAAGAAGTGGTGAGGCGGCCTTCTGCTGCTATGCACCTAACATCTGGAATAGCCTGCCAATAGGAATTCACCAGGCTAATACAGTGGAGCACTTTAAAACACTGCTGAAAACACATTACTTTAACATGGCATTTTTATAACGTCACCTTAACTTAATACTGATACTCTGTATGTTCAAATCATCATAATAACCAATCATGGTGGCTCTAAAATCCATACTGACCCCTACTCTCTCTTCTGTTTCCTTTTCCGGTTACTTTGTGGTGGTGGCCTGTGCCACCTCCACCTACTCAAAGCTTCATGATGCTCCAACAATGATGGATGGATTAAAAGCCAGAAGTCTACGTGACCATCATCATCAAGTCCTTCCGTGAGAACCCTAAATCCAAAGAGGACTGTTTCATTTATGTTAGGTAGAATGCTTAGAGGGGACTCGCAGTCTAATGGTCTGGAATCCCTACAGATTTTATATTTTTCTCCAGCCGTCTGGAGTTTTCTTTGATTTTTCTGTCCACCCTGGCCATTGGATCTTACTCTTATTCTATGTTAATTAATGTTGACTTTTTTACTTTCTTACTGTGTCTTTTATTTTTCTATTCTTCATTATGTAAAGCACTGTAAAGCTAGTTTTAGTATGAAAATGTGCTATATAAATAAATGTTGTTGTTGTTGTTATCCTATTTTTGCTCCTGCAGTTCTGTTTCTTCAGCTGTTATGTTCTACCATAGCTTGTAACAGCAGAGTGATGCATGCTCAAATCATATCGATATGTTTTCCTAAATGGTGCCTTACTTTCCATAAATTACCTTTGGTGTTATTTTGCATAGCCTGCAAAGCGAGATTCTTGCTGAATGGCAGCATTATAAAAAGCACACATACAGTAACAAATGAGCCTGCTGGACTGAATGGTCATCTTTTGTCTGTCATATTTCTTATGTTATGTTCTTATTAGTGGTTTATTATACTTTGTACGCATAATGATAAATCTGAAGAGCAGTGATTACACTGCCTTGTAATTTTGAATAAAAGCCTTATACTTTTAAAAGAGCCAAGCCACCTGCACATCACACTTTCTGTGGTGTTTAATGCACTTGCAAGATAAACAAAAAATGTGAAAAAGCACAGCCAAAAAAAAAAAGAAACACATTGAAGAGCCACAAAGCTGTTATTGAAATTTCTAATGCATGATCCTTTTGCTGAGGATATAGTAATAAAAGAACTGAGGACAAGATTTTTGAGTAAATAAACTTGTGACACACTGATGCCAATCAATAAGTCAATACAGGGGGAGAATGTGAAAACTCCATGCAGAAATAACACTATGAGGCCGGAACGACAGCTCTGCAGTACCACTCTGCCCATACTAATCTGTCTGTACTAAATGGAGTAAACTTGAAGTTGATTAAAACTAAATGTATGCCTAGAACATCTGTTCAGTTCTTCTCATTTGATTACATGCTATATGCATGTGCTCTGTACTTCTCTCGCTAGCCCAAAAAAAGCTGACACATGCATTATCATACCATTGAAGGCAGGCAATAATTTTGCGACATAATCTTTTGTATATTGAAAGAATGTGAATGTGATTTTTTTTTTAGTTATTATTGTCTAGTTGTCTACAAAACTGAGACAGCAACTCGTATCTGGGCATAAACATTCAATGTCAATAACGACACTTGCAGACAAATTTCCAAAGTGAACGTGTGCCTGACCCTGAAAGGTCACTGCTGAGGAAAACAAGAAGAAAAGTGAAGTCTACAGCCAGTCTTCTTTTGAAATGGCTGATTCTCATAACAATGTTTTGGTTTTTTCTTTGTTTTTCTCCTTAGAATGACATAGACACAGTTGGGTATGTGTGTACTCTCAACACATGGATCAACACTTGATAACATTTTCAGTTTGAAAAATGGATGTTTGTCAACGTTTAAGACTTTTTTTTTATTAAATTAGGACTCAAGTACTCATTACGTCTATTATAAAGCACAACATCAGGTTAGCTGTTATTTAAAATTTTAAATATATGGTTTACTTTAGAATGTGATTGAATGTGTCAAATTAGTATACAGTGTACCATGACTGTAAAGGAATAACTGACTTGAAACATATCACACTTATCCTCTTACTGTGATTCCAGTCTAGCCCAGTGCATGAGTGGGTCTTATGTGGTGTCCAGTGCTGCCAGGATAGACTGTGAACCCCCACAACTCAGGTCTTGAAAAACAAGAGTGGATATGGAATAGTATCCACCACTTGGTCAGGTTATTTCCTTCATCGATCAAGCAAGCAAACTTTATCGAATACAGTAACTTACAATATTAGCACTGTGTTTACTTTCTGTTGGGCCAGAGGGGAGATGCTAGTCAAGATCTGCAGCTTGGGACACTCATGTCAAGACATTTAATTCTCAAAATCCTCACTTAATGACAGTGATGGTGACGATGATGGAGTAATAGTAGCTGCCATACCAAGAGGACACCGTGGCGGATGTTTGCAGAATGGCAGACCAACCATAAGCGTTACCTGATAGGTAACCACCCACACAATTCAGATCGGGACTCAGACAACGAATGCGATGAATGTTATTACTCCGGACCTACAGGCTGTCAAATAAACAAACCACACGCTATGACGCAGCGTAAAGGGGCTTCGTCTATGATGCTGATGTCCGAGGTTCGATCCCCGAGAGGGGAGCAGTAGTGTGTGTGTGTGCCTGATGAGCCCAAATGAGGGCGAAACATGTGTTGTGTACTCTTTGCATTATTTGACAGTAAACAATGCAATATACAGTATATACATACAGTATGTACACTATATATACTAGCTGTGTAAGCCCATGCTGTAAAAAGGCTGGGCTCCTAAAAACTATTGAAATCGTCAGAAAAAAAATTGAAATGCAGAGTTGGAGGTTTAATTTTGCAGACTTGTTCGCTCCTCTTGTTTATTAGCGACTAAATGAGTTTCTCTCTCCTCGGAGGTTTCATTTTGCCAATGTGCTCGCCTTGCTTGTGTATTAGTGGCTAAGTGAGTTTGTTTTTTGTCGGCGGTTTCACTTTTGTGACGGCGTCACTTTCTTTCAGCTTCATGCTGTATCCTCGTACTTCTTTCTTTGTTAACTTGGGGCCGCCTTGCCGGCTCTTTGAGTGTCATGCTGTAGCCTCGCACTTGTGGACTGGACAAACAGATACACACACGTCCACGCGTAGATGTTTAAATATAAGATATACATACACACAGATACAAATGTGTTGTATATGGTGCCACCCTGACTGAAGTCAGTGTCTTCTTTTTGAACCCAGGGGTAAGAGAGTACTGTTTGAAGGTTTAGTTTTTGTTAGCTACCCTGAACAATACTTTTGCTTTGAATTTTCTTTTGTAGGCATTTAAACTGGGATTACCAGGTTGGTACACCACATTTTGAACCCCTGTCTAGCTATTGTGTTAACAAGGTATTATATAAAGATTGACTGTTAATTGCTGTTTAAATTGCATGATAATGATGATTATGAAAGGCACTATACAAAGCATAGATATTGATTTTAACAAATGAAGGACTGCTAGATTGAAGGGCTATAACTGATGTTTGCATTAGCAAGTGTTATCTAAAGACTAATCGCTAACTGCCTTTAAACGTGTACTTGGCCCTATACAGGTACATATACAAAGTAAAATTGTTTTTTTAGGCACTATATAGAATAAACACTTTAATGGGAACAGTTGAAGGATTGTTGGTTTAAAGGGGCTGATCAAATTTTGTCGTAATTAATGTTTGTTTGCTATTTCTTTCTGGAGGTGTCGTCTTTAGGATCACAAGCTATAAAGCGTGTATGACAAGTAATCCTAGGAGATTACGATTTTAATTGCTCTTCAGCAAAGGCTTCATTTTTTTAAGATTCCTATGAGAAGAAAACAGCCGGAGTGATAACCACCATGCAGCTTCGATAAGCTGTTTAGCTTCGAGACAGCCATGTACCCTGTGGGTTTCTCTCTTCGGTGTTTTAATTTTTTTCCATTTTCCCAGTTTTTACATATTTTCCCATTCTTGGTGAGTATGCCCATTAGAAGACTGTAATAATAATAATAATAACAAAGTGTCCAGCTGCCTCAAGTGACACCTCTGGAGTGCAAATTTACATATTTATGGACCAGACACTCTTCTCCAATTTATTTTATTTTATTTTTCCTGCTGTGTAACAAGGAGATAGAAGCTTAAACACTATATGAAGTTGAAGCAGTGGCCTTTTCAGAAAGAATACAGATCAAATTTAAGCGTGCATGGGATTCCTGGTTTGTTATTAAGAACTGGGCATCCAAGGTAATTAGGGATCTGGCATGGAAGACTAAATATGAAATAAAAAAAAGGTCTCAGTAACAGCATGCTATATCCACGTCATGATAACCCCACTTTTTGTGAAGGAGGGCCAGCTAGACCCGCTTTGTCACCATGAATATGGATGAAATGAGACAGCCTTAAATATTTTCCCTCTCATGAGATGTTTCCCACATGCTGCCTTCAAAGGTCTGCCCTGCAGGAAAAGATGAACACAAAAGCCTCTTGCCGTGCGCCGACAGTGTAACCTGTTATCTCATAAACATAACTCAGGCAGGCATATGCACAGCCGCAAAATCCATTTACCTGGGAAAGAAGGGGAAAGCCTCACAGGAAGGATCCAGAAATTCAAGACAAATCAACTCTTCCAACTAAATGTTTTGCCTTGAGGCCGAATGTCCCCTTGAGTGGCGGCTCTGGTGTGCCTTATAGTCACCTACAAGCCCCACTTGTCTCTTGAAGAGAGTGAAACTGTGGAGATCCTCAGAAGATTACCTTCTAGTGAAATAGAAGCCTCACAACTTAATGCGATTGCCAATTCTCTCTGCCTTTTGCACTGCTCTAATGTAAAACCTTGCATCATGGTACAACAATGATTAGTACTGCTACCGCACAACTTCAGGGGACTGGGTTCAATATCAATCCTAGTCACTGTTTGGTTTTTTGAATGTTTGCTAGCCATTATTCTATTTGTATTTTTTTTTTTTGGAGTGATTCACACACACCACAATCTGTCCCAGTCCAGATATTTGCACTGTTGTAACTGCAAGTAGCTAGCAACAAACCCTCAACGTATGAATTGCAAAGGCCATTAGAAGCTGCTCCTTTTACGCTGTGAGAGACTTCCTCTAAACACTACAAGCAAGGGGTCTCCTGGTGATGTCAGCTGAACTTTCTCTCTTTCTTACAATCAGCCCCCACCTTGTTAGCCAGCATTGACGGGCCACCACTCTCCACTTGACCGTCGTGCAAATCCTGCCTACTACGCCAAGAGTTTTGTTGTAGAGTTGTTTGCGCACACCGCGATCCATCCCTTGTCTAAACAGTTGCAGTGTAGTAAATGTAAGCCGTAAACTTGTGACATCTAGATTAATGAGGCTCCCAGAACTGAGAGCGAGTGAAGAACTCCAACGTTCCTGTACACAGAGATAGCCTTTAAACACTGTAAATGGAGTGCTTCTTGATGGCACCAGCTGATCTATCTCTCTCCCTCTCACTCAGTCGCCATCTTTTTGCCAGGAAAGACGAGCCACTACACCATTTCATTCCAAAGATCAGCATGTTAGGTGGATATGTGACCTGGTAAATAGATAGATGCTAGGGGCGATGGATGTGGAAGCGTGTGTGAGTGACTGGTGCACCATTTAATTATGAAAATGACAAGTTCAGAAAAGTGATGAATGGATTAATATGGACATTACAACCTTTAAATGGATAAGTGGTAGGGGAATGGATTGATGGGTGAATGGATGAATATAGAACCTGATGAAAAAGGGGGTTCTATGCAACAACAACATTTATTTCTACGCACATTTTCATACAAATGGTGCAGCTCAAAGTGCTTTACAAGATGAAGAAAGAAAAAAAGAAAAAATCCATAAAATATTAGGCAATACTAATTCAGAAAGAATAAAGTAAGGTACAATGGCAGGGGAGAACAGGTGAGGAAAAAGCATGGTAGAAAGAAAAACTAATGGATGGATTATTAGACGAACAGAACCTACATCCTTTCATCCAGTATGATTTCTCTTGATCTTCATCATCTACTTCTTTCTGATATGCCCTTAAGCTATGTGTTCTTTCTGGTGAGTCTTGGCGGACAAAAGTCAGGACAGCATGGGAATGGGTTAGAGGTAAACTCAGGTAAGGTACATATCCTTTGTTATCTCCCTAATCCAGAAATTGCTCTCCTGGATGAAGAACACTACCCCAGCTCTACTCTGCCCACTTCAATTTCACTCTTACCAGATCCTTATTATCATCAATTGTATACTGACAGGATGGAAGCAGAACTGCAAGCTACTCATGAAAGCACAAAAGGCATGAATGCTTGAACAACGTCATACTGTTTGAGCAACAAACAGGAAATCCCCTGTGGGATGCCAAAACTTGAGCTTATTTCTACATTTTATATTAGACAACTCTGTACAGCATAATAAAACAACAATGCACGGAAAAAGAATGAAAGGTTTAGACAATAGAATCAGTAAGAGGGCCAGAGTTGTATGTTATACCGTAAATCTGGATTTCGTACTCATACTTACTTGTTTTTCTTAAAGTGCAACCTACTTCTCTACACCTGTGGTGTATGCGCACATATTCATGCACATGCTCTGAAGAATCAAATTCTGCAAGGCCTGCTGGGCAGCAGCAACATATGAGAGCAATAACAGGTCTATGCTGTCCACAAATGTCCAGGACTGTATGCACACTACATTGAATGCATGAACATGTGTCTACCTGGCACCGAGTGGCATGTGAAAGTTGTTAAACCCCATCCGTAATGGGCACTGCGGCTTGCAAATGTATCCCGTGTATAAGGAATTCCCAGTATGTGTGGGCTATAAGCTCTCACTGACTAAGTCACTGCCCTTTGTATGCACTGGCCATTGCTACTTTTGATTGGACGGTTTGGTAAGGTCCTCGGATTGGCCCTGCCGAAGTCACTCACTGCCTCTGGCAGAGGGCCAAGATGACCATTGAACTTGTTAAGTAAAAGTCGCAACAAGATTTCATAGGAGGATTATGATGAGGGTGCAGGGTGGAGGGCTGTTGTGTTCCACCACATCCCAAGCTGGCACTCCATTTAGCTCACTCCAACTTGTTCCTCATGCCTAACCTTGTGAGTCCTGTCCACTCATCCCACAGGAGCCAGAACAGTTCCTTTTCGGGCCCAGGTGCCTATTTGTCTGCTTTGGCAATGTGGTTTGATGACTTCATTCTCGTGCCTTCTGTTGTGTTAACTAGCTTCCACATTCAGATAATATTCCACATGTTCTTATAGTTTTGCACTGTTTTTCTGGTAAATGTATAAAACTTCAACAATGGCAGCAAAATGCAGTGGTAATGAAGGTGTTTTGCCAAGTTCTCCTAAGTGCAAATGCAGTGTGTTGAGCTTAGTTGATTTTCATGAAAACAGAAGTGTTTATGGTAATGGGTAACTAAAATGTATAATTAATAGGGTCAGCCGGAACCTAACCCCATTTTTACCATTTGATCAATACCCCAGTTTCCATTTCCATAGGGTTTTTCAGGAACATAACCCCAGTGGAAAATGAAAATTGACTGAATGTGGCAAAAGACAGGTCACTAACTCTGTGGGTTCATTGCTGGGTAAAAGCAAAGTAAGCTTACATTACAAGTCTGCTCTTCAAGTAATGCGCAGTCCGATCCACCCCTCCATTTTCTAACCTGTTTACTCACCATATGGTGCTTACTGATTACACTCATTTTTCTAAACATTTAATTCCAGTATAGCTGTTATGTACAGTAATTTCTGCAGGTGAATACATTCAATTCACTGTTTATATTGGCCCAGTGGGCAGCACTTCAATCTCATTGATTTAGTGTCCTGGTTTTGAATCTCTTACCTGTTTGTTGCCTGTGTGGAGTTTGCATATTCACTCCAGGTCAGTACAGAATGTCTTCTAGCTATGCTGGATTTCCACAATACATCGTGAAGGTATAGACTAACTGGCCTCTTGTGCTGGTTAGTGTGAGAGTCTGGTGCCCTGTCCAGAGCTATTTCATGCCTTGCACCCAGTGCGGCCATGAACAGCTCTTGGTAATTGTGGCCCTAGTTTGGATTAAGCAGTTGAAAATGGGATAAAGTGCTCATAAATTCAATTAATTTATGCACTTGTAAACATTTCTTATCTATAAACATCTAAGCGTGGAAGTGTGTGTGTCTGTCCGGCCCGGAAGTGAGAGGTGGAGTTGGGGTAAGGGCTCTGTCTCCAAGGAAACAGAAAGCTAAACGTCTACACGTGTAAGTGTGTTTGTCTGTGTGGCCCGGAAGTGAGAGGTGGAGTCGGGATAAGGGCTCCGTCTCCCAGAAAACAGAAAACTAAACGTCTACACGTGTAAGTGTGTTTGTCTGTCTGGCCCGGAAGTGAGAGGTGGAGTCAGGGTAAGGGCTCCACCTCCAAGGAAACAGAAAACTAGACGTCTACACGTGTAAGTGTGTTTGTCTGTCCGGCCCAGAAGTGAGAGGTGGAGTCGGGGTAAGGGCTCCGTCTCCCAGAAAACAGAAAGCTAAACGTCTACACGTGTAAGTGTGTTTGTCTGTCTGGCCCGGAAGTGAGAGATGGAGTCGGGGTAAGGGCTCCGCCTCCAAGGAAACAGAAAGCTAAACGTCTACACGTGTAAGTGTGTTTGTCTGTCCGGCCCAGAAGTGGGAGGTGGAGTCGGGGTAAGGGCTCCGCCTCCAAGGAAACAGAAAGCTAAACGTCTACACGTGTAAGTGTGTTTGTCTGTCCGGCCCAGAAGTGAGAGGTGGAGTCAGGGTAAAGGCTCCGCCTCCAAGGAAACAGAAAACTCGCTTAGCCGCTAATAATACAAGCGAGGCCAGCACGTCAGCAAAACGAAACATCAGGAGAAAGACAAAGTCGCTTGGCTTCTAACATCGGCAAAACTGTATCCTTTTTACTGTTCCTCCCGCCGCTAATACACAAGCGAGGCGAGCAAGTCTGCAAAACGAATCTTCCTAGGCCAGAAATGCGTAGATTAGTTCTTTTCAATTACCTGACATCTCAACATTTCAGTTTTTTTTCTGACGATTTCAATAGTTTCTAGGACCCCGGGTTTTACAGCTAGTAGTTTATAAGTGCCTTAATATGCAAGACAAGGGGTATACAAACCTAATATCTTACATTTCCACACAAGCCACCAGAAAATTAACAATGATACTTGCTTCTATGTTTTTCACAACTTGAATTAACAATGCATTAAAATCTCAGGAGAATTAGTCCAACAATTTGGAAATATTCTATATTAGTTACAAAATAATTTTCAAGTAATGCTTGGAAGAAGGTGCTGTTGGTTTTTTTTTTTAGCTTGTACTTGAGTGTTTCAGAGCAAGAGAGAGGGGATAGCTTTTAACTTCTGCACAGTATAATTGAAATTATCCATCCATCCATTTACCAAAGCCACTTAATAAATTATTATTAATATAAATCAAAAGGAATCACACGACAAAAAAAATCCAATTAACAGAGAACCTTTCAGATAATAGGCCTTTTTAAGTTAGATGGAAAAATGCTGAGCTGTCAATTAGCGCTCTTTAAAGAGCTTGATGTCTTGACAAGTTTAAAGAGGAGAACTTCCATCACAAAAAAAGTTTCAAAAATGCACACACACAGTGAACTCGGCTAATTGAATTCTTTGTATAAGGCGTGAACTCATTTTGCACACATGAAATGCTAACTGGATAAAAAGGCATCCATCAGACATTAATCTGAAAAGGTGGCAGCCATTGGGTGTGAATGCCAGTTTTAGTTCATGTGGATAAATAAAGAAGCAGCAGGGGCTACAAATGAGATGTGTGGCGATGTGTTGTGGGTGAGGTGACAGAAAAAAGTAAAAGCATGAACCATGTCTCGTCTTCCGAACTCATGCCTCTGTCTATGCATGGTCCACACGGTAAATCTTTTGAAAAACTCTTTGAAAAAGTGAAAGTCCTTCTTTAAATGCAAATTGGGTGAACATGTGCTGCAGTATGTAAGTGATTTGTGTGTGTTCTCTCCATAACTGTATAGATTTTTGCATTTATCCAATTGTCTTTGCCCAATTTGAACATGTGCATATCAGCTTAGATGGCGTTCACAACCTGGCACGACACAATCGAGCATTCCCTGAAATGGACTAGAATCTCACAACTTCTTGGTGTCTGTCACTTGCCCAGTTTTGCAGAGAAAACCCTACATACATTATATATGGTGTGGTTGGATAAAAATATTCTATACAGCTAGATATATATTGATGGTTGCTACTATCTCTCAATCTATAATTTCATTATGTTCTTAAAATGGTGCTCAGGTTTCCTCCCACTGTCCAAAGACATGCAAGTTAGGTGAACTGGTGATGCTAAACTGACCTTAGTGTGTGAACTAGGAACAAAGTGTTTGGTGTGGGTGTTTTCTTTACAATAGTCTACCGACCTGTCCTGGGTTTGATCCTGCCTTGTGCCCTATGCTAGCTGTTGATAGGCTCCATCCCTCAACAGTGACCTTGGTGGGGAATAAGTGGGTTATAAAATGACATGACATGACATTATTCAAATGATTTAAGTCAGAAATTGTATAGATAAATTATCAGTTCGTAACGGTTTATACGGTCACTAGCTGGGCTACCCATCTAGGATTGGTTGAAATCTAAGTAGTCAAAGCAGACCTTAGCGTTAACGTTTGTAGTGCACATGTGTGTCTCTGTTACGTGTCACTTGGTATGGGATTCATAGAAGCAGTGCTAATGTTTGTAATGCGCCATCTATTGGAATGGGAAATGCAATGCATTTTATTACTATGTTTGTGAAGCGCACCTTTTGGAATGACAAAGACATTGCAACCAGACAGACACACACACTTATCATTTTTTTAAGGTGGACCAGCAGTGCTACTTGTCTAAGATGGGTTGAAACCTAATTTCATAATTTTTTCCTAATTTTCCCTAATTTCCAACTTTCCTAATGTCCTTGATCTGGTATAATATGCATCACTGTCCCTCATGGTGACCTTTCATCTCTTTGGACAGAGCCCCCCTGTTTTTGCTGCTTCCTCTCTGTAACGCACCTTGAACTGATCACTGTTATAGTCAAAGTGTTTTTCTGGGATATTGCGGCAGTGGTCTCTACCACATTGGCCTGGTGCAGCAACTCTAATCTAGTCGTGTTGTGGCTTTGGTTTCTCAATACAGTGATCCCTCGCTTTATTGCGCTTCGACTTTCGCGGCTTCACTCCATCGCGGATTTTAACTGTAAGCATATCTAAATATATATCATGGATTTTTCGCAGACAATGGAATTTATTAATTTATAGTACATGCTTCCTCAGTTTGTTTGCCCAGTTGATTTCATACAATGGACGCTATTGGCGGATGGCTTAGAAGCTGCCCAATCAGAGCATGTATTACGTATTAACTAAAACTACTCAATGATATACGATATGCTTCCCGCGCGGTGCTTGACTGTTTGCTTTTCTCGGTCTCTCTCACTCTCTGACATTCTCTGCGCCTGACGAAGGGGCTGTTTGCACAGAGGCTGTTTGCCTAGAGGATACGGACGCTCCTCTGAAAATGCTGCTTTATCGCGGTGCTTCGGCATACTTAAAAGCCCAAAAGCACGTATTGATTATTTGATTGTTTGCTTTACTCTCGCACTCTCTCTCTCTTTCTGACATTCTCTGCTCCTGACATACATTCCTTTGAAGAGAAGATATGTTTGCATTCTTTTAATTGTGAGAAACAACTGTCATCTCTGTCTTGTCATGGAGCACAGTTTAAACTTTTGACTAAAGGGTGTTATTTCATGTCTAGAGGGCTCTAATAATGTTAACAGTGTGGGAGAGTTTATAATGGCTTAAAATATATAAAAATAACCACACAAACATATGGTTTCTACTTTGCGGATTTTCATCTATCGCGGGGGGTTCTGGAACGCAACCCTCGCGATCGAGGAGGGATTACTGTATGCTATTTTCATTCATCCATTGGCCAGCACACAAAGGTATTAGTCATTAGTATCACAGCTATAATCTCAGCAGGGGTAAGAAATTTGCTCCCAAGCTACTGTTGCCGGCGCATATGAAGTTGGACAACAGAATAAGGTAATAACACTGACTTATTTTTAGAGACTTGCTTAGTGCTTTTGTTATCAGTTTTTATTTTTTTTTGACCCTTCGTCTATGCCAGTGTTTCTCAACCTTTAAGTATTTGCGAGCCAAGTTTTCCTAACAGTTTTAATTGTGCCCCCCTAACGTTTTTTGGAAAGGAGCCCACTAATACCAATTTGTTCTTTTTTAATTAATGATATATCATAGATGCATATTTTATTATACCTACTTAACTTTTATCGACATTTATCTAACTCTATATTTATTTTTCTAGCATCAGAATGTAGTTTAAGTTAATTTGTTTTGGTTTCAACAGATGTATTTTTCATATTTTCAATTCTTGTTTTTCACATCTTTGTGCACCCCTTTTTGTTACTTTGTGCCCCCTTAGGGGGCTCCACCCCACAGCTTGAGAACCACTGGTCTACGCTTTTTGCCAATTTAAAAATTTTCCTTCCTATTCCTGGCAACGGTCACAAGTTAACATTTGAGTTGCACAATTTATTGGAATGTATTTGTAATGCATGTAGTTAAAAAAATTAAATTTTTCATACCAATAAATGGCACATCACAAACTTTAGCACTGCTTTTACGAATCCCATACCATAGGGTATATTACAGAAACATAGCAACTGGAAGATATACAGACACACAGACGCTTGTCATTTTAATAAGGTGGATAAGCTGACTTCTGTCTGTCCAGCACTTGCTTTCTATTGATATCATTCAGAATTAACTTTTGCAATGCACCACACTATTAAAGTGTATTTTGTAACACATGTAGTAATTAAAGGGTTTGCCTTAAATACATTAGCACAGCTTTTATGAATCCCATACCAAAGGGCATACAAAAGAGACATGGCAACAGGATGGACACACAGATAGACAGTGGATAAGCTCATACTGTATCGGTCCATCTGGCAATTACTTTCTGCTTGACATATTTAGCATTAACATTTGCAGTGCAGCATCTATTATAATGTATTTTGAAATGCATTCTTCATTCCAACAGATGGTGCATCACAAATCCCATACCAAAAGGCAAATAACAGAGACATAGCAACTCGGTGGACACACAGATAGACATATCTGTATATCTGTTGGAAACTTGTTAAGGGTAAATTTCGCACAAACATTAGGAAGTTTTTCTTTACACAAAGAACGATAGACACTTGGAATAAGCTACCTAGTAGTGTGGTAGACAGTAAGACGTTAGGGACTTTCAAAACTCGACTTGATGTTTTCTTGGAGGAAACAAGTGGATAGGACTGGCGAGCTTTGTTGGGCTGAATGGCCTGTTCTCGTCTAGATTGTTCTAATTCTAATATACTGTACAATACACACACACACACTTGTCCTTTTTTTTTAGGTTTGTCAGGTATACAGAATGAAGTGTATGTGTATACGCTAATCAACATCCAATATATCACCATTGACCAGTGCCATAGTTAGTGCATATAAATCCATACCTTGAAAATTATGTTGTATTTAACTGTACACTAACTACCATTATTAGTCTGGCAGATTTTGGAACTGGTAAGAACTTATGAAGCCCCCTCGTCCATCTTTAGCTTTTGTGGCCAGCTACTCTGCTCTTCCCACATCTTCTATAATTTTTTCCCCTTCACCTGAAGTTCTTAGCTCTTCTCTGTGAATGCGCCTCAGTTTCATTTGAACATTCTGCTTTCTTCTTCACCTTCTGATGATATTTTTTCTGCAGCTGCGGGTTTTCTCCTCAGTGTTAGGAACAATTGCATGCCAGGATACTTCTCAGGAGTCAGGCAGCCAGTACTCCACTGTCATCTCACATGCATACACTTGGCATTTCTGGTATGATCTGCATGTGAAGGTGTATAAACCTGATCTGCAGAGATGCCCAGAATAAAGAGCTCAACCCTCTCAGATGCCCACCCATTTAGTGGTTGTGTAAATACTGTGAGTGCTCTGAGCTTATGCTCATTAAACAGAGCTATGCAAAAACTGATACTGAATTAGGTACAAGGGCCTTCCTGCTAAAGAACCATTCCTTCCTACACTCCATCAACTTCCTGCCACCCCATGAACTCTATTCTTAGGCCCAGAATACCCTGAATGGGACTTGGCACCCCACTATTTCCAGGTGGATACACAATATAATAAAGAGGCATGATGCCAGGCCTCACTCTTTCATGGTCTTCTTTGTTCAAAGTCTTCTCGTTCCAGCCACACCTCCTGGCCACGTCAGTCTTTGGCATTGTGCATATGTAATATATTTGTGTGCGTTCTTGTCAAGGCTGGGCACTGCATTCTACAATTTCACTGATGTAAAAATGGAAGAGAAACGCAGGGGGTAAAAAGTGACATTTAGGCTATTTTCTTTCGAAAGGCAGCTACCACTGTGCTCGGAGTAAAAAAACGTACAAAAAAAAGTTAATGGAATACCAAGCTGTGACCCAACTTTAAATCAATGTAGTGAGTGATTTGAAGTCACACGTCTTGTCATATTGCCTAAAAAGAATTGATTGTGTGTTTCTTCCTTTCTTATATGTATTTTTTTTCCTTTTTTTCCTCTTTTTCTTCTTCCCCAAGATTGAATAACCGTTCCAAATACTGCTTCCATAGAGCTGTGAATGACAAACTGCTCCTTTTAGAAAACTCTTTATAAATCAGCAAAACAATAGCAGGCGTCCAACACCATGCTTTGACAAATTGAAAATAAATTGTGCCTGCTCTCGGGGAAAAAAAAACGGCGCACCCCATTAGCTGCCAGGAAAGGATGGACGGGCTGAAGAAACAGTGTGTGGTGTATGAGGTGTAGGAGGTAGGCAGGCTTATCTAAGTCAAAGAGTGGCTCTTAAAATAAAATAAAGTTGTGAAAACACTGCTTTATAATGACAGCTTCGTTGTGTGCCATGCGAGGAGGTGCTGATTTATTCAAAGCGGTGCGCGTTCAGCAGCAGAAAACATATATCTTACAATCAAAGCTCCTCATGGGTCTCCCCTAGTTTGGACTGTAATGTGAAGAACTTGAGCCCAGCTTTGTGTTTCTGTCTATCTTGATCAATTATTCATTTACCCCGGGGGTCTTTACAGAAGGCAGCTTTCAGAGTAAGCCTTTCCAATGATGAGAGATGACTGTTGTAATCTGGCCGGACTCTGCCCTTACTTGACAAATCTCAGGAGGTCCGAGAGCAATTCATAAACAGGAGGCTGTGAAAGGCCAGCCCATCTCTGCAGCCTCGGCCTTCTCTCTTTTTAAAACCAGCAGCTACTTAACCATCGACTGACATTTAACTAATCCATTGCTCATTATTGTGTCGTTTGGAGATTCCATCATATCCCGCATGGCTGCACCAACAAAAAGCTATTACACACTTTCTGGACAGCTCATAACCTGGAGTACCTTATTTCTATTATGAAACACTAAAATGTCTCGTTTCTGCAATAATTTTTCATTATCATTTAATGTTGCAGAAACACTACATGAAAAATGTGTTTACCAGGATTTCTTGAAGTGCAGGTCTTGTCTTACTCCTGAGATAGCCAATCAGAGCTCTGAATTTACATAACATAATATCCTCAGACTCACTTATCTATTTCAGGGTCACAGAAGCATCTGCACCAATCCTGGATGGGATGTCAGACCATCAGAGGGTCTACTCATGCATACACAAATGCACACACACAAACCAGGCAAGCTAATCAATTAATCTTAGGTCTGACGGTCTTTAGGATGTACTGATATATCTCTCTATTATAATAAAAAAATCTTGGGATGAGACAAGACTGTTTAGCCTGGGACGAGACACGACCTTTTAGCCTGGGACGAGACTTTTTCAGAGAGAATACTTTCAAGTCCCACGAGATGAGACTTTGTGCAAAGGGATTTAACCGAAAATAAAAGACAAAGAGTAGATGACAAAGTAGAATGTCGTAAAGAATTCAAAAATGTTGGCGTGATGCATATGCAGAGCAAATTAGAGATAACGAAAGTACTAAAATTCGAAAGTCTCCAAAAAATGATAGTAAAGATTGCATTAGCACCAACAAACAAAAATTATTACTCCATGAAATAACGGAACAGCGAAAAGAGATTGAATATATTGTTCAGGTTTAAACTTTAAATCAGAGACTTGTAGATCGTCTAATTCATGTTGCCATCAGGGAAAAGTAGTGTTTCTTCCCAATGAAGAGGCGTATCTGTGAGATTTAAAAGATTTGTGGTTTGGTGAAAGTGAAATCCGCATACCCGAGCGGTAGAGATGTGAAGCAGCTGACGCGTAGCGCAGACCGGGAGTTTGGCGAGGGAAGTGAGCAGGGGGAAAAGCTCCCTAGTGTATAAGACGAATGTGCAAAGTCCAAACAGTGGGATTTAAACTCAGAATAAAAGACCAATGAGGGAGGGCCAGTCTTATCCAGCTCAGAATTCACTTTTCCCCAATGTATAACACATACTTTACATAGAAATAAAGGGAATGACTAAAATATATGGTTTATAACATGAGATATGTTTATTGTCACCCATCTTCTCCAGTGCAGAAGTCATAAAATTGTGCAGAAATAGATTAAAATCTGTCTCCTCTGATTTGATTCAGTATTAATTGAACACGATCCATAGTAAATAAGATCTATCCAGTCATCCTTGTAATGCTCTTTTCCTATTTATGGTCACAAAATTCCAAAGCCTAAAAATATGTTCTTAAATTGTATGTAAAATAATTCATAGTGAGCAAGAAAGTCACAGCTCTGCCCTGGTACTGGCTATCAAGGTTTCAGATGTCTTCTTTCTGTTTTATTTCGCACACTCAAAAATTCTTCAGGCTAGCAGTATTTTTTGGCTCAACAGAACTTAACCCTCAAGTCTTTTTCCAATTAACCCAATGGTTTATTTGTCTCCAGTTCTGAATTTTGTTGCCAGCTAACTTTATGTGTAGTAATATTGACACATGATTTACAAGAATGTAAACGAGACAGCCACCATATATGTTCTTCTTCTCACTGATTTTCACAATGTTCACGGCTGTAATTTAAGACATCTGTCCATCTATTTTCTAACCTGATCATCCAGTTCGCGGTCTATGCAGCACTTATTTAATGTATACATGTATGTCATGTATCTTATAGAAAGGTGTAAGTGGCAATGGATTTGGACTTTAAGCCACAAGCCACAAGAGTGTCATTTGAGTCTCATTATCATTTAGTATTAATTGTAAAAATGTAGAGGCAAATGAGATAATATGGTGTGGACGCAGACTGTCATGCTGCCTCACATCCCTCCAGTGTCCTGGGTTTAAATCCCATCAATTCACTTCATTTTTATTGTCTCAAGTGGGAAATTTGTATTGTCAGCAGGTTCAACAGAAAGACCACAAAGAACACAACCATCAAACATAAACTTAGTACATGTAGTAAGTACCAAGGAGGACAGACAGACATGCCAGCTGGTTGAGGAAACAGCTTCTCGCCTGGCTGTGAAGAATATAAAGGATGGACAAGCAGAAGTCATAGGCCAGGAGAAGTTAATTCCCCCTTACGACAGGTGGCAGTGATCCTACTGAAGTGTCCCATTTTGGACACATAGATAGATAGATAGATAGATAGATAGATAGATAGATAGATAGATAGATAGATAGATAGATAGATAGATAGATAGATAGATAGATAGATAGATAGATAGATAGATAGATACTTTATTAATCCCAAGGGGAAATTCACACAATCCAGGAGCAGTATACTGATACAAAAAACAATATTAAATTAAAACGTAATAAAAATGCATGTAAAAGCACACCATAACTTTGAGTAATGTTAGTATTTACTCCCCCGGGTGGAATTGAAGCATCGCATAGTGTGGGGGAGGAACGATCTCCTCAGTCTGTCAGTGGAGCAAGACACTGACAGTTGTCTGTCACTGAAGCTACTCCTCTGCCTGGAAATGACACTGTTAAGTGAATGCAGTGGATTCTTCATGATTGACAGGAGTTTGCTTAGTGCCCGTCGCTCTGCCACAGTTGTTAAACTGACCAACTTTACTCCTACAATAGAGCCTGCCTTCTTAACAAGTTTGTCCAGGCGTGAGGCATCTTTCATCTTTATGCTGCCTCCCCAGCACACCACCGTGTAGAAGAGGGCACTCACCACAACCGTCTGGTAGAACATCTGCAGCATCTTACTGCAGATGTTGAAGGACGCCAACCTTCTAAGAAAGTATAGTCGGCTCTGACCTTTCTTACATAGAGCATCAGCAGGGTTACATGGGAATTGGAGTCTTGAAGTGCAGCCCTCTTAGGTTTTTTATGGGTGCTGCTTGAGGGTGCTGTTTGGGGAGGATCTCCGTGATTTCAATATGAACCGGAAGTGTTTCCAAGAGGACACACTGTGGCATCAGAAGCATTCCCAGGTCCAGCTTTGTAAGATTCACTAGCTTTGTAATTGTGGTTTGGTTGTTTGTACATGTTTGGCAAGTCGTTTTATGGAATAAAATCCTATATTTGAACCCGGGACTATATTGGGTACTATTGTGTCTGGGGTTTGGGGCTCAGTGGTGCCCCATTGTGGTCAAAAAGTAAAAAATTCATCAGTGAGCATAATACTTCTGATATCACATTTGATCTTATTTATTACATCCTTCCATTACCCAACCTGTTATATCCTAACTACAGGGTCACGTGGGTCTGCTGGAGCCAATACCAGCCAACACAAGGCACAAGACAGGAAACAAACCCCAAGCAGGGTGCCAACCCATATTTATTACATATTAAAATTAAATCAGCATTAAAACTTGGCTAATTAGCTGATTGATGCAAATTTTTAACAGCTCACTCCATGATTTAAGTACTGGTATGTGGATGTAAAGTTGAATCTCTTGAATCTCTTTAGAAGATTAATAGCAGTTGGCATGAATGTGAACCAGTTGTTTTTATGATCTTGAGAACCTTGAACCCATGACCTGACTCCAACAACGTGAATTGAGGCTGTGGTGGGTGAGCCCGGTCTGACAGACTGCACTCTGCTTTCTGTAATACTTGCTTATTCAACAGCTCTGTGGGACTTCACTGTTGAGACCTTGTTGTTTACTGCTCCATTTTATAATTTGATTAATTCAGTTTTTGATGCTGTCATTAAGATTTCCAAATATGAGTAAAAACAAAAATCAATACAGGAGTTATAAAACATTGACATAATAGTTGGATTCGCACTAAAAAGACCCGGCTTTCTTAGACAGTAAGCTCGGCCTTTGCAAGTAGTTTCCACATTCTCCCGTTCACTACACTGATTTTTTCCCTATTGTCCCTCATGCTAATGATGTGTCTTTCTAGTTGATTGGTGATGCTAACCTGGCCCCAAAAGGTATACTCTAGTGGGCTCTGCGATTTACTGTTTTTCCAGTCCATTTTCCAAGTTCTTTCCTTGAGCCAATAACAGCCAGGCACAAGCTCTGATTCTCTCTGACCCCGAACTGAATTCAGCAGGTGTTGAGATTATTATGTAATTATAATGCAACTCAGTTTTTAAGCCACCTTGGGTAAATGTGTCTACCAAATATAATAATCCATTCATCCAGTTTCTACGCTACTCATAGAGTTCATGATCATACTATGATGGTGTTTATCCCAAAACCATTAACCAAAACCTGGAAACCAACCTTGAATGGAGTGAAAATCCACTCACACACACTCTGGCTAGTTTTGAATAGTCCAGTAAGCTAACACCAAAGCCTAATATGAGTGACTGAATCTGTGAGGGACAGACACACAGTTCAGGGCTCATTCTAGCCTTGAGCCAGATGCTAGCAGTATACACCCTGGCTGCCAAAAAACTCGATAAAGTGGGATGAATATAATTATTTGCAAATTTCAGAACTGAAAAGGTTATAAAAGTCATGACATTTTACATGTACAGATACTCTATACTTGTGTATGTACAAAGTATATTAACTTTGCTTTAGTTCAAAATCTCTCCTGTGTTCGGAGTGTTCCGTTGAGTATGTCATTATATAAGAATAAGCTGCATAACAAAACAACTTTAAAATTTCCTAATATATAACTAAAGTATGTATTTACAGTCTCATAAATACACACCTTCTGCTGTCTTTGCCAATCCCCAAAAGTGCTAATTTGTCACAACAAAAAATAAATTTTTGGAAAACTAAAGAAATTCTCTTGATGCTGTCGGTATTGCTTATTCTTCCAAGCTCACTTCCTCTTAATCAGGATAGCAGGAAGACAAATGTCTGTGCTAGCAGCGTTCCAGTGTTCAGCCCTGGAATGGATTTTTCAGGCGCGTGCCTGGGTTCTATCGATGGCCACGCCCCTCATGAGCATTGAGCCCCGCCCATCTCAATGTGATGCAGCCTTTACTATGGAGCAGTTCAGTGACAGGAAGGGTGGTAAATAAATGGAGAGCAAGCTCTTCAGGGGTTGCACTAATATTTTGTCCCCCCTTTAAAAAAAATCTTTTTTTTTCATTAATGGTAGTGTTTAAAATTTGACTTTAGTTGTAATCTGTTTGGGCACCTCTACCAATTGTTGCTTATACATACTTGGACATTTTTTTCTGTTTTCTCACAATAGTTTTAAATAATGGACATTAATACAGTAATCTTGTTTAACATGATCTCCATTTTTATGACATCTCTCCCGGTACTCACTTGGAGTGCCACTCAAATCCACCTCCACAGAACATCTCATGTGACCACCTTTTTACAGAAGGATGGCATTTTGCTTTTGCTTATGGAAAGTGAAATCTAGATGACAGAAGCTAGTGAGATATCATTAGCACTTTTGAAAAGTATACCCAGCCAACAAGAGAGTTACAGGAATGGCGCATGGATTATTACTCTTTCTAAAAAATGTTCACATATATCTAGAACAATAACACATTTTCCGAAGTTCTCCCTTTAAGATGTTTAATCTACATACAAACTCCACTCAGAGAGTAATGGACCTTTGATCCATACCTAGGATTCTAGAGCTGTAATGCAGCAGTATCATATATACAGCAACTTTAGGAGGTACTCAGTCTCCTTCGAGTTTTCACACACTGGACCCAAAAGTGTAATAAGCAAAGTCACTAGAAATGGTAAAGAAAATCAAATGATCATGGCCAAATGTTTGGGGGTTAGTTAGTGTCCAATCCAATGTCACCTCTTTTGAAGTCACAACTACTTTTTCTTAAACCTTTCTTTCTAGAAATCACTTCCTCTGGTTTGAAAGAAGCAAAAGATCAAAGGTCTGTTACTGTTTCATGCAGTTCTTCAATTGTGTTATTCTTATGTCGAGGTTATGTCCTCATGTGTAACATTCTGCTAGAGGTAAAAAAATCACTCTGCATCCTATAAGCACATAGAAAGATTAGGGTTAGACCGTGTAATTAGATTAAATTAGTGCAATGAGCATCACATACAAAAAAATGGAGTTATATAAAGTTTCACAGCATGTAAAATGCAGTATTCATCAAAGAAGAGCACCCTGAGCTGCTTCAGTGTTTGTAAATTACTATATATCATTTAACATTATCATTCCGACAATTAAAAATCAAATCATGCCTTCTCACTTGTGTTACAAACCTTCCAGCAACAGTAAAAAAATAAACTTCTTACATTTGGCAGAATAAGAAAATTAAGCATACAAACAATATTCATGAACTATTTGCGTTTGGAGGATTTAAAGAAAAGCTCAAAGGATAAAGCTAATCCATATTTACGTAATGTTAGTTTTATTTAAAATGCAGAGCAGCTATAGTGTGGAAGGGGCCATTTGTGTCCACACTGGCAACCACCTCATGAAGATTTAATTTCTTTTTGAAAAATTACTCAGGGAAAAACGTTGAGAAAAATTCTGCAGATGTACCCATTGCCGTTTTGTTTTTCGTTCGCAGATTTTATCATTTTCCCTTATTCTTCTATTTGCTCTATGCTTACATTTATTGTATTATTTATTTACAAGTTTACAATTAGAGTCTTAAGATAATTCTTGAAGAACCCTTTATATGTCACCTGTTTGACTCTGTTCTTTGCTGGGCCAATTGGCTATCCTTGTTTTTTTGTTCAGGTCCCTTTCTTGCGCTTTTCCATTTTATTTTGTGGGTCTTTTGACTGTTTTTGATTTTTACTTTGTTTTTTGACTTATAGTTTATGTTCTTGGCTTAGCAGTTTAGTTTCAGAAATTCTGGCTTAGTTTTTATTTTGTTTCTTTCAAATGTGTTTTTTGAGGAATTTTATGTTTTATTTTATTTTCATTTAATAAAATAAATAGCTTTATTCATTTCATGCCAGGGGTTTTGGAAGGTTCTCTTTCTCTTCTTGAGATTTAAGGGCTTAAGCCTTTGTTGAATGTCCAGGCCTAAATCTTGTACTTGTATTAAATTTTATATATAAAATGCTAAAAGTTGTGTCCAAGTGTCAAACAATTATTTGTGAACCACTGAGGCTAGAACTTTGATCTTGGTCTTAATCGAAAATGATATATCAAAAAATGTAGATAGCAGCAACCTCTGTATAGTTACCATGATTTGTATCTTTCTCATGGCAAACTGCATAGATAAACTGATTATGAAGGTGACATGGAAAAAAAAGAATAAGAGCAGCAATATCTGCTGAGCATGAGGCAAATTGCCTAAGCCAAGTTTGTGATCAGAAGAATAGTAAAAGCACACATGGTGTGGCAAATGGAAATTTGTTCTTGGGGGACCGGAGGTCCATGTATTCCCTACCATATTTTATATATAAATGTCTATGTGTGGAAGTGTGTGTGTCTGTCCGGCCTGGAAGTGATAGGTGAAGTCGGGGTAAGGGCTCCACCTCCGAGTAAACAGAAAACTCACTTAGCCGCTAATTACACAAGCAGGGCCAGCACGTCAGCAAAACTAAACCTCAGAAGAAAGACAAAGTCGTTTAACTGCTAACATTAGCAAAACGGTATCCCTTTTACTTTTCCTCCTGCCACTAATGCACAAACAATGCAAGCACATCGGTAAAATGAATCCTCCTAGGAGAGAGATGCCCAGAATAGTTCCTTTCAATTACCTGACATCTTTATAATTCAATTTTTTTTTTTTTTTTTGACGATTTCAATATTTTCTAGGACCCCTGGCTTTTTATAGCACAGGCTTACATAGCTAGTATATATACCTGTATAATAATATTGTAGAGTGGAAAATGTCTCTGAATGATATTGGGCCATGGGAGAGAGGAGGGGACTAGGTGCCTGGTGCCTGTCAGCCATGCAAATGAGTGTCACTCACAAAAACTGTGGGCGGAGTTCACAGTGCTCCATGTAACCAATGAGGACTATGGAAGAGATCAGAAGAGAAAACTGTTTGATTCAATATGTAAATGAAAGCACAGTGTTAGAATAGAGAAAAAGCAGGGGTTGAATGGTTCCTTTCAGAACTGTAGAAGCTGAGAAATAACAAGCTGCGAGTTCCAAGAAACCTAAGTGGAAGTCACCGTTAGGTTAGGGCATTATCCATGGCCATAACAATAACAAAGGAGAGGCATTATTTATAGTTATAAATGGTTCACAAAGTAATTTCTTTTGTTATTATTCAAATGAAGTGTTCCGTTTTTTTTTAGCTGAACCTGGCAAACTGTTTTTTTGTGGATTGCATGTGTTGCTGTCTGCATTATCCTTATCCCTCTACTATGCTGGGTCACCACGATCTATAAATACACACTAAATGTGTTACTTAGTGCGCCACCTACTGATGCTAACAACACAATGCAATGTGGGTCATTTGCATGAAATATCCCTCCCCATCACTAGTATTGCATCAAAATAAAGCAACAGGTAGGTGGGAAATGCTGGGGTGGGTGTGTTTGAGACTTCACTCGTGCCTCAAGTGTAGAGCCTAAATCTGATATGGCAGGAGATTTATGCTGGGGGGGGGTCTTTTGCACTGATTGATTGTCCTTTCTAGCCAGTGGTTTTTTAATATATAGCATTTAATGAGATAATAGTTGGGATCTCATCAGCATGTCACATAATGTTGATATCGTGCATTACGGGGCTTCATGTAGAAGTAAGTGAGAGGATATTTATGCTACAATTGCTTTTGTGCAAACTGAAGATTAATGCTAAATATGGCATTCTATGTGTTTGTGAGATAGAATGCCAGTCATCGGTTCTTCTGGGTAGCTTGCAGGCAGGAAAAAGTTTTTCTGATGTTTGAGATCCGGCCTACAGCCAGCATACTCTTGACCTTGTTCATTAGAGAGCCTATCATAGATATGAGAGGAAATTTATATGAAAGTGGCTTCTGTGCTGCCCACATATCCTTTATTACCCACAGTATTTTTTTACTATGTGATTTAAAGTGATTTATGCTAAGTAAATTAGTTTCCTGCTGCTCACTATGGTGGAAGATTTTATACGACAGGTGGACTCTTGCCTGTGTACCTTTAATCACACTATTTTGCATTTGTTAAGACTTGACATGGAAACGGGGAAGTTTATAGCAGGGGGCTTTCCCACAATTTTGCTAAATAAAGTATTTAGTTGGGTTATGGAAGAGAATGTGTGGTAAATCAGAGGGCATTTTCTGCTAATTGAGGGATGCAAAATTTTCTGAAATTGGCCCGCTAGACTTATATCATTGATTTTAATCCCTTAAGGAAATATTAATGAGAATAAATGTGTTCTAAGGGACATGGCTTTCACTCTGCTTGTGTTCTCATCATGTCCGATGTGATCCAACAGTCATTGACCCTATGAAGTACAACAATGAAAATCACAACTCAATCAAGTGAAAAAAACAAACAAATAAAAAAAAGACCTTTTGGTTACGAATGTTGCAAGTGCATTAAAAAATCCATCCTGCTGACGTTTAAGGATATCCTACTGTGTTGAGTGCTGTGTATTGTTTAGTTTCTTATGTATCAGATGCTCTTGTCATTTTTTTTTTTCCATCATATGTGACTGAGAAGTGTCTGCTGTATTCTGTGGTCACCATGGGGTACCTTCCAACAAAGTAAGTATAATTTTATGAAACACAAACATAAACAATGCGACCACGTAGCGGTTAGTTGTTGGGGAGTGACCCCCAAGGATTCACAACAAAACCCATTTTATAATCCACGACATCCACACCATTGAACACAGTAAGTACAAAGTTAACAACAAAAAACTAAACAAAAAACTTGAAAGACAAAGCAAGCAAGCACAATGGAGTGAATGTGACCAGTCGCTATTCACGGTGCTTGTAGTAACTGCCATGACATCTTATTCATGCAGGTCAATGAACCCTGGAAGACAGATCATTAGAGGGAGAAATCACACAGAGCAAGAGATTGAAAAGTTGGGGGAAAAGCTCCAATATACTTAGACAAACTGAAAGGCTTGCTTCTTATTCTTCTCTTCCGTCATGTGCAAAAAAAACATTTTCTTTTTTATCTTTTTTGCAATGCCTCCCCTAATAGACATTTTTAAACATTTCATTTCATCTGCGGAGAAAAAAATTCAGACTCTCAAGGACACTCAGACTACAGAGCTCGCGTCGACCCACAAAGATTTTTTTTTTTTTAAACATTAATCAAAAACAATAAACACAAAACGGTCACTTCATAATGCAAATGTCACAAATGAATAGGCGGCTTGTGTTGAAATCCCCCCAGGGCTCAAGCAGGCTCTGGTGTCTTTCGGAAGTCTGCAACATTGTCATATTGGATAAATCTCTCTTGCTATTATGATCTGCTATAGACTAAAAATCCTGACAAACACAATCACTGCTGTCTCTTGTACAGATGAACCCCAGCGAATATCCACAGAGGTGCTCACTATTGTCTCCAAAGGTTTAGATTCTTTATATAAAATACATTAAGAAATTAGAGTTTATTATTTATGACATTGTTTTAAATACTTCCATAGGCTTTCTATAAGAAAAGATTCAGCTCCTTCAGACCTTTCCCATAAATCATACCCTCCTGTCCTGGAGAAAAGGGGGTTAAGCAATTCTCTGGACCTTCTTTTATTAACACTATATCCTTGAGATGCCCACATCGTCTGAGTTGTAGTCGCACAGCTGCATTATATAGCTGCAGCCTAAACTCTGTCAACTTAAAATCCACACATAAAAATTTACAATGCAGCTATCTACTGTTTCTCATATGCCCATCTATCTACTTATTCTTTGCTTTAATTTAGTGTTCCTTTAATATCAATGTAAACATTTTTGATTTTCTTTTATCATGTGTCATAAACATAACAAAAGAGCCACAAAAAGGTTTGGGGCAGTCACCCATATATTCTTCCTGGCTGCAAAAATGGATATTAATAAGGTACAGATGTGTACAGACTGGAGTCCACAACAGAACTGATTGGGTAGGACAAAGAAGGCAGCATAAAGGGAGAGTGGAGGAAGTGACATCACCAGTGGGGCCAGAAACAGAAGTGTTGTCATTAACCCCAGGACAGGAAGTGATGTCATCAGTGGGAGCAGAGGCTGAAGTGGTGTCATTGGGGCCGGGACTGAAAGTGATGTCATCAATGGGAGCGGAACCGGAAATGGTGTGACTGGGGCCAGGACTGGAAGTGATGTCATCAGTGGGGGTGGGACCAGAAGTGGTGTGATTGGCCCAGGAAGCGGAATTTACGTCAACAGTGGGCTATAAATGAAAAAGTGGTGTCATTGGGGCAGGGACAAGAAGTTTCATTATCAGTGGGGGCAAAACTGGAAGTGGTGTAATTGAGGCCAGAATTGGAAGTGACATCATCGGGGCCAGACAGAATTTCCCATAACTAGTCTGCAGAGAAGTGAGAAAAAGAGTTATGGCACTCTGTCACCCCCTGGTCTGACACAGAATTACTCTCATTTAGGCCCTTTAACTGCCTGCCATGCGCACATGTGTGTGACACATATAACTTCTTTTTTATCTATCTTTCCATCTGTTTTCTTTATCCACATTTTCTCTTAATCGATCACATCCAGCAGGTATGAACCCCACTCTCACACGCACATCCATAACCACTCGCACTACAACAGCACATAGTCACCAGTTAACCAAACATGAAAATCCTTAGAAAGTGAGACAAATCAACATGAACATGAGGAGCATTCACACTTACATAGTTTAGACAAGAAATGTAATTCAAGTCGCTGCAGCTAAGAGGCAGAAGCACTCATGCCATCTCATTCATTTTACGTAATAATTTGTCTAGTCGTGAATAGTGGGGATTCGATTATTTCTTATGTTCTTCACATTCAAAGCAGCTTCTTGTGTAGCACTCCCCCCCCATTGTACATACAAAATGAGTGTTTCTTCTTGTGCATGTAAAATTTTATTTCTCATTTGCCACATATCTGTCCAAGTCCAGCTGCCTGCAAGTTTAAAAGTGCATGGATTACAATGTCTGCAGGCTATTTGCTGCTTCAGCTAATTTAGCGATTCATAATATATACAACTTCAACTTGGTGCACAACAATGCCCGGCCTCATGTGGCGAGAGTATGCTGGTAGTTCCTGGAGGATGAAAGAATTGATACCATTGACCGGCCCCCATGCTCGCCTGAACTCAATCCAATACAACACCTCTTCAGTCCATTCGACACCGCCAGGTTGCACCTAAGACTGTCCAAGAGCTTAGTGATGCCCTGATCCAGATCTGTTAGGAGATCCCCCAGGACACCATCCGTTATCCCATTAGGAGCATACCCCAGCATTGTCAGGCATGCATACAGGCACGTGGGGGCCATACAAACAAGTAAGTACAATTTGGAGCTGCTGCAATGAAATGAACTTGCCTGCCACATCATGTTTTCACTTTGATTTTCAGCGTGTCTTTGAATTCAGGGCTCTGTAGGTTGATCATTTTCATTTCCATCAAACGATGTGGCATCCTTTCGTTCCTGACACATTACCCAGTCCATATCAGTAGAGATATCCAGCAGGATTATTTTTCCCATTGAGATCTGATGTGTTTTCAAAGTGTTCCTTTAATTGTTGTGAGCAGTTTATATTTACAATGTACAAAAAAATTCAAATTAAGCCAGGTATTAATATCATTATCTATGTAGTACAGCCTATTCAGAAAGCATTGGGTGCAACAGAGGAGCAAACTCCTAACAGTGCACCATCACATCTGTACAATATTGGGTCAATTTATAGCCAATAATGACTTTGGGATGTTAAAATTAATCAAAGTTGCCAGTCAACACCTGCACAGGTACAGAGAGAGTGTGTGAATCTCCGGATCAAACTGATTGGACCTGATTGGCATTAAATCTGGAGCTGCCCCATACAAAGTGATTTCAGCACTGTGCTGATTTGCACACCCAAAGCCTGTAAAAATATTCACATTATGGTCAATTGTTTTCTAGTCCTTCAATAGATAGATAGATAGATAGATAGATACTTTATTAATCCCAAGGGGAAATTCAATAATCTCTGTACTGTGAATTACCGAATATCATATCAAGATGGGTTTGCTCTCATGTTTCACAATATAATGGGAAGCAGGAAAGCATTGTTAATGTGTTTTGATTATTTCAGGAATCCTGTCTCGGAACGTACATATTGATGTTCTGTAGGATTTAGATGTTGCAACTCACTTCTTCAGTTGGAATCACATCGTAAACATGGCTAAATCACTTCTGACGAGCAGTGGAGAAGAGCAGCATGCTGTCAATGATTTCATGTGGGTGTAAAAGCAGCTGAAATCCCCCGATGATTGTCACAGTATGGAGATAACGTTTGACACAGTGGAGCGAGTGTAAGTGGATCAGATAGTCACATAATGGGCTCAAGGTGGCTGCCCACATCTAGTGCTTTTAAAAACTGAAGCCTGCAAGATGACTTTTGATACCAGGGGAATAATACCTGACAAAGTGGTCTTACTTTTTTGATCCTCCGGTAAATATCCAGAATTTAAAGGATTGATTGTTGCATTGTATGGCTTTTATTTGCTGATATTACTTGTGTTCTTTGTTTTCGTGCATTCTGTAGTCATAGTCGTCATCAGTCCAAATCACAAAGAGGGGTGCTGTGGCACAGGAGACATACCTAGACATTTAAATAAATAAATGACAATACCTACAGTCTAGCCTTTTGCTGAAAACATTGTCTGATAAATGACTGATATATTTTTAAAACTAACGCCAAGCACGGCTAACCTTGGCTGTGCTCAGACAATCCATTCTTCTTTAATAAGAAATGTGCTTCCTTTGAAGATGATGTCTTTCTCAGCAGACCTAGCCTAACCTTCACTTCTTCCTCTGCTGTTTACAATGTAACCGTTCAGCCCACTGTACACATGCAGCAGCAGGTATCCGTGGCATAATTGTACTTCAAATTGTGGCACACCAGGGTTTTACTTTTCCCCAAGGATACATTGTAACAAACAATGAAAGAGCTCAAATCTCATCTTTGCGTGCTCTGTAGAAGTCTCCGATCAGGTTGCAGATGGCCCCCTTATAAGGTTGCCAGATGGTCTTTTGATTGGCTAAGCTGAAATCACCAAAGATGAAAAACAAGAAAAAGGAGAAGCAACCAGATGAGCTGAAATTTACATTCTAAATAGGAAGGGCCAGCAGTAATCAACTGCCCATAAAGTTTCTACCATGTTAGATACTCTCTGGAGTGTTTAGCCTGAAGCTTAACACACAGCATTAACAGACCTGCTTAATACAATTCCAGATCACTGGGGCGCTTGCACTATCAGGAACAAGGTAGGATGGGAAACAAGTCCATCACAGGACAAACTCACCAGCCACCCACACAGAGCCAATTAGCTTAAAGTGAACGCGGATTGCTTAGTGATAAACCCACCCAGACACTGGGAGAACATCCAAACCAAGCAAAGTCACTTAAAAAAGCCAATCACTATACTCCAGTGCTGCCCCTTTTACGGAGTTCCTGCCATGCAGCCTCAGAACTTGTTGTTGCCAGAGTAGGCACCATCCTGAAATTGCATTAACCAGGTTAAATAAATGGAAGATTAGATTGCCACTATTTTGCTACTTTTGAATGACATCATCCACAATATGAAATTTATTATGGTCTGACTCTTTAGAGATACAGACAATAGTGCTGACATTTAAACAGTAATAAAGAATTTTTTCATTACTGCTCAATATTTTCCTCTGACTTGGATAAGGAGGTTCAGTATAATAATGGATGGATTATATTAAGCTATCCTAAAAAGCAAATGGCAGCAGTTTGTAGTCTCAGATAACATGTTATTCACAACTTACTGATGTGGCAGATGGCTGGGGGGCGACCCGGCCGGGGCGCCTTGGAGGACCGGAAGAGGGCGTACGCCCACCTAAGACTACGTCGGGGCGACCACCCTGGTTGCTATGGGGATGCTATGGTTGCTGTAGGGGCCAGTGGTCGCCGCCAGGGGGCGCCCCAATGCCTTGGGGACCCTGGACCTCAGCACTTCTGCCACACTCGGAAGTGCTGGGGGGAAGAAGAGCAGGGACACCCGGAGTGCTTCTGGGGATGAAACCTTCACTTCCGCCACACTGGGGCGTGTTGGTGGGAGATTACCAGAGCACACCTGGACCACATCCGACTGCTTATAAAAGGGACCGACTCCCTTCATTCAAGGCTGGAGTCGGGAGTGAGGAAGACGAGGTCTAGGAGGAGGCGAGGAGGCAGCCTGAAGAGAAGTGAAGGCATTTGTGTTGTGGCCAGGACTTTGGGGACCTTGGGGGTTGTGTGACACTTAATTCTGTAAATAGTAGTTGTAAATAAACGTATGGTGGTGGTTAAGAAAATGTCTGCCTGTCTGTGTCCGGGGCTTAGTCCACACTGATTACACTTCAACTGACGTATGCACTTTTCATGTTCATGTCATGCGATGGTGAACCAGTACACCATGACTGCCTTGCACTATATAAAAACAGACTGGATTTCATTGATCACGCTGAGAACATTTGTCTGTACTGTGTGATGCTCTGCCCACCTGCCCAAATCTGCTTTCTGCCTTTAGCCCCCTGTTGCTATTAAGTCTTTGCTCACTTCAAAATACAAAAGAAAAAAAGACTTGAGCATTGATGGATGGCTTTCTTGGTTTGTAATGTGTAATGTACCTTTCTATCAACTTTAAAGCTCCATGAAAATTAAAGATGTCTTCAGCAAGAATGATTAGACGGACGTGAAGTTCTGCATGTCTCATCAACTGACTCCAGGGTTCACCCCATAATGATATACGAGGGGTCAATGTTATTCCTTTTCACGAAATAGGGAGATCAGTAATATAGACACGTGAAGTGTCATTTTATGCCATGTGATGCCCAGGGAACGTACAGCCACCCTATTCCCAACACAGACAGGCAAGACACGACTTTGCCACCCAGCACACGGTTTATTTGCAATAATCCAGCATACACAGTAAAGCACCAACACAGTCTCTTCTTTGCCATCAGTCCTTCCACCTCCACTTCTCCTCAGGCTTTGTGCCCTTCTTTCCGACTTTGGCCGTTGAATGGTTGGGACTGGCCCCTTTTAATAGGGCACCTGAAAGGACTCCAGTGTTGCTTCTTCCGGCAACACTTCCGGGTGTGGCAGAAGTGCTACCAAAAAAAACCCTGAAAATGTTCATGCGCCCCCAGGCGGTAGCTACGGGCCCAAGCAGGGTTGAGGCCCTGCTGGAGACAAAGGGGGCTGCACTCTGTCGGTCCGGGAGAGAAATAGGCTTGAAAACATTCTCTCCTCCGGGTCCTTCCATAATCAGGGCATCCCGCCACAGCTATTTCGAGGTTGTTAATCGTGAACAGATTTTTGATGTCTGATTCTTTACAGGCGATCCTGGCCCTCTGACAATCACTCTCAGAAAATTCAAAGTGACATATTTCAAACATAAGCATGTGGGTTTTGTTTTAGACTATTTCAAGGTCAGTATTTACAAATATGATGTTATTTTCCGATGCTTTGCTAGGAATCTAGTCCTCTGTGGACCTCTATCAGAGGGTGAGAAACGACACATTCCTATTGTAATTGATATTCTCATTTAAAGATTTACCAATGTTGTTTCTTGTCATAGTGTGTATATAAACACAGGGAAATCCAGTTTCTGTATTACATCTTGCCTGAAGAAGGGGCCTGAGTTGCCTCAAAAGCTTGCATATTGTAATCTTTTTAGTTAGCCAATAAAAGGTGTCATTTTGCTTGGCTTTTCTCTACATTCATAATGGCTAACACGGCACAACACCCTAGTACTATTGTAATTGAGAACGTTTCGATTTTAAACATTTCAACGGAGCACACTTTTTAATATTTCAAATACTCGATACAATTCTTCTTGTTTATTATGTACTTCTGTCTCATGAAGCAAATCATTACATTTCTCACGAATGCCCCAAATTAGGGACGCTTACGGTAATTTAGACTTTTTTCTTTGCAATTGTGATTTGTTCTTATACATGCTGAAAAGCACCTTGCGGTAAAATTTTGTTTGAAAATGTGCAATATAAATACATGTTTTGGTTGATGTATCTCTTCTGGACCACTGGGGCACATATAGCCAACCTAACTTGACACACACAGGGCTAGACACAAGTTCCAGCACAGCACACACTTTATTTCTACGGGGAAACGCTTTTATTTCATTTCCCTAACAGCAACACCACGCAAACTTAGCACCAAACACAGTTCTCTTCTTCTTCCTCTTTCTCTCTCAATTCTTCCTTTCCACTCCTCCTGGCAGGTTTTGTCCACCTTCTCTTGACTAGTGGCAGCTGCCTCCTTTAATAGAACACTCAAGGTGTCCAACAAGCTTCATCCAGCAGCACTTTTGGGTATGGCAGAAGTGCTAAATAGGGCTTGGGAAACGTCCAGGTGCCCCCTGATGGTGGCCACAGGATCCAGCAGGGTTGAGCTTCCATGCCCACTAGTGTTCCGGGGGAGATAGTGTCCAGAATAAGCTCTCTCCCCCATTCCTTCCATGATCAGGGCCTCCCGGCCAGGTTAGGACCCTAGTGATCCGCCACACTCTGTATTCTTGTTTTTCATTGCTGGGGAGTTGTGATGTGTGACATGTTGGTTGATCAAGCAAGTAAGGTTTTCTGTACTTTGTACATGTGACAACACTACCACTAGAAAGATGTCTGTCACATCTACAGATGTGTCTAGCGACTCTTCCATCTATATAATACGCCGGTCACATCCTGAGTATCTATCTGCCTATTTAACAAAGGTAATTGAATCTCTTTATTTTGAAAAGTGTCTTTTCTATCTGTCTGTGTTCCTTTCATTACATTATCTATCTATTGTGAACTTGTACCCGGACACAGACAGACACGGATGCCAAATGTCCCAAAACATACACGTTTTATTCTTTTAGCACAACACACAGTGCTCCAACCAGCCACAATGCTCAGTCCTGTCCTTCCACCTCCACTCCTCACTTGTAAGCTCCGTCTTCTTCCACCCGACTCCAGATCCCCGAGTGGAGTGAGGCGGCCTCTTTTATACTGCCCCCAGAAGTGCTCCACGTGCTCTCTGATTAACATCTGGCAGCACTTCTGGGTGTGGTGGAAATGCTGCATGCCAAGGCTCCGGAGCTGTCCAGGCGGCCCCTGGTGGTGGCCATGGACCCCTACGGGGTTGAGCTTCTAAGCTCCGGTTCCGTAGCCCTGATGTAAACCAGGGGGGCTGCCCTCTCGTGTCCGGGGAGGTACTGGTGGTGATATGTCCATTCCCCTGGTCTTCTCCTCAACAGGGCATCCTGTCCGGGCTGTCCATTCACACTATGTAACAGAAACAAGCCTTAATCTTTCTTCATCTCATTTTTCATGTATTGCCTTTTCCATCACTCACTGTTTTCTTATACATTACCTTATTTATCTATCTTATAATGCACGTGTCATTATTGCTCTTTCTTTTGCATAGGCTTTTCTATTTATCTATCATATAATGCCTTTGCTATCTGTCTTCTGCGGTGTATGTGTATATACAGTACAGTATGTATTCATCTGTGTTTGTTGGTGGGAAAGTTTTAACCTTGATTGGTGACAATAGACTGCCTGCAATCATTACATGTCACAAATGCTGCATCTTGAAGAATGATCATATTAGCTAGGAGGCCACTTGCCTCCATCAACCTGTACGAAAATCTTCAATGAAACCGATGGTAAGGAGTGTGCTGCCACATCCTCTAGTTCCTCATGCTGTGTGGGCGGTGGGGACAACAGGGAATGTGAATAATGAATTAATTAAAAACAGATAGTGAATGAAGAGAGGCACCTTATTCTCCGCACAGGGAAAAGCCAATCACAAAGCACTGAGCTGTGAGTTCCATCCATTATGTTGAGACTGACAAGTTACCAGTAGTCAGGAAGGGAGATCCACTTAATAAATCAAAACTGACAACTTCTCTCAAACTGAAAAGGCTTTTACACAACCCTGCACTCCCCCTCCACCCCTCCCTCAACAAGTCAACTTGCAAAATTAACCTTTTCCTACCTAAATAACACATTACAACTGCTTCTGACCAAAACACACTTTTTTTCTGTCCTTCTTATGTAAGCCTGTTAATTAAAGTGTTTGATTTTATCTTTCTTGTCAAGCAGTTTAAAAGAACCTACTCTTAGGCTGACATTTTTGGTTATTATTACAAGCATGCATCTTAAAAGAAAAGAGATACAATACACATTATCACAATAATAATACATTTTGTACCCACAAAATTCCTTTCCAGAGCATTTAATGCATTGCGTGCACCATAAAAGCTAAGAACATACTCTTCGGCTTCTTTTTGAATATAAATGAAAATTCCATTGAGCAGTGCTGACATGGTTGTCTGCAGCCAGGTGGTGGCGCTCTCTGATTCTTATCGTAGTGGTAGTTCTAGTAATAGTATTAGTAGACTGGCATATGTATTGAGTGACCCAACTCACCTATCACCTCTAAACCCAAACGTGATGTCATCACAAAGGAAATCCCTGTAATGACTGGAAGGGTCAGAAACATCTCCATGAAAATCCCAGAGGTGACAAGTTAGAGTGCTCTCTGGTGGCAAATGGGACTACTACACCACACCTATTGTGCTCAACTTTTAACTTGCCATTTATCACTTTTAACTGTCTAATCATATAAACTGTATGCATTATGGTTTTGTTTTGTAAGTTGCCCTGGATATAGGCTTCTAGTTAATAAAGAATGGCGCCTAATTTCTCATTTAAAGGGGAAGACACTGTCACAAAAACGACACAAAGTCATCAGAAAGGTTTGGGGCAGCCACCCGGATATTGGGCCTTGGCTGCAAAATGGTTAAATAATTGAGGTACGAGTCCAATACAGAATGGCTTTATATGCTGAGACTGGAAGTGCCATCATCAGTAGTGCCCGAGCCGGAAGTGACATCATCATTGGCTCCGGAAGTGACATCAGCAGTGGCAACCAGAAATTTCCCGTGGATGATCTGCAAGGGACTGAGAAAGAAAGTCAGTGCACCTCGCCGCTCCCTGGTCTGCTGTGGAATTATTATCATTCAGGCCCATTAGCTGTCTCCCAATCGCATGTGTGTGACTACCTTCAAGGGTAATGCTGGAGCAATGCGGGCAGCTGCCTTCAAGTCCCCCAGGCCCATCTCTGATTCTTATGTACCGTTTACAGTGTACTCACAGGGAACTCTCTGAGGTGCCCCGTAAATACCAACATGACAATCATAAAGGCTCTTGAGTCACTAGAGTGGCCCACCTCAGATCCTGTGCTCCTTCTAAATGCTGCATTCCTGTTAATCAGTCAAACTTAAGAAAGTATTCAGCATAGCATTCCATGTTTATTTTCATTCATATACAGACTTTTCTTTGCCAGATATGTCTGACCTCCTCGATGACTTTTTAAATAAACGAATCCTCAACATCCCCGCCTGTGCAGCTGTCTGCCCATCAGGGCCCAAGAGACTTCAATACGTCCTCCCCCCTTCCTGATATTAAACAAACTGTGCATGCAATGCGATGTGGGTTTTAATTCCAAAGAGCTCGTTTGATGTGTTGATTAAAAATTTAGATGTAAAAGGCAAGCAAAATAAGAAAAGCCTTTGAACCGATAAGGTCATGAAATCCCCCAAATAGCTTGATATACTGTATATGTTTATTGGTGTTCCTCTAAAGGCATGTTTGGTAATACGTTAAAAACGACACTCTTCAGTTGTTGGTTTCTCTGATTCCTTATGTTGTTAAACACAACAGTTCAGACAAACAACTTGGAGACTGAATGATCAGATTCAGGCATTGACACAGCATTTTTCAATAATAACTGAAAGCTTAGCAGATTTTGGAAGTTAACTGCTTTTCATCTGCTTTTTGTTTCTCCCAATGCGTTTCATACTGCCATGAATTCAATTCATGTTTAGGAAGAGCAAGCACACCCCACTCTAGAATGTATATGTATGTGTTTATTTCAGGCCAATTATACATTGATTGCAAAATTCCATCAAGAACATGCTAGGCCACAAACAAGATGGTTTCTGATAGCATGGGTAGCTAATGCAAAGCAGTAGGCAATTCAATGTGGTTGGTTTATTTCCCTTCCCTTTTGAAGATCCAGCGTGAGCAGGGCCTTAAGTTCAAGATGGTCTTCTCCACCTAAATCTTTCCCATAAATGTCTCCTTATATTTAATTTTCCACTTGTGTTGAAGACGGTGTCACACCACCCAAATTATTCCCATTAACCCATGTCCTTAAAGAAAGTGAATTTATTTATTTATTTTAGCCAAATTACTTATTGATCACAAAACTCCATCAAGAACATGCTAAGGAAGAAACAAAATGGCTTTCGATAGCATGGGTAGCTTAAACAATGCAGCTGGCAATTCGGTGAGGTTGGTATAACCCACTTTCCTTTATAAGACCCAGTGTGAGCAGGGCCTTGTGTTCAAGATGGTGTATCAATACTCACGTTTAAATTCGAGACTTGATTTTACCATATAATGTCGGCCGTATAAGTCGAATGCAGAAAACTCACGCTATTGATCTCAAGAAATTATGATTTGCTAACGCCTACCTGAGAGAATAACCACGGAGCACACTGACTTTTTATATCTACCCTACATGACTACACGGTAATACCTGAACTATTTCAAAGCAACATTTGCATTGTTTTGAGTTTTTTGTATATCACACCCTCATACACCTTTATTGTAAGAGCATCCCTTATCTACAGTGGAGCATTCAATCAGAAGAAAATATGAAGCTGGTTTTAAATTAAAGGTCGTCGAAGTGGAGAAAGAAATTGCTAACTGCGAAAATTCGATGTGTCTGATATGTCTGAGATGTGTCTGATAAACTGGTGCGAGATTGGAGGAAGCAAGAAGATGTAAAAAAAAAATGTAAGGGTCGCTTTTTTGAACTGGCGTATAAGTTGGGGCCTGATTTTAAGATCGATTTTTCGGGTTTCAAGACCCGACTTATACACGAGAATATACTGTACGGTAAATCATTTCCATAAACCGTGTTCATAACTTTAATTTTCCACTTATTACATAAATTACATTATTTGACATTTCTAACCAACACAATGACAAAAGTTTATGAATAAAAAGCTAATTACTTAAATAAAACACAAATATTTTAAAAATACAAATATATACAGAATTTAATAAATTGATATGGTATAATATCTGTAAGATATTTACAGATACACATATTTATGAAGTACTTCCCTACTCATGAGTTCACCCACATCCATCATGAACATCAGTCATGACTTTTGACTCAACGCCAATAGTCACACTTTCTGCTGACTGGTAATTGCCTGTCTCATTGCATCCTCTATGGGACATTTATTTCTTTCATCAAGTCCACTAGACTGCCAACTTACTGGTTCCCACCCCTTCTAGCTACCCTCTCTATGAAAAGTCCACTTTTAATGACCAGCCTGTAATTCCCATCAGCCTGAACATTTCAGCATTTGTTGTTTTTTTTTTTCTCTCTTTACTATTATTTTGTCTGTCCGTTTCCCACATGCAAAGTTATATCCCAAGGACAACTTAAAATCAAATAGTCACTCAAAAAAATAGTTTAATACCTAATATAAGCAAGGCGACACAGTGTAGTGGGAGGCAGTATTGAGGGTGATGAATTAGGTACATACCATTGAAGTAACAGGGGGGTCCACATTGGTGATTTTAGATGGATAACGTTTTGTATAGCAAGTAAAAGGGTTGCTGGATGGCAATAATATTGAGGAAGGGGTTTGAAATATTGTCCAACATGCTACACTGATTTTTAAGAAGTAGCTCAAAAGAAGGCATTACGATTTTTCCTAAAGATGCCGATCAGAAATAGCTCAATTGGGGAAGTAAAAACCGCACACCTGGCAACACTGCCCATGATATCTCAATATTTATATACTACCTGGGAGTTCAGCTGGATGATAAATACTGATGATCTGCGCAAGAGTGGACAGAGCCGTCTATACTTCCTTAGAAGGTTGGCATCCTTCAACATCTGCAATAAGATGCAGCAGATGTTCGGTTCCTGTTGCTCCTCTGTCCTGGACCCTGGGCGGCAATCAGACTAGGCTTTACACTCCCACTCTTTTTAATCACTTTTTTTGTTCGAATTAACTTCAATAAAACATCACACATCTCTGTTTGTTTTTTTCCATCAAAATCTACACTGAGTTATATAGGACTATAAGGAAACTGAAAGGCACAACATGGATCCATAAAGCAGCATCAGTAACCATTGAGCCACTCATAGCAGCAACAGTTAGCGATGAAAAATCAACCCATCAACTATCATTCAATGCCAGACTCTGCCTCCTGCAGCTTAACTTCAAATCGCTAGATGAAACACTACTTAAAATATCCAGACTTTTGAAGTGTATTGTCCAGTGACTGAGGAGATTAACGTGATACATAAAATGAAAAGCTCATTTCTCACAATTGTCCCTCTGCACCAACATGAATGCCAGCATTAACAATTTCTATCTCCATAAGCGGATGTGTGCTCTTCAAGTCAAGCATTTGGAAATGGTGCTGAATAAAATAAAGGCTAGTTGATTGACTCTTGAACCTCATCCAATTATGGATCAATAAAGACTCTTTATAAAAATCAAACTTCAAAAACAGGGAAATTAAAGCAAGATTCAGAGAGGCTTTCAAGTAGAATCACATGCTCTAAATGATGAGGATGATGTAGACTGCATCATGACATACAGGATAAATAAACGTGAAGGAAAGCTATGAAAGATCTTCACACAGAATTAGACTAATTAAAGGTAATGATGGTAAAACACTGATAAATATCAAGCGACATAGACATCATGTAAAAGCCAATGCATCATTAAAGACTGAAGATGATGGTGTACAACATTTGATCCCTTTCTAGGTTATCTGACCTGTAATCCTTCAACAGGCCAGACTCCTCTCACATGTGCATTAGCTACCATAAATTAACCTCATCTGACATGATCAAAGAAGATTTGACATGGCCATTGCTGGAATCTGATTTTGGAACTTTTCTAACTCTGTGTTTGAACTATTTTTTGTACATATTCCATTTGGTTGTGTACTTATTCAATTCTCCATTTGCCAATGCTATTATGTGCTCTGTTTTTGGATGGTCACCACCATTTTTGGACACCTTGGTCCCAATGCCCACTGCCAGTCATGTGACAAGACACATTGTTTCATCTTGGCCACTATCTTACATCCATTCTTTTTTTGTCTCTTTTCTAAAACTCTCGCCCTTTTTCTCATTTGTGCAAGTCCAAGCTAAAAAGTGTTTCTGAGACAATTTCAGTGTTAGGACCTCCTGCTTTGTCTTTTTTGACAGTAACTTATGAATAACGTCTCTTTTTGGTTTGATTCAGTTACCTTGTCCCTGCTGTCCTGGTTGCAGTCAACTATGTTATGGAGGAATATTTCAGAGAAAATGAAGTGTACTAAATAAATAAAATACCACTATCTGAGTGTATGTGGGTGTGTGTGTGTGTTTGGTCCCTCTGAGTAATTCGATTGGTCATTTGGCTTTGGTCTGATTGGTTAGCTTGGTTGTGGTGGCTCAGTGCTAGGGATGATGAGATGATTCTTTAAGGGTGTGAATAAATATGCAAATAAATGTATTATGAAATATTATGTGACAATTAATAATAAATAGAAGCATAATATTAATAAGAGTATAAATAATTGAAACTTCCATGGAATATGGGATAGGCTCCAGCTACCTTAAGACCCTGCTAAGGATAAGTGGGTTAGAAAGATGGATGGATGGTTGTTTTTGTGGCTCACTTCTTTATGCTTTTATTTATATATTTCTTCATTTATTTACTTCAGTAACACTGCACACACTATTAGATACTCCTTTATTTTCACCCATCAAAGTTGTAGCAAGTACTGCTTTTTGATTGGTGAACATGAAGCAAACAAATGTCATTTTCTAACCTGCTTAAGCCATACCAGGGTTGCAGGGGTCTGTGCTGGAGCCTATTCCAGTTAGTATAGGACACAAGGCGGAACAAACCCTGGACTGGGCACTAGTCCATCACAGGGGGAACAAACATACACACACACCAAAAACACACCTTAGGGCCAATTTCCATTCATCCATCCATTTTCCAACCCGCTGAATTCAAACACAGGCTTACGGGGTTCTGCTGGAGCCAATCCCAGCCAACACAGGGCACAAGGCAGGAACCAATCCTGGGCAGGGTGCCAACCCACCACAGGGCGCACACACACACACACACACACCAAGCACACACTAGAGCCAATTTAGATACGCCAATTCACCTAACCCACATGTCTTTGGATGATGGTAGGCAACACAAATGCAGACATGGGGAGAACATGCAAGCTCCATGCAGTGAGGACCTGGGACATGAACCCCAATCTCCTTACTGCGTGGCAGCTGCACTACCACTGCGCCACTCTGAAATAAATAAATGCAAAAAAGAAAAAGCAACAAAAACTTATTTTAGTGAAGCATTTAATTAATAATTCATGCTTACCTAATTTTTAAATGTATTTATTGTCATATTTCCCTATTTATTATTTTTTTTCTGAAATATTCCTCTAAACTATATTGCCTACTAACATTCTTAAGTCATTCACAGTAAGGCTATTGGACACAAACATAGGAAGCTGTGATAAAGTATCAACAACTCACAGTGACCAGATTAAAATGGGAATTGATACAGTCAGTGCTGCCTCACCCAAAAAAATAAATAAATAATGAATAGAAAAAGTGTTAAAGTGTCACTCTGTTTAGAAGGTGAATTCAGAAAACACATCATCGACATAAGTGATTATGGAGCACAGCAAAAGTATCGTGATCTCTGGGGAGACAATGTCCACATAGACTTTTATCCATCCATCCATCCATTATCTAACCTGCTATATCCTAACTACAGGGTCACGGGGGTCTGCTGGAGCCAATCCCAGTTAACACAGGGCACAAGGCAGGAAACAAACCCCGGACAGATAGACTTTTATCTCATCCAAATAATGCATATGCAAATTATCCATGTACAGATAACCAATCAACAGGTGTGCTAATAGCATGAGACTTATGATTGACAGTTCTTAGTCTAAATACAAAGAGGACAGTTTGATTTATGTTAGGTAGATTGCTCAGAGGGGACTGGGCGGTCTCTTGGTCTGGAACACCTACAGATTTTATTTTTTTTCTCCAGCCTTTGGAGTTTTATTTTTGTTTTTTTCTGTCCACCCTGGCCATCGGACCTTACTTATTCTATGTTAATTAATGTTGACTTATGTTTTTTTTTTATTGTGTCTTTTATTTTTCTGTTCTTCATTTTGTAAAGCACTTTGAGCCAAATTTTTTGTATGAAAATGTGCTATATAAATAAATGTTGTTGTTGTTGTTGTTAATCTATTAGAAATGTCTTAAAAGCAGCCACATGACAAAAGCAGTAGTCATAATCAGAATTTAGAGCAAACATTTTTTCACTACAAAATTTGTCCCAGGGGAAGAGGACATTTTCTACACCGCTTAAAAAGACATTTTCATTCTGATGTGGTCTTGGAGTTTTGACATAGCAGTTAGTCAGGACAAATCATTGAGGTCTTTAGTGTAAGAGAAAAGCAGGATCCAGAGCATCTGTAACTGCAGCCCTTAGTGACTTGTTCAGCTACCTCTGAGCCACACAGCAAAAGCACTGAGAAAACGTCCACCATAAGGTTTTGAAAAATGTTGCCGTGTAACAAAGGAGGAGAGTAAACACCTTTACTGTGTAAGTGGACCAAACCTCTACTGACAGCATTTTTTTAGTTCCAATGCACCGTGAAGTACTTAAGAGTCACTGATGAGGAGCATCTCGTCACGAACACCTCTTAATTTCTCGTATACAGCTTGAGTGCTCATGCCATCTCAGAACAAAAGATTGTAATTACATTTTCATGGTTGGGTATTACAGAAAAATAATGAGTTTTCTACTAAGCTGCAATATTCACTTAAGGTCCAGTGAAAAGACATGTAAATTGTTCAATGCAATAATTGTTTCTTCTGCTAAAAATAAGGTGTGGGAAAATACTGAAGCAGGTGACCAGAGACTGTGACTTTCTTCCAGTCTTCAGAAGTCTACAGCTGGTATTTCAAGGCCCTATTTTGTTCTTTAACGAATGGCTTTCTTATCTGCCACTCACCCTGTCAGATCTTTAGGACGAAGTTGCCTCTTCACAGTAGAAATGGAGACTTGCTTTTTTCGACCAATGTTAAGCTATGCTTGAAGCTGTTGTGCTGTGATTGAAGCATCATGCAAGCTGGTGACCCTCAGAAACTTGCCTCCTGGTTGAGTTCTGACTTCGGGTCTGCCAGATCTCTTCCTATCAGAGTTCCTTTCAGTTTCCAATTGCCTTTGGATTGTGTAAGACACTGTACTCACTGCACTTTGATTTTTTGTTTCTCTAAATGAAAGGCTAACAATTTTAAGGGTAATTGTTAATTGCTATTTTCTTGCCATTATTTACAACTTTGTACAGTGTAATATTGTCCAAGTAGTACTTCAGAGGGTGTGCTAATACAGTCTGTGCCAATTCTGCTATTTTTTAAGTAATCAACAGAAATTGGGACACCTGTGCAAATTGTTTGTTTCAACTTGCCAGGCTTAATGTGCTTTAACTGTTGCAGAACAACAGGGCTGTACCTATTAGTTGTTCCCTGAAGAAGGCCCAATTTTAATATTCTGATATTAATTTATTTCAGTTTTTGCTAGCCTAACCTTTAAATTTAAACCTCTGGCAGTTTACTGTTTACCTTTTCACCATTTTATATTCATTGCATTTCAGCTGATTAAATCTGAAGAAAAACTGGAAATATTGAGGAGTTCTAAAACTTTTGACTGGCAGCATATATATATGTGTTTGTGTGTGAGGTGGTCCTGAGGTGGACTGTCACCCCATGTAAAAATTAAAGTGGACTAAAGGAAGAAGATTCATTCGCTTTCACATGCCTCATGTAGTCCACCTCATGCTGGGAAGATAATTTAAATTTAATAACCAAAATTAATTCATCCCTGATATTATTTCATTATTAAGGATTGCACATTTTTAACTTCAACGTTCAATTAATGTTCATTGGTCTTCTGTCTGAAAGACTTCTCTGAGTGTTGCAGCTTCATGCCCTTTCAAGACCAACAGAGTTCCATTCCATTTACTGCAGATGTGAAATGTATGACCTGCTCTCAAAGCATCAGGATAACCTCTTTGTCCTTCAGTTTGCCTTTAGTCATATCCATTATGACAACATTTTATTTAGTTCCCAATAATAAAAGGTAACTTCCATTACTTTAATTACTACTATACATGGAGCTTAGAAGATAATTATTTAACATCATCGGGCCACACAGCTTTTTGGACTTCTAAATTGGGTTGTTGTCACATTCTCAAAGCCACATGCCAGCGTTACTTAATAACAGCACAAGCTAACTTGTCACAAAGGCAACATGTTAGAAATTTATGGCTATAAGTAAAAAAAAGTGTTAAACTTAAAGTGGGTCCAATCTCTGGATAGGACACATGTCCATTTTTGAGTATGTTTCTGTACAATACAAAGTAGTTGTGAGCCATGTCCATGGGATGTGTGTGGGTATGGGGCAGCACATGAAAAATGTGTGTACTCTGTACAAATAGTAAGAAGGAATAGTATTCATACCCTCTTATGCAGTTTGGCATCTGGGCCTTCCCCTTGTTTTTCTATACTGGTTATATTCAGTATTTCCACTTCTCTCAAGACAGTAGACAACACCTTTGTATGAAATCTTCAGGTTTTTGGTAATCGGTCACATGGAGTCACTCCTCCGAAACCCCCCCTTAAACGGTGATACAATGGGAAACAAATACAGTTTTTTTTACCTCCTTTATGCTCGTTCAGCTGCTGGCTTGCTAATGTTATACCGCATGATCTACATCTTGCATGGCGCTTTGAACATTTAAAAGCCTTTACAGCAGCTGTCCTACTCTTTGTCTTTTATTTCCGGCCACAGGTGTGGTTAAATCTAATGGCACAAAGTCTCGTCTCACAGGACATGAGTTCTTGATATTTTTTAGTTTATAATTTAAAAACGGAATAAGAATTTGAAAATCTAACAGCATCACATTAAAGTTTGATAAATTCCGAAAAGAATGATGTCAAACATATATATGTAGGTTTTAAAATAAACCCGATTTAAAGTGTGACAATAAACGTCACATAAAATTGTTAAAAAAATCTTTGCACTTTTAGGCTTAGAATTTTATATATAGAGAGTAGATAACTACCACGTTGCTTTTAAATGTCTATACTTTGTCTTTATATCTGGAGTGACTGAAGTAATACAGTAAATATTGGGGAACCTGGTTTAGGGGAGGGGCGGCACGGTGGCGCAGTGGTAGTGCTGCTGCCTCGCAGTTAGGAGACCCGGGTTCGCTTCCCGGGTCCTCCCTGCGTGGAGTTTGCATGTTCTCCCCGTGTCTGTGTGGGTTTCCTCCGGGCACTCCGGTTTCCTCCCACAATCCAAAGACATGCAGGTTAGGTGGATTGGTGATTCTAAATTGGCCCTAGTGTGTGCTTGGTGTGTGGGTGTGTTTGTGTGTGTCCTGCGGTGGGTTGGCACCCTGCCCAGGATTGGTTCCTGCCTTGTGCCCTGTGTTGGCTGGGATTGGCTCCGGCAGACCCCCGTGACCCTGTATTCGGATTCAGCGGGTTAGGAAATGGATGGATGGATGGTTTAGGGGAGACTGCCATTTGCTCTGCCCTGCAGGGCTATGAGGCTGAACCCTAACCCTAACCCTAACACTCCAATAGTACATTCCTGGAGGCACGCTGCTACCTTTCTTTGATTCCTCCTATAAACATAATCCCTTGATCATGCAATTTAATGCAGTCTTAAAGAGACATGAATGGGAGGTCGATGGCATATTGCCAAACGATTTCCTGGGATTGTATTGGGATTTGAGCCAGCCTATGTGTCTGGAGGAGATCAGTATTACCCGTCTACATGACTCCTGGTGCAGTAAAACTTAGACTATCCTGCCCCTCACCCCTAAGACTAAATTTAAAGTGGGTGGGGATGGCCAGTATTTGTAGAATAGGGTCCCTGATGTTAATCTGAGATTGGGTGCCTAATCTTAAATTCAATAAGTGATGCCTATTCCTTTGTGTATTGTTGCTTGGCATGTAGGGGAGGTTCCTATTCTGGACTGACCTACCCCTCACCCCTAGGACTAAACTTAAAATGGGTGGGGGTGGGCAGTGGAGTGTCGGGTGGATCCCTGATGTTAAATTTGGGACTGGGTGCCCGAACCTAAGATAATATAGGGACATCCAGCCCTAACAATAATAATTCACCTGTTGTGGATCTTTTATTTTGGATGGTATTCATGAACTTATTTTGAAGGTGGATCCATTCAAAATGAGTTTAGGTAGTCCTGCTTTTTATCAGATCCAAAGTTGATACAAAAGGTTTTTTTAAGGAGGCAAATTTTTAGATCTTTTTTTGGGCTTGAAATAAACACCTTAATATTTATTAGTATAATACCTTAGATGGAGGCTTGTTTGAATTTGCCATGTTAAATCTAGTTAAGTCTATTGGGGAAGGGGAAAGGTTCCAATCCTGGACACATATCTGAATTAGATGTGTACAGAGTTTTGAAACTATTTAAACCTCACAGATGATAGAGAGTATTATAGATTGGAGGCATTATTAAGAGCCATGTTAATAAGGTATGTTTAAGTAATTTTTAATTTAAAATATGTGCTCCTTTGGCCAATTAAAGTGCTTTTAGCACAAGTGTATGAAGTGTACCAGTGCATACTTTTACCCCTGGTGGTAAATATAATCTCTATTAACCCTAACCTAACACTCCAATAGTACAAATAGTGAGGTAAAAGTAAGACATTGTTGGTTGGCAAGTGGCCTATAACTAAAGGGTGTAGAAGCCTTCATTATATTTAGGACATTCTTGGAGACCAAAAAAACATTTAGGTCTGGGTGATATCTGGAAACACCCATATATTGTTAGTGCTGACAACAGTGGAGTATTAGAGAGACTGGAAGTGCATGCATCACTTATATGGTACTTACATGGATGAGAACCGATGTGGAATACCACAGAGTAACTGGCAGAGCAGGACTCACTCATATGTAGTTGTGTGAATATGATGTGTTTATGTGTCTGTTAGACATAAGGTGCAAGAGTAGACCAATTTAGTAATGAACATGGCGAGTGTCACTTATCTCACAGTAATGCAGGCCTGTTTCTAGGCAGACCAATGAAAGCTCAGGTCGGGCTTTTTTAGCATTTTTGATGCTGGAATCCTGTTCAAAATTTGTGCACTTCAACACATAACATCACCAAGAAACACTGAAAACTGTTTCATAGAGATTTTTAAAAGTGATGGATTTTTAAAGTATGCTTTAAGGTCCAACATGGGTTTGGATTGAGGAGCATCCTGGAAATATAAAATGTTGCTATATCAGTGTGAAGTCAGCTAATAATTATGTAATTTTGCACTCCCCTTTTAACTGACTTTAGCCCGTCCAGTTTAAATCCTTAATGCTGCTCCTGTTCAAATTAATCTGAGTTGTATTTGATGATCAAGCTTTGGATGTGCCCTCCTGTTCCATTCACCCTTGAGTGTCATTCTTCCATTCTCATCAGTCCTCCATCATCTCTTCTTGGTGTTTCCTATGGCTGGCTTCCCTTCTAATTCCCTTAATATTTACAAACTTAAAAAAGTATATACTGTATCTGCTCTGCTCAGTGGTGTCTGTGATGACAGTAAATGTGCGAGTATACAGTATGTGGATGTTCTTAATGCTTAGCCATAATTAGTGGAACATTAAAAATGTGCTTTTCTTTGTATTACTCAATCAAGACATGACCTCTCCCACCATTACCTCTTCTGGAAATGTATCTTTCTTTCACTGTCTTTATTTCATGTGGGCCTTGAGGACAACTAAACCACACTCATTAACAGTGAATTCTCCTTGCAGCTGACTTTTCTAAGATACAGGCTTAATGCATACGTCATTTATATCCAAGTAGCTTTTCTCCCCCTAACCTTATACAGTGCATAACACGTTCTTGTAAAACCCACAGGTCTACACAATAGCAATTAGCAGCTGCTCCCAGGCTGCACTGAACGTTGCGAGTGCTCATTTGTGAGGCATTGTTTAGACTTGACATTGCTGCACTTACACCAAAGAGATACAATCCACTGCAAATAGCACTTTTACTTATTGTGCGTTATTCTGAGAAAATATGCTCAGCAAATCTAATGGGTTCTTATGACTGCTGCTTTTGGCTCATGGTATTGTTTGCTTCAACTTAGATATTATTTGTAAGTTTATGGAGGTCTTTAAAGTTTTATTATTAGAGTTGCAGCTTGGAAAATATACATTAATTGTAGCAGGTGTGGCAAAGGCACCATATAGGCATTGACCTGACACAGACTGACAACAGAGGCATGTAAAAATGAACAAAAAGATTTATTTTCTTCAGCTGGGGTCCACGTCTTCCCTGTGTCCCTCAGCCCTAACACAGTCCCAAAACACACAAAAGCACAAAGCACTCTTCTTTCTCTTCCACTCCTCCAAGGCAGCTTCATCCTCATCCTCATCCTCATCCTCATCCTCATCCTCATCCTCATCCTCATCCTCATCCTCCTCCTCCTCCCGACTCTAGCATCCAGAGTGGTGACTGTTGGCCCCTTTAATAGCCCACCTGGAAGTGCCACAGGTGCTCGTTGACCTACTTCCGGCTGCACCTCTGGGTGTGGCTGCATTCCCGCCCAGATGGGCTCGTTAGGCCGTGCAGCTCCCCCTGATGGTGGCCATGGAGCCGAACAGAAATGAGCTCCAGTGTTCCAAACTATTGGCCCCGATGCAACCCAGGGGGGCTGCCAACAAGTGTTCCGGGGGATGCAATGTGCATTCCATGACTGCCCCCCGGATCCAGTGTCAAAGGGGCATCCCGAACATCTGCCACACAGGATATTCAAAATAGGCTACTCTTTTAAATATGTTCACAATGGTTATCAAGAAGACATTAAACTAAAGAAGAAAAGGCCATGAAGATCATGTGATGGGTCACAAACACATGACATGCATCCCAAGCAGAGAGAGAGAGGTTAGGAGCATGCGCTAATACAGTGCATGGCCGCACCAACCACATGACAAACCAACTCAGGATCCCAGATTAGGACCCGCGTGCAGCCATGCAATGGGTGACACCTCGGCACCACACTAGTTCAGATGTAATGGAACAATGTGAGGTTCTTTTATGGTGGCTGGAGTGCCAATTCTGCCATCAACCCCCAAGTTTTTCTCTGCGGATTAGAGGACCTACATGTAATGCTGGATGCAGATTAACGTCATACCCAGGATGACGTTGCAGGTTAAGGGCCTTGCTCAAGGGCCAAACAGAGCAGAGTCCCTTTAGGCATTTACAGTGATTCGAACCGGCAACCTTCCGATTGCCAGTGCAGATCTCTAGCCTCAGAGTCACCACTCCACCCGAGTGTAGACATAATTTCCATTCCATGCCCACATCAATGCTGCAGTGGGGCCAACAAGTGACTCCTCATCTCACAAGACAGTAGACAACCCCTTTGTATGAAATCTTCAGGTTTTTGGTAATCGGTCACATGGGGTAACATTTAATTGGGAATCATTCTGTCTATAAGTGGCTCTCTCTTGCACCACTTCAACATCTAACAGCTAATGTGTGGTGAGCGTACTGGCGCAGAGTGGCTGCGGTCACATCCTCCAGGTGGATGCTGCGCATTAGTGATGGTTGAAGTGGCTTCCCAGCCACTGCAGTGCTTTGAGTAGCAAGAAAAATGCCATATAAATCAAATCCATTATTATTTTTATTATTAAAAAATAACAGACTGATTGATTTCTTGAGAAAGATGTTTCATTTTGGCCACTTTGACCCCAGAACTGAGCTTTAGGAAAGCCAGTACCTTGCAACACAAGTGAACAGAATAACAGGTTTCAGTAGTGCTACTGCATATTAAAAAGGTTTCTCTAATAACCAATTAGCATTTAAATATGACTAATTAAGGATAAGCTAAGGATGTTAACCATTAGGACACTTGAAGAATTTGCTGCTGAAAATGGGGTTGATGGAGGTCTTTAAAGTTTTGTTATTAGAGTTGCAGCTTGGAAAAATTACATTAATTGTAGCAGGATATTCAAAATAGGCCACTCTTTTAAATATGTTCACAATGGTTATCAAGAAGACATTAAACTAAAGAAGAAAAGGCCATGAAGATCATGTGATGGGTCACAAACACATGACATGCATCCCAAGCAGAAAAGCATCTTTATTCCAGCAAAGCAAGTTTAGACACAATTTCCATGTCATTCCCACATCAATGATGTAGTGGGGCCAACAAGTGAGTCTCTGAGCCATTGAAACTGTACATAAGGCTTATGCTGTCTCATTGCAGATGTCTGCCTCATGTCATTTGCTAATTTAAGACCCAGTAAGGTTTTAAGAGGAACATTACCAGAGACATAGGTGCAAAAATGCCTTCATTTTGACCAGGAAAGTCACAGTTGGTCTCATTAAATGTCTGGAAACATCTGGAAGACTATCAAGGGGTCTTTACAGACATAATAATTAAGTGTTCTGAGTTTATACCCAATGAAGACAGCCATGCAAAAATGAAATTGAAGGCTTCTACTGATTGAATTCAAATATCTGCCCTAAATTTGATCCATTTGTTAATGTTTGAAGGGCCATAAAGTGTTATATGAATTGCAGTAAAAGAAATCATACATTCAAAGACATATTAATTGAGACTAGTAAATTCACCATTAGCCCAATGACACACTTGAATATATTTGGAAGACTGTCAAAGAGTCATTAAACTGGAGCACCAAAGGCCAAGAAGATCACTCAATCATCAATTACCGACATGTCAGGAGGAGAACGAGCAGAATAACATCCTTATTCCACGAAAGCCGGCTTCACTACTGCCATTATGCCTGAGCAACATTAGTGACGCAATTAGCTTTTACAAAAGGGGATTTCATCATCAATGGGCATTATAGAAAAGTTCAGGAAGGGAATATCAAAACACCAAATGGCAAGACCAAAAGAGAAAAGATGAAAAAGAAACAGAGCATCCCTTGAGCGAGGAGGGTGTGAGCAATTCTCTTTGTGTGAAGCAAGAGGAGATTTCAAATGATTCTGAGACCGGAAGATAAAACAAATTCCAAACCTATTTTCCCTAGGACAAAATTCTTTTCTGAAGGTCACAGCGAGAGTCTGTGATACATAAAAAAAATCATTTAAACTACAACCTGTACCCAGGTGCATCCTCTACCAGCTAGAAAATAAATTATCACCAGCTGAAAATTCCGAAGGGATGTGTCTGTGTCTGCCTATTTTTTCTTGTCTATTGGTTTTTAGTTATGTTGTTGCAGTTTTACAGTTCGCTGAGTGTCCTAGAGCTATGACAGCCTTCTCATAATATTTAATTTTTATTTTTTAGACATTTTCTCAAGTGCAGTATTGGCTAAGGGAAAAAAAGATAATTATTTAGGAGTCAAATATATTCAATTATTATCTGTCCATATACAATATTCTAGCACAGGGCTGCAGGAAGCATCATGTGCAAGGAAAGAGCCGACACAGGATGATGTGGTACTTCATCACAGAACGCACTTGTGCACAAGCCCACGCTCACTCACATTGTTTAGCGATGACAATGAAAATAAGAAACATATATTTAGAGCATAGGAGGGAGCTCGAATAGCAGAGAGAACATGCCAACCTAATACAAGCAGTGACCAAGCTGCGAACTGAACTCAGGTCTTAACAATACATGATGCTTCTCCACCATCCATCCATCCATCCATTATCCAACCCACTATATCCTAACTACAGGGTCACGGGGGTCTGCTGGAGCCAATCCCAGCCAACACAGGGCACAAGGCCGGAAACAAACCCCGGGCAGAGCGCCAGCCCACCGCAGGGCGCACACACACACACACACCAAGCACACACTAGGATCGCCAATGCAAATAACCCGCATTTCTTTGGACTGTGGGAGGAAAACTCTACGCAGGGAGGACCCGGGAAGCAAACCCAGGCCTCCTAACTGTGAGGCAGAAGCGCTATCCAATGCACCACCATGCTGCCCTCTTCTCCACCATTCTGTGCAAAAATGTAATTTATGCTACAGTAAGTATACAGAAATCATTATATAATCTCAATTATCTATTCATCCATTTTTAAAATGTGCTTATACTATCCACAAGCTCAGGTGCAACAAAGTAATCAAAAGCACATCCAACCATAATCATTTATCTTTGAGCAATTTAGAGCTTAATATCAATATATCATTGCCTGTCATTTTCTAACCCAGACAAGGGTCACGGGGTTCTGGAGCCTGTCCCAGCTAGCATAGGGTATAATGCAGAAATAAACCATGAACAGGGCACAGCACAAACACACACACACAAACACACACCAACAGGGCCAATCTAGCCTCGCCAATTCACCTAAAATGCACATCTTTGAACAGTGGGAGAAATCCCACCCAGACACAGTGAAAACATTCAAGCTCCACTCAGGGAAGACCCGAGACATAAACAATGGTCTCCTTACTTCGAGACAACAATGCTAAAATTGAGCAACTGTGCTGCCCCAATACCAATACATGATAAGTTATTTCAGGATTTAAATTGATAAATGTGATGGTGGCCTTTCCTGATAGCATGGTGGCAAAGCAGGAACCAGCGCTAGATGAGACACCAGTCCATCATAGACCCCATTCACAAGACACCAATTAAAATTCACCAATTCATCCAACCATCCATTATCCAACCCGCTATATCCCATCTACAGGGTCACGGGGGTCTGCGGGAGGCAATCTCAGCCAACACAGGGCGCAAGGCAGGAAACAAACCCCGGGCAGGGTGCCAGATCACTGCAGGGCATGCACACACACCTACACACCAAGCACACGCTACGGACAATTTAGGATCGCCAATACACCTAACCTGCATGTCTTTGAACTGTGGGAGGAAACCGGAGCACCTGGAGGAAACCCACACAGACACAGGGAGAACATGCAAACTCAACGCAGAGTCTCCTAACTGCGAGGCAGCAGTGCTACCCACTGTGCCACTGTGCCGTCCATTCACCAATTCAACAACGCAAAAGTCTTTAAAACTTGGGAGGTAAATCAGAGTGCCAGTGAAAAAAAATGTATGCAGACACACAAAAAGAACAAGCAAGCAACACAGGGACAGTGCCCAGGACAAGGGTTACAAATCAGAAGGCTGACCTGTAAGGCAGTATACAATTTACAATACAATGCAATTTATTTTTTTATAGCCCAAAATCACACAAGAAGTGCTGTAATGGGATACCCCCAGCCTTGACTCTCTAAGAAGACAAGGAAAAACTCCCAAAAAAACCTTTGTAGGGAAAAAAATGGAAGAAACCTTGGGAAAGGCAATTCAAAAAGAGACCCCTTTCCATGGGGCATGCAGTGGGTGTTAAAAAAGGGGGTAAATAGAATACAATACACAGAACAGAACACAAGTAATCCTCAATACAATATAATAGTGCAATAGAAATATTCATTAATAATAATAATTCTTTGCATTTATATAGTGCTTTTCTCACTACCCAAAGCGCTCAGCAATTGCAGGTTAAGGGCCTTGATCAAGGGCCCAACAGAGCAGAGTCCCTATTGGCATTTACGGGGTTCGAACCGGCAACCTTATAATTGCCACACGTACAGAGCAGAATTCAATAGTAGATATTACATAATACGATGATATTGCACAAGTACAAAAGCCAGTGGCATAGCTTGAAATTGTGCCGCTCAGGGCAGGGTGGTGCTTCAATTTCTGCCCTCCAACATATCTGAATATGTTAACCTATTTAAATAGAAAATTAAAATGACATATAGAGAAAAATTAAGATCAATTTTGCATAGATTTATTCATATATAGAGATATATTTTTCACATATAATTATTTATAAGCATCAACTAGTCAACAATATGGTATAGATGCAATGATAAGCCGTGTTCTAATTATTAATTTAATATAATTACAGTGCGTAAACCAGAACCAGTGTAGTATACAAGTGATAGGTCGGGATTTTTTCTGCGCAGAGCAAGAACGCATTAGGAATAATAACAAAACAAAGTTATAAATTAGTTGTTTATCTTCCTAGAAATTATTATCGGTGTAATCTTTATATTTATTTTTGTTATTGCCTCATAAATTTCAACTGATGCTGTCACAGAAGGACAATCTGAAAATTATTTTTGAAGCATTTGTGGATAAAAATCAGAGAATATAACTTTATTAATTCATGAGTGATATTTTTCCGAGCCCTGCTGCTTACACATGAATTGTACTGAGCCTTTTGGCCAATCATGCCACTCCCAAAAATGTGCCACCCGGGGAGGTAAGCCCCTCCACCCGCCCCTAGCTATGTCACTAACAAAAGCTGCTTCTCCCTAAGGAGGGTAATTGTAAAATAAATACAAAAGAAATGCAAAATAAATACCCGCTGCCGTTAATGCTAATTTTAATATTACTTCAAAGTGTTGTGACAGATTTAGGCTTTTCTCGCACCCTTGTACCCTCAGACCACACGTCAGACACCAGATAAAAAGTCCAATTATTATTTATTATAATAATAATGTGCACAAAGCACCCTCCACTCCCAAATACTCCAATAAACACAATAAACACAATATCACAATCTCAAAATCCTCCAATCTCCCAGACGCTTAGCCACCCTGCCTCCCAACTCAGTTCGCCCGTCTGGGATTTTCCATAATCCTTTATACTCCTTGACCCGGAAGTGTTTGAGCCCTCAGTCCATGTGATTATCCAACACTTCCGGGTCGGGTTATTCTCTTTTTCTTCAGCCCCGAAGTATATCATTCCTTCTATTTCTGCAATCGTGAATTACTTCCGGGCTATAAGGAAAATATAAGTCCCTGGGCCTCCCTGCAGCATCCTCCGGTGGCCTCCATGGTATCCAGCAAGGCTGTTGGTGAAAGACTCCAAATTCCAGGATGCCCTGCTGAAATTCGGGGCCATTTCATGATGCAGGGATGGCTCCATCTGGCGGTTTGGGGAGTGTTGGCTGGGATACACGGCCGGCAATCCCTCACAGTGTATTTTGTATAAGGAATTGTTTCTGTACTTGTACTTTGTTCTCATTAGCTTTTGGATGAAGATCACATTCAATATAAGCAATAGAATAATGTCAATAATACACGTGATAGTAAAATGCATTAGACAAAGCATTTGAAAAGGTCCCACATGAAAGTTGGGCATCAATCTAAAAGAAGTGGGAGTTCAGGGTGTATGAGTGATGAGATGAGCACAAAACTGGCTAAAACACAGGAAGCAAAGGCGTGTGAGTCAGGAAGCTAATTCAGCAGGAGTTCAGTTGTGTAAATGTCTGTACTGTCTGTACTGAATTGTCTTCCAGTTCTTGACTCAATCACAGGAAGCAAAGGGTTATGTTGCGAGCAACATTATCAGAATTCGGTGTTGTAAAGATATTCTTGGAGACCAAAGAAGCAGTTAGGTCTAGGTGATATCTGAGAATCATTGCTGAGGCCGCTGCTGCTTTTTAATATATTTCAATGATCTGCATAAGAACATAAACATCAACCTGGCGAAGTCTGCTGATGATACCAAACTAGGTGGAAGAGCAGATAATCTAGAATCCGTTGAACCATTACAGAGGGATTTGAACAGCATACAGGCTTGGGCAGATTTGTGGCAGACGAAATGTAATTTAAATAAATGTAAAGTAGGAAGTAGATACAGTATGTTAGATTTGAATACACAATAGGAGGTCTGAAATGTGAAAGTAACTCTTATGAGAAGGGCCTAAAAGTCATAGTGAACTCACCTTTATCAACCCCCTGACATTGTTCAGAAGCCATTTTGAAGGCTAATGGAATGTTAATTTATATAGCACGATGTGTAGAGTACAAGTCAAAGGAGGTTGGGCTTAAGCTTTATAATGCAATGGCGAAGGATCACCTGAAGTACTGTGTAAAGTTTTGGTCTCATGGTACAGTGGTCTCCCCTAGACTTTCTCACATACTCAGGTATGGGGATGGATATTTCAGGAGTAAACTGCAAGGCAATTATTCTATTTTTATATTATATACATTAAAGAATCATCAACAAAAAATCAAATGAAATTAATAATATATTGAACAATTATTATAAAAGTAAACTTGAATAAATTGGACTCTGTAGCTGCATGAATACCAAAGTACCACCAGAAATCTATGTTTTGTACCTAATACTTGTATGCAAAATTTGGTTGAACTAATGAAAGAGTACTCAGGTTATCATGTTTACATACACACAGACATAATTCCAAAAATTATATTTTCAGACTCAGGGAGGTCTAAAACATCGAGATTCATCAAAATCTCAAAATCGAATTTTTGGACGATTACAATACTTTCCTTGCAAGAAAGTAAAATGGAAACAGGGTGCTCTAAAACACTGAGATTCATCAAAAACTTGAGGTTGAATTTTTGGACGATTGCAATATACTTTACCTATACTTTGTATATGAGAAAGTAAAAAAGACACTACAAATAGCACTACAAAAAACTCCAAAGAAGTGCAACTATAGGTTCATTCCCAGTGCAGGAACTTGGGTCATTTGTAGCTCCTGGACCATTTTTTTTAACTCCTACTCCAGAGTATGTACATTTTGTTCAACAAGGTACTATTGATGGTGGAGTTCAGCAAAGATTGGTTGACAACCAGCATTGGTGGCATTTTACAATTCTGTAAGTAGTTTGGACTTTGGAGAGTTGTTGATGAAGATGAAGTGCCCACTTCTCACCGCATCACTCTTCATTGCTTCTCTGGTGTGCCATGCACCACATCAAAGCAACAATCAAACCTTGACACAGCAAAGAGGTTTGGGGCATCCTCCCATATACTGTACTTGAGAATTGGCTACAAATGCAAAAAGGTTGAGAAAATGGTCTTTACAGACAAGAGTCGAAAACAGAAGTGAACAGGTTAGAAAACATGGTGGATATAAAGTTGAAAAGCAGGAGGAGGAAGAATCTTGGGATTAATACACCGTGCTACCCTCTGGTCTGACTGGGAATTACCTTCTTTTGAACCCATTAGCTGCCTCCCATGAGCACATGTGTGACAGTGGATAGAATTGGCGACCTTCATCGGGCTCATTGGCCTGTTCTCGTCAAATTTTTCTAATGTTCTAACGTTACCAAAAACAAACAGATTTTCTATATTGCAAGTAACTGTAAAGCATTGAAATTTTATACTTAATGAAAAATTGTTGCAGTATTTGGGATTGAGGTGGATGGATGTAACTTTGAAGTCCAGTTGGGTCATGGTTAATAGGGAGCTTTTTCTCTTAACTCAAGGAAGGTTGGCTACCATAACGATCTTAGAGACCTGGTTTTATATTTTGTCCTTAAGTCCTTTTTTCAAATTTAAGTTCTAGTTCATTGTGCAAATGGTACATTGAAATGCGTACCTCACCTGAAGTACTAAATCAACTGTAAGTCAGACTGAAGAGCATGACAGTGCTGGAGCATAGCCTATGATGGAATGGATTGTGATGCTGCATTGAGCCTTCACCATCTCGAAACACCATTGTGGCCTAATGAGTTTAGAAAACAGTACGAGGGTTGGTACCTGTAAACCCTGAACTGGTTTATGCAAGTTTTGGGGAAGAGTGGGTGAGATGGATTAAAAAAGTGACCCACAGTGGATTGTCAACATCATTTAGCACTTTCATTGGAGGACTCACCATATTCACTGCAGCTTAGCTTTTGAGACCTTACAAAATTAGGCACATAAAGTTTACAAGCCGACAGATTGCAATTAATATCAGACCAACATTGGAGTCACTTGGCAGATGGAGATAGTGAGAGGCCATCAAACCCAATTTAGAACTTCCTATTGGCGTGTCCTGCTATCCCACTCTAGAGGTGCCTCTTATCAACTGTATTGACAGTTGTAGTCAGTGCAGACTTCAGACAGAAGAATGCCTCGTGATTGTCAGGTGGTTTTTTTTTCTTTTTTTAAACAGAGGACACCAGATGTCAACGCTTTTCAGGCATTGCCGTGTCCAATTTCTTAATGATCATGATTGCACGGACATCCTAATTAAGACAACGGGAGAGATACCTTAGGATGATCCAGATGGTAATTGTTTAATTCAGCTTGCAAAGTTCATCTGAATCACTAAAGGCTTAATGTACAAAAACAAGAAAAAGGAAAGAAAAGGAAAAAAAAAAAAAAGCTCAGTACAAGTAAGCAAGTCCATCATGTGTAAAATGAATTCAGCTCTGCATCAACTCTCTGAGTGTGACAATAAACAGATGTATAATTTACCTCCCTTGAGCGAAATAAAGCATGTTAGAGGCCCCCCCCCCCCTTCCTGTGTAGATTATTTTTGATGCAGAGTGTCCTAAATGAAATGAAAAAATAAGTAAACAATAACATAAATATTATTCATGTCACAGATTTATTTAAAAAGAAATTCCAAGTGATCTCCAGAAGTTGTGCAGATGTTTTCGTTATTAATATTGACTTATTTCGAGCACCAAGTATATTATCTGATTCCCATGGCGATGGAAGTATGTTCTGTTTGTAATATGCTAGCCATATGAGAGACGGTATATGGAGTAGAGCTTTTCCAATTGTATGCTCAACTGGATTATAAACCATATAAAAATTCTGAATCCACTGTTTAGATTTTTGCTTTTTTTTTTTTCCTTCCACCAATATGGGTGAACCGGACCTGGGGAATTATGACTGTGGAGCTACTTAACTCTGCCTTATGAAAAAAGGAAGATTTTTACAATAGTGTTCAAGGTCGACTGGCACAGTGGAGGAAATATCTGTAATCCACGGCAAAAATAGCTCTACATGCAGTATGCGACACTGAATAGAGCAAAGTGGTTATTCCTCTAATCCAATTTATCAACTTTACCATGGTGTAACCCATGAATGTATTCAGTGATCGGCTACCCTGTTTGAAAAGAATGACAGTGGGGTATTTATGGTTTGTAAAGAAATTTCTCAAAGTATATTTTACTTTGCTTAAGCTGCTAATAAGGGCCCAGAATAAATGAAAAAAGACAAGTTTTAAAACCTGCCGCTATTATTCAATCTAGGTGACCTTCAAAATGAAAGGTGAAAATACATCACATTAAAATAATCTTGAACAAACAGTATAGAACTGTCTTGGCAGGCACATTTCAGTTTCCTTCTTTTTCGGAACTGCAGCCTTTATGTCTGCTTTCACAAACTCAGCTCCTTGTTTGTTCCTGAATTATCCCTCAAACAACACCTGGCTACTCAGATACAAAACCCGTCCAACAAATCTGCTCCCCAACTGGAGTGCAGAGTCTTGAAACACACAAGCTATTGTTCTGGACAAAACCAATGCAACATACAGAAAAATTAATAAGATACATCACTGCAGCTCCTAAGGTTTCTATAAGAAATTCACTAGAACCAGTCACTTTTTATTTTCATGAACACTGCTATAGTGAAGAGAAAAAGTGTTCAATATAAATGGTTGGCTAATTGTTGTTTAGAGTTTTAGATCTGTAATCTTTAAGACTCCTATTGGACAACATAAGGCTTGTAAGGATAGTTATGCATTTAAAGAGTGTGATTTTTTTCTGTGAATCAATCTATCTATATAAACACCACAATGTCCGGCATCCAAGTCCAGGAGTACTGTTGTCTAGTATTCACAAGAAGGCTGCAATATCTGATGTACAAAGGCAACAAGACGAACAAAGAAAAACACATAAGGTCTAGCAAATCAGGTGAACAGAGGTTCCTATATGTACAATGTGATTGAAACTTACTATTCTACCATTGAGCCTTTTTTTAATACAGGGGTATTTCACTATGCTAGTCTTATATATAAACATCTGTGTGTGGAAGTGTGTGTGTCTGTCTGTCTGGACCAGAAGTGCAAGGCGGCTCGGAAGTGTGAGGCTACAGCATGAAGTTCAAAGAGCCGGCAAGGTGGTCCTAAGTTAATGAGTCGGAAGAAGAAAGAAGTACGAGGCTACAGCATGAAGCTGAAAGAAAGCGTCTCAGTCACCAAAGTGAAACCACTGAGAAAAGACAAACACGCTTTGTCACTAATGCACAAGCGGGGAGAGCACTTTGGCAAAATGTAACCCCTGAGTAGAGAGAGAAACTTGCTTAGCCGCTGCTAGAAAAGGAGGGCGAGCATATCCGCAAAACGATACCTCCGACTCATTTCAATTTTTCTTCTGACGATTTCAATAGTTTCTAGGAGCCCAGGCTTTATATAGCACAGGCTTACACAGCTAGTATTAAAGTAAAACTGCATCGGGCAATTCATGAAGTTAATATCTTGACTATAAGTGTCATTTAAAGTAATCTGATGAATATATCTCAGTATATTTTTATTAAATTGGTTGGTGGAAAATGCTGATAGTTGTTGTTGTAATGGTACTCATAATTTATTTCTATGAGCATCACCAAATCAAATGCAATACAACTAACTGATGTGTAAATATTAAAAAAGCAAGGTAAGCAAGCAATAATATTTTAGTCAATCTTAACCTCTTTTTTCTGTTTTTAAAATTTTATTGATATTTTACAAAGAGGAACCTGTAATCAAGTAATTTTGTATTAATCCATCATTATAGCTCAACTATCTTCCATTGCAGAATCAGAGAAATTCTGGAGCTGTTGTGGCAGTGTTTGGCAAAAGTCACTTGATGGGATATTGGAATATCACAGGACACACACTCTTACTAGAAGAGTTTTTGAGACAGCAGTAACTCTGCCTAGCTAGTTCTTCTTTTATAATATTTTTAAAATTTACTTTAAAAATGACATCTGCTGTTATTATTTTTGCAAGATATCAAGCCTGTGTGTTTTTACTTATAAGCAATTTTGATCCTGTCCACTCCAAAATGTTTGCCATGTCTCAACATGCACCAATATTTAAAAATCCACATCTTGGGGCTGGAGGCTAGGAGTGGGAACTGGCCGTCTGCCTGTGGTCTGGAGTGGTGGGTTGCTTTGCTCTGCGTAGGACGGGGGTGCCTGCTCACTATTACCCCTGCGGAACGGGGCTAACTCTGACGTCCAGGAATGGTTGTACCTCAGGTACGGCAGCACCGGGACCAGAGTTAGGTAGGGTATGTGTGGGGAGTGTGAATGGGTGTCTGGCGTACATCCTTGTAAGTCTTGGGTTGTATGTGTATGTGAGAGCATGAGGGAGGGAGTGTATGACTGTGTTTGTGTGTGACTGTATATGTCAGGTGGGGTTTTGGACTCCTCCCCTCTCCTGGGACATCTGGCAATACTACAACACCCTCCCCCTGCCTTAAGCATCTGTCTGGTCGCTCCCGGTGGCTGCCTGGTGGGATCTGGTTCCCTGGTCTCTGTTGGGTCCTCGGCGGGGTGGGTCGCCCTTGGGTCCCGGGCTGCTGGGTTCCGGGCCCAGCCGACTCGGGGGAGAGCGGCTGCGGGCAGGCCTGAGGGCTTGCTGTTGATATCTCCCAGGACTCTGCCGGCTGCTGGTTGTGACCCCCGTGGTGATCCTCTGCACCTCTCGAGAGGGGGTTGGGGCTCCTCTGGTGACGGCCTCCCTAGGGTCTCCGCGCTCTGGGGTGACCTCTGGATCTCTGGGCTTGGAACTCCCTCCATCTTCCGCACGTTTTTGGGGGCAGGTCTGTGGCCCTTCACACTCATTATTGGATGCTCCTATAGAGAAATCTTACACATACAAGCGTGCGTACGCACACAGGTGCTCACATGGTGATTTCATAAGTATGACTTGGACATCTTCAGCACATGATCTAAGGTTGTGGTGGCCCTAAATGCCTTAGTAATAATTACTGTATGATTGTCAGCAAACATTTTTACTTTTATATATCTTTCATGTAGCTGATGCAGCAATGTTTTTGTCTTGTGGTTTGTTTTTTTTTCCCCCTCTCTTTCTGCAGGTCTAGAAGCGGACTCTGGTTCATTTATTGTTTATTCTATACGAAAAACCCCCTTTCCCCCTTTACCTCCATCTCTTCCTTCTCTCTCTTCTTTTTCTTTCACTTTTGTCTCCGTGTCCGATTCGAATCTTAAAAACATCTAAAAATATTTTTAATAAAGTTTTGGTATCAGGCATGACGTCAGCAGAAGCTGTAATGCTCCACCTGAGAGAAAAACTGTAAGGCTAGTCGCCAGCATTCAGACATCAAAAAAAATCCACATCTTCTCAACTGAATTTAGTAAATAAAATTGCATCATTTACCTTTGGTTTTATGTTATATGATAGCTAGCTAGCTAGATAGATAGAGTCAAGGGCTCTGGTGATGGTAATTCCTCTCCGCTCCGTAGGTTGGCACTGTATACTAACATCTTATCTCTTCCTTCCTCTACAGACTAGAAGATTGATTGCCTTAAAACAAATGATGCCCCCTCTGGGGCACATGGACCTGCTTCTTCTTGCCAGAAGTGCTTAAAGACAGAAGATCTACCATTTTGGGCAGTCAAGATTTAGACTTATATCTGAAAAAAAGTTTTTTTCTCAACACTGTTTATTTTCATCCATATATGGTGTTTGCCTTTGGTACCTATCTATGATAGATAGATAGATAGATAGATAGATAGATAGATAGATAGATAGATAGATAGATAGATAGATAGATAGATTATTCTAACTTGCCAAAACTGCTTTCCAAATTCTTACGAGGTGCCAATGAGGTCTATGCCAATGAGCAGAAATGCTTTTGGAGATCATGCAATTTTTTTTAGCAGATTACAACAATTTTGACGAAAATACATCATTCAGCCCAGAAAGCACACCAATTGTTTTCACCTAACTTCACCAAAATAATATTGAGTTGAATTTTGAACATCTCTGAAGTTCTATTCTCTGGCATTAATATTCATTTAATCTGTGGGTCTATGGTTCTTATATGAGATAAACAGATAGCTAGGCAAGAAACAACCATCCATCCATCTTCCTAAGACACGTATCTAAGGCCATTGAGGCTTATCCCAGCAAACATAGGGTACAACACCTTGATAGGGCACCTGTCTTTTGCAGGGTGAACACACACACATACAGGGTCAATTTAACAAAGGCAATTCATCTAACCTGCACATCTTTGGACTGTGACTCTGAGGTCAGAAGGACAGTGCCTTCCACTTTGCCTCTGGGTCTATTGTGCATTCTAGAGAACTACTGGGAATGGGGTCTAATCCAAATAACCTAACCCGCATGTCATAGTACTGTGGGAGGAAACTGGAGCACCAACACAGATATGAGGAGAACATGCAAACTCCTGGATGAGAAAAACAGATAACTATGCATGGCGCTAAACAAGTTAGACAGATATTTTAGAGTGGAATATTTTATATAAAATCAGATTTTTTTTTTTTTACAGAGAGGGAAAGCTACAGTTTGAGTGGGATAAAGATGTATCAAAGAATGAGTTTTGGGAGGAGTCTATTAAAGATGGTGAAGTAAACATCTAAAGACAGATCACAGTGAGAGTTTTACTGTAGGGACGAGACCCTCCGAAAGGTGCAGCTGCAGAGTAATTATTCTTCTATTTCCTACTAAGTGAAGAGTGAAATGTTTTAACATTCAGTGTTTCAGAATAGCTTTTGATTTACATTTGCATAATTGATAGTGACATTTGAAACCATCGCTTAAAAAAGAAAAGACCCAGACAGCTATGTGCTTGTGCTCTCTTCAGGCTTACTATATATCTCACAAATTTTTAATATGTCATGCTTTGTTACACCACTGTGAAATTTTTGATCTCAGTAACTGGAAGTGTGAAATCTGACTTTATTAATTTTTTATGACCATAATATTTAGCAAAATTTGCAAAGCCTTCCTTGCAGACTTTAACTATCCTAAAAGGTCTCATCTCCATTCTTGCAAGGATGTACAAAATATGAGATCAACAACACAGGGCAAGCTGTGATGTGAAATTAATAATGGGTAACATTCATGAAGTTGGAAGATCTGCTGAAGGATACGGAGATGATCATATGTCACTGAAGAAGAAAATAAAAACCAAAATGGTCATGAAACGAGCCTGACGTCTAAAGGATGTAATGTCATCATGATTATGTTGTAGATACCCCAGTAGGTATTCCTATCTAATGTCAGTGCTAGCAGAGCATAAGATGTAATTGCATTTTATAATCTAGCAACTGTAAAAGGTCCAGAAAATTTTGTAGTTTAGCAATTTGGTGCACTAAGAAATAAAGACATTAGCAAAATCATTGTGTACAATTTAACATAATGAATCTGTTTATTACCAAGGATAATTCGACACTGAATATGTTTTTGGATAAGAATGGACCCACTTCACAGACCCCCTGCACAGCTGCTTAAGTTATATTCACATAGTGCTTCTTAAATAAAGGAGTGCCAGCTTAGCTCCCCAAAGCTAAGAAGCCATTAAGAAGGCAAACAGAATGTTAGGTTATATAGCGCGGTGTGTGGAGTACAAGTCCAAGGAGGTTCTGCTCTGCCTTTATAACACACTGGTGAGGCCTCATCTGGAGTACTGGGTGCAGTTTTCGTCTAGCACTAGAAAAGGTCCAGAGTAGAGTGACTAGGCTGATTCCAGCGCTAGAGGGGTTGAATTATGAGGAAAGATTAAAAGAGCTGAGCCTTTACAGTTTAAGCAAAAGAAGATTAAGAGGTGACATGATTGAAGTGTTTAAAATTATGAAGGGAATGAGTCCAGTGGATCGAGACTTGTATTTTAAAATGAGTTCATCAAGAACACGGGGACACAGTTGGAAACTTGCTAAAGGTAAATTTCGCACAGACATCAGGAAGTTTTTCTTTACACAAAGAATGCTAGACACTTGGAATAAGCTACCAAGTAGTGTGGTAGACAGTAAGACGTTAGGGACTTTCAAAACTTGACGTGATGTTTTCTTGGAAGAAATAAGAGGATAGGAATCTGTTTGTGCTTCTATTTGCCCAACTGTGTTTTGGTTGAACACCTTATACTGTATAATAATAAACCATTTTGATAAAATGATGGATGTATGGACAGATTGATGGTCACACAGTAAGGAAATTAAAAGTGTTTTATGTAGCAAACCAAGATGGCCGATAGGGAAAGTGTCCTTCAATTCAAAGGACTGGGTTCAAGCCCCTTCACTCCCTGTCCATATTTTAGTTGTTTTTTCTCTATGTATTCTGATTTTTCTTCTGCATTGTAGACATTGCTGGCTCAGTGTGAGTGAGTTTTCATGTCCTGGTTAGGCTCTGAAACACTGAAGGAGCAAAGCAGGTGCAAATGATGGAAAGATGGATGGATGGATGAAAATTGATAATCAGAGACATCGCATTTTGTGGCCATTAAGCACTAAGTCACTGTTAAGTAATATCAGTTTTAGCATGTTTCCACTTTTTGGAAGGAAGTTCTGTTTAAAGGTTCAGCCCAAACGGAACATTATTTTTGGAGTTAGTCTGTAGTTGGCTAATCATTATTTAATCCCATCTTCTAAAGCAGTCGACAAAATCATTTTTTCACCCCAACAGCAAAATCTGCGAGGCCTGAAGCTAGCACTTTTTGTCTCCATCAGGAGTGACAGATTTACCTAGATCCTTTAACCTACTTTAATCAACTTGTCACCTTGAATAAGCAGGAAAAAAAGCCTCAGAAATTTATGGTTCATTTATCTTTGTATTAGCCGAATTTCCAAGTGAATTGCCATCCTTGAAGAGGTCACAAGTCTTGCTTACAGGGCTGCCGCATCCTGCAGAAAACGAAGTCAAGGCAACTGGCATTCCTGGGGCTTTCACAGTCTGAAATTTCTTTTTCATTCTAATGTCAGAGAACCCTTAAGCTGCCGCCAGACAAACTAATTAGCAAACATAAATAAAAGAAAAAAGAATTATAGGAATTTTTTTAATCTGTATGAGAACAACTTAAATGATAACATGTCATTCAGCCTAACAAATCCTTTTTCTCTTAATTGCTCCACAATAACATCAATGTTCAGAGAGATTTTAATGTGGATTTCATATGGAGCAGTAAAACTAACCACTTCTGGGTCACCATACATGAGTGGGTGTGTCCTTCAATGGACTGGCTACTGGGATTTAAACCCATAATTTTAAAGATGTCAGCGGGAGAACTAACAATTATACAATGTTGGTCAAAATCCCAATAAACATGCAAGAAAAAAATAAAAAAACACACACACACAGGCAGACTGCAAATGCTAGGGAAACATAAAATGGCCTTTCATCAAGGCTTTGAGGCAGAATGCTAGAGCACCGTTACAAAACACTTAGCCTTGTAAATCATATGGCTGCTGCTCAAGTTCTGCTAAGTGAGCCTTTCTTGACAAAACAACAAATTAAAGGAGCATCAGGAGAAAGGTCAAAGCTTCTTCCTATCATGCGATGCTCCACATAAAATAAAATTACCCCCTTTACAGTTTGCTCAAGGACTTTGAGATGGAGCATAGAATCATCTCACGATAAAGTTATTCGTCTTTTACTCATTGTGAAGTTACACTTCAGAATTCAAGCATAACCAAAGCTTGAAGTGGGCCGTGACCCCTTAATATGCAATACTATCTCATAATTTCTAAATAGAGTAACAGCACCTTTCCTTAGCGCAGTGATTCTCAAACTGTGGGGCGGGTCCCCCTAGGGGGGGCAAAGATGTGAAAAAAAGAAAACATGAATCCGAAATATGAAAAATACATCTATTGAAACCAAAAAAATTAACTTAAACTATATTCTGATACCAGAAAAATAAATATAGAGTTAGATAAATGTCGATAAAAGTTAAGTAGGTATAATAAAATATCCATCCATCCATCCATCCTCTTCCACTTATCCGGGATTGGGTCACGGGGGCAGCAGCTTAAGCAGAGAGGCCCAGACTTCCCTCTCCCTGGCCACTTCTTCCAGCTCTTCCGGGAGAATCCCAAAACGTTCCCAGGCTAGCCGGGAGACATAGTCCCTCCAGCGTGTCCTGGGTCTTCCCCGGGGCCTCCTCCCGGTTGGACGTGCCCGGAACATCTCACCAGGGAGGCGTCCAGGAGGCATCCTGATCAGATGCCTGAGCCACCTCATCTGACTCCTCTCGATGCGGAGGAGTAGCAGCTCTACTCTGAGCCTATCCCGGATGACTGAGCTTCTCACCCTATCTTTAAGGGAAAGCCCAGACACCCTGCGAAGGAAACTCATTTCAGCCGCTTGTATTCGCGATTTTGTTCTTTCGGTCACTATCCATAGCTCATGACCATAGGTGAGGGTAGGAACGTAGATTGACTGGTAAATTGAGAGTTTTGCCTTTCGACTCAGCTCTTTTTTTCACCACGACAGACCGATGCAGAATAAAATAAAATAAATATAAATAAATAAATAAAATAAAATATGCATCTATGATATATAATTGATTAAAAAAGAACAAATTGGTATTAGTGGGCTCCTTTCAAAAAAAGTTAGGGGGGCGCGATTAAAACTGTTATGAAAACTCTGGTCGTAAATACTTAACGGTTGAGAAATGCTGCCTTAGCGTATCACCACTGTTCGTTTCTCAGAACTTTAGAGGAGACCCCTCCCCACTCTTTCATTGAATTTTGATATATCCTGGCGTTAATTGCTTCACGGGCCCACCCCCACAACTCTTCTATTGAAAATCAGCGTATTCTGATGACCAAAGTTTGCTTGGGCGCCTTTTCTTAGAGTACCACATTGGTCCTCAAAGCTTGGCAGGGAACCCTCCCCAATCTTCAATCAAATGTCAGTGTATCAAGACGACTAAAGTTTGACGGGATGCCTTTTCTTAGCATACTGCAGCATTGCTCGCTCTTTAGTCATAAGTTATTGCATTGAATAGTCATAAACATGAGCTGCCTGTAATTTGGTTCCACTTCAAGCACTGAGCATAACCCTAGCTTCCTGGCTTCCATAAATATTTAAAAGTTGTTTACAGATAAAGAACTTCATATACAAGATATTTTAATGCAGAAATTGACATTTACAGCATAGACTATTAAGTTCAGTTAACTGACCATATAATTCTGGTATTTTATATGGATGGATGGATAACTGTGTACTCCATTTATTAAGTACTAGCTACTTTACCTGTTGAAAACAGGTAATAGAATAAATTAAAGAATAGTTGACATTTGATATCTCCTTGCCTTATGTGTACCCTCAGCATCCTTCAAATGCCTTTTTCAAATATCCTTGTGTATCTCAACCTTCGTTGGCAGAGCATTTCCTCTCTTGAAGGAGTTCCTGTAAAAACTTCTGCTTCTAAGACTAGCATTTAGAGGCACATTGCTTACCTTCAGTTCCCTTTTTGATTATCGCCAATGGTGGATGGACCCCCATTACCTGCTGTGAAACCATTATTCATATTCATGCTGTGGACCACCAGGAGGCGTACCAGCCACCCAACCCCACACAGACAAGCACGGACACAAGTGCAGGTGCAACACACCTTTACATTTTTATATGGGAATAGCTTCCCCCTGCTTCCCACCCTTACGGCACAGTTCTTCCTTCCTTCCTTCCTTACTTCCTTCCTCCACCACACCTCCTCCAGCAGGCTTGGTCCTCTTCCACCCAACTCTGGCCTCTGGAGTTGTGGCTGCTGACTCCTTTTATAAGGGACCCAGAAGTGCTCCAGGTGCTCGGTGATCCAGTTACAGCAGCACTTCCGGGTGTGGCAGAGATGCTGGAATTAAGGGCTCCACAACTCTCCAGGCACCCTCTGGCAGTGGCCACGGGCCCCAGTAGGGTGAAGCTTCTAAGCACCAAACCCGTGGCTGTACAGCAAATCAGGGAGGCTGCCCTCTAGTGTCCTGGGGCAGGTAGTTCCCAGAACACTGTCTCTCCTCTGGTCCTTCACTAATGGGGTGTCCCGGCCGGGCAAGGGTTCTGGCCATCCATCACAATGCAAATACCTCCCATGTTTGAAGGAAACTTTCAGCATTCCATTTCTCGGTATCCTTGAGTGTGTCAACGTCTTTTGCTGTCTTGATTGTTTTTGACTGTGCAACCAACTGAAACTCACATAATCAGACCAAAGCCAATCTGACCAATCCAATTTCTCGTTGGAACCTCACACATACACACATACACACACACACGCACACACACACACACACACACACACACACACACATACACATATCGCTTTGTTTTATTTATATAGGAAACAGACAGAAGATATGGCCCAGGTATTTTTTGTCCATGTGGGTTTTCTTCAATGTGCCATGCTTTCCTCTCACATCTGAAAGTTTAACTGCCAACTCTGCATTAACTCCATGGGTGAGTGGACGTGAGCTTCTCTTGTGGTGGCCTTGTGTCCTATGGTGGGTTGATTCTTGCCTTCCACACAATGTTCTAGATCCCTGCACTACTATGACTGAAAAATCAGAAAGATAAAATGTATAGATGGAAGAGCCTTGACATAACTGGAGTTTATACTAAAGCACCCAACTAAACCCTAATGTAGAGGTCTATTAATTATCTGATATTAAAAAGTAATTCAATGTGAACTTAATTCTTATGAATGTATTTCAGTGTTACTCATTATATTCCATCAAGTATTTAGAATATGACTTTACAGAAGTATTCATTAAGCCGCCTGTAAAGTGTTTATTAATGTGGCAGTATTAAAAATTGACATTCACGATCTGCAAACATTTTAATGCAATTTTGCCAATTTAAAAACTGTTCATCAGAATTGAATTTGCATCACCATATAATAAATGTATGCTTTTTCAATTACGGAAAGTTAATTAAAAATAGTAAACAGTTAATAAAAGCTCATTCATTTCAACAGAAAATGAAGTGCCATTGATGATCTTCTAGCGCTATGAAAGATAATAGAATATAGGTCATTTGTATGCTGTTGCCTTCACAATTCTGACGTCCTCTTCTTCTTTATATGGAGCTTGCATTTTCTCCCTGTGTCTGTGTGCGCACCCCATTATTCCTCTCACATGCCAAACTGGTGATTGACCCAATGTGTCCTGGAATGGAAAGTGGCAGGGTCTTTCCCTGTCTTCTGCCCAATGGCATGCAACCACAAACAGGTTCAGGAACGTTAAATAAGAGCAATAAAAAAAAGGTGCATTATTTATGCCATCACAGCATAACAGAGATTTATATTGCATCATATCAGTCCTTGACCATGGGAAAGGTGCTATATAAATATATGATAATGATGATGTTCTGGACATCTGAAGTATTTGCCAGATTACGGTCAATTCCCCATTTTGTGAAATGTCCATTTCTAAAAAAAATGGTTTATATTAGGCAGATAGAGAAAGAAAGTACATTTTTTTCAGGTTTATTTTAATTAACTGCCTGCCATAAACCTTTACTCCTTTAATGGTATCAGTGGAAGACTTACTCAGCAGCCACTTAATAATCTGAACAAAGGCTCCAATTCAAGATATTTCATTTTATCCCCTAAATGAAGGTGCCACGTGCTGGATTTTGGACGTGAATGCCGGGTTGCTCAAAAGTGCGCCAACGTTCCTGCTCAATAAGTCTTGTCATGCAGTGCCGAACGTCACCCCATCTGCGATCGAGACTTCTGCTGCCACAACGTAAAATAGCCTCAGTGGCTTTGAATTGACAGGCGGAATAATCTTCCTTTGATTGTACTCTCACATAACAGAGCTTATTTATTTATTTTTTTTCGTCTTTATGAAAAGCTGTTTCGGGTCCCTTCAAGTCACACTGCTTTCTTTCTATCTTTTAGACAGTGTGGAAGTGAAATCTAATAGCAAATAAAAAAGAAAGAAAAGCTACTCTGTTGACAAACTACCACAAAATAACAATAAAAAATGTTCTTTTTTTTCCTTCTTTCTCAGAGATGTGAGGCTTTCTTGAATTTCCATTATGTGTTGTGCTCCTGGAAATAAAAGTCAGGTTTTTCTTCACGCTCTCGGGATATTTTTTTTTTTTTTTTGCTAGTCTGACCACAGTCTGAGCTAATTGATAACCTGCTGTGACTAAATGAGTAAAAAGGTCAGCTTTTATTAAAAAGGATAAACAGAAGAACCTCAGCAAAAGGTCAGAAGTGGGTCTGATCAGCATTTGCCGCCTATTTTTTTTTTCCTTTCTAGAAAGCTACACGGGAGCTGTGCAAACAAGACTGGCACCCTGTTGGGTTCTGCAGTACAAACCAGAGGCCCTTGAATTTGAATTGGCCTGCTTGACAGTTCAAGGCATCTGACTGGAAGCCATCCAAAGGCATGCCAGATGTTGATAATGCTGAAACACACTTTGTGGCATTCCATGGTGCAGTTTGCACAGGTTATAATCTTATCTTCCACTTGCACCAGTTTTGCTCTTTTAAGGTCCACCTTGAGCCAGTCAGAGGTGCTGAGGCAATATATCACTTTTACCTGTTACAATTTCTCAACTTGACAAATAAATATGGAAAAAAAAAAAAACATTAATTGGATGGAAGAGTCAGAAACCTACAAAAGGTTCATATGACTCGTTTGGGATTTTAGGTGCAGTTGATAGCTACACAGCTTTCTGCATCTAGGAGATTGGGTTCAAATCCTACATGGAATGTATACTTTTATCCAATTTCTGTTTTGATTTTTTTATACTCCCACATCTTTGAGACTTGCATGGCAGCTTAAATGATAACTCTTGGCTGGGGCAGCACGGTGGTGCAGTGGGTAGCACTGCTGCCTCGCAGTTAGGAGACCTGGTTTCGCTTCCTGGGTCCTCGCTACACAGAGTTTGCATGTTCTGCATGGGTCTTCTCCGGGTGCTCCGGTTTCCTCCCACAGTCCAAAGACATGCAGGTTAGGTGCATTGCCGATTCTAAATTGTTCCTAGCGTGTACTTGGCTGTGTGTGTGTGGGTTTGTTTCCTGCCTTGCGCCCTGTGTTGGCTGGGATTGGTTCCAGCAGACCCCCGTGACCCTGTAGTTAGGATATAGAGGGTTGAATAATGGATGGATAGATGGATACATTTGGCTGAGTGTGGCCAACTGTACCAGTACTGCCCCATCCAGGGTTGGTTCCTGCCTTTTATCGAAAGACATCAGAATAACTTCAACTCTCCTTGACAATGAAACTGGATACAGTAGAATACTATAAAAAATATGGCTCCTGCCTTAGAAGGATTTGTTATTGCATCATTTATGAAGAAGCTATGCCACCATTAGGGATCTCTGCTCTGGTCTTGCATCAGAAGATATGAATATGGAGTTGTTTTACTTATTGCGCCATGTGGTCATTGATTTTTACCTTATTACGGTGCCGGACCTATTGTATGTTGCCTGGACATTCAAGTAAAAATATCACCATATGTTGTCTTTGTGAAGATACTGCTCTTATTATCTTAATGTAAAATAATATTAGGCTCCCTAAAGTAGTGGTGTAAGCATACACTATATACACCACCTTCCAAAATACAATGCTTTTAATTTTGACACCCCATCAAACAAAATATGTTCAAAAACTTGAACGTGCTAAGAGTATATTTCATGTAAATGTTAGAAAGAGAGAGACAGCACAAGGAATAAGCCACCAAATAGTGTGGTAGTACTATTTTATGGGCCTTCAAAACTCAACTTGAAGTCATTTTGGAGAAATTAGGTGAACAGGACTGGAAAGCTGGTCAGGTTGCATGGCCTTTTCTCATCATAATTGTTGTAATGGACCCCAAAAAAATGTATACATATGTGGAATAAATCAAAAAGTAAAGGTAATTTGAAAATCAAGCAGTAATCATAAGAGATAGAAACTGAGATGATACAACACATTCACTATGTCTCACAGGTAGTTCAAACAAGCACAGTGCAATGCTCTGCCATTAGCTTAGTTGTAGACAAGATCAAATAAACACAATTTACTCTGTGCTGCAAGATTGCACCGGTGTCGAACATCGTGGAGTGGTGAGATTTCTTTGGTCATTGTGAATGTACAGGGGGTCCTTGGGTTATGACACAGTTCCGATACCTACAACAGTGATATAACCCGAATTTTGGTGTAAGTCGAAACACACCCTACCCTAAATCACTTACCTACCCTAACACATTTGCAAAATCATAATCTAGAACATAAAAACACAACTAAGCCACAGAAAAAGGACATAAATATACTGTACTGTAGTAACAGAAAAAATGAGTGTAAAAAAATCCTTACCTTTATTCCTTCTCACATCTCCATTTTTTCAAGTTTTTATGGGAGTGAGCGTTGTAAACTCAAAACGTTATATGTCGAGACGTTGTAACCCGAGGACCCCCTGTATTATAATGCATCAGCTTCTATCCATTGTGGTTACAGTATGATTTTCAAATTGCCTTTACTTTTTGATTTACCCTTTGTCACATACGTCACTTAGGAGGCAGCCAAAGTAATAAAAAGTAAAGGTTGAAAGGTTCCCTTCTTCAACAGACATATGGAAGAATAACAAATCTTTTCTAGTTAACTACAACACACTTACCTTTTATGATGACATCACTTCCGGCCCCAAATTATGACATCACTTCTGCCCCTTCCAACAACGTTACTTCCAGTACCCATCTGATGACATTACTTCTAGCCTCATTCAATAATGTCATTTCTGGTCTCAATCTGATGACATCACTTCCAGCCTCATTCAATAATGTAATTTCTGGTCTCAATCTGATGACATCACTTCCAGCCTCATCTAATAACGTCATTTCTGGTCTCCAGCTGATGTCTTCATTTCTGCCTCTTCTCTGACAACCTCATTTCCAGTTCCCTTATTGATGTCATTTCCGCTTACTCTGTTTTATGCCATTACCTTCATATCATTTATGATACTGTAGAACCATCATTGCTGTAACAGTTTGTCGAATGTAATCCTTGCATATGGGTAGAAGATCAGTCCAAATTGACTACTCTCCGCCTGGAAATTATACAGGGAAGCTTCCCCAACACTTTATCTTTGTGTTTTATTTTTGTGACACCTCATTTACATATATACAGAAAATTTTCAAGCTCGCCAAAAGCATTTCTGTTGGTGCCCATGTTAATCTGTACTGGTTTAGACCTTATTGGCACCAGTTATTTTTTTTATTGTTTAGAAATAAAGATATTTTTGTTTCATTTAATTGTTAGGTATGTCATATTACTATTGTGGATGCCACAATCATCAGAAAACTGATTGCTAGGAGATCTCAACTCTGATTTGAGTCACGAGGAGTCACTAACAAATTACAGTCTGAGGTATGAATTTAATCCATTTGATGGTTCGATATTTTGAAACTTAGCTTGATACTCTGGTTTTAACTCTTAACTCTTTTATCACAACATTGATTCATCCAAGTATACATTTTCTAAAAAATGATTCCCATCCCATCCTAGTTTCTGAACCGACATATTACAATTAGTACAAGTAGTACTGGGCAAAAATCAGGAACCAAACTTGGGTTGAGTGCTATTAACAACATGACAATGGATTTATCAAGATTAGAAGGACATCATTTTATCTGTAGGTAAATTAATTCAAAATTGCTTCAAAGAAGTTAGCAATTCTACTCATAGATTCTGAAATAAGTTTGGCACCTTAAAGAATTTATGGGATTTTTTTTTGTCAAAGGTAAGAGGTGGCGGTCAGGTCACAGGAAGTTAGGGCCACCATAGCCCTTCTTCAGAAAATACAATTCTGCAATATTGTGTTCAATCAGCTGTTCATGTGGAATACAATTGACCTCAAGAAATGCTACACACAAATGGACTGAATAAACCCGAAGCAAACGTGCAACAAAGGTAGGCCTGCGATCTGTACAGAACCTGCCATAAATTATTACCATAAGAATCGTACAGGAGACTATTTAAGCTCATTAAGGTCACTGGAGGCTGTAAAATTCATTTCCTATTTTATTAATTTTTTTGTCATTTCCTTGCATTTTTTTTTTCACAGCATAACATTTTTCCACTTTAAAAAGTGTGCCAATTAAGCTTGCTAAATGTGTTTGTTTGCTCCCATTATGCATGTTTTGGCAGAAATCCTTAGAAAATAACAAAGCTAATAAACAATAAAAATAGATTAGCTTTAAAGTGTTTATTTCCTCATTCCTTTTCTTTTTTGATCTATCACTATCAGTCTTTACATGGCATTTACTGCACACACAATATGCCTACCATCAGTCTTTAGGTAGCACCTGTGTATGCTCACCACCAGTCTTGTTTAGCACCCAACTGAAGTTAAGAGCACTCCGTACACAATACATGTGCACTCACCATCAGTCTTCACATTGTGCCTACAGTACACATGGTACACCATCATTGTTACATCACGTATTATAGTTTCTATCCTATACCTGTATACTGTATCTATCCAGCATGGCCAAATGGGATTAGTCCACTTCTTAGCAACAGCCACATCCAAATCCTGTTCTCAAAGTTTTCAAGTTATTTTAGTTAAAGCTGCACTCATTCAATCTACTCTAGACACACATGAGCAGAGCGATATATAAGTTACTTAGTATAAGACTTCAGATTATTAAGGCTTTTTTTCCACAAGAGGCAGTAAGAATTATATTGTGTAAGCAGATTTTTTTTTTTTTAATTTCTCGTATACAAAGTATAGGCAAAGTATTGGAATCGTCCAAAAATTTGATTTCGAGATTTTGATGAATCTCAACGTTTTAGACCTCCCTGAGTCGAAAACTACGATTTTTGGAATTATTTACACGTGTGTGAGTGTATGTAAACACGATAATTTGAGTACGCTTTCACTTAGCTCAACCAAATTTTGCATACAAGTATTAGGTACAAAACGTAGATTTCTATCAACTTTTGAGCTATTTCTGCTAACTGGATGTGGTACTTTTTTATTCATGCAACTGCAAAGTCCAATTTATTCAACTTTACTTTTATAATAATTGTTCAATATATTATTAATTTGATTTGATTTGTTGTTGATGGTTCTTGTACATAATATAAAAATATAATAATTGTCTTGCGCTTTACTCCTCAAATATCCATTCCCATATCTGACTATATGAGAAAATCTAGGGGAGACCACTCCTGATTTTTTTTTAAGCTCTATATTTCAATTCTTCTTCTTTATCACAGTGTCAGAGAGTTAAGTGTATATCGATTGGACATGCAAGTAAGAATTTCACTGTACTCGGTATTACTACCCCTACTCCTCCTACCAGTGTTTATACAGCATGTTTAAATGTTCCCTGTCAGTCCATATACAGACAGAATTTAGTGATGCCAATTTTAATTGACCAGTTTTCACCCCAAATGAATCGCTCGGTAATCTGTCAAAAAATGATTTTTTTCAGGATCAGCATTTTTCTAAGCTTTATGGTGATTTAGTTGTAGTGCTCCTGTATGCATGCCAGAACTTTCTGTAAACAGAGAGTGGATGGTGAAACTTTAGGAGAGAACGAAGGCAGACATATTGGCTTTTCCATTAAAGAAAGTGGAGTAATAAACTGAAAAAGGAGAATCTGAGGAGCCATGCATAGAGAGGAATGGCAGACATGCAGGTTGTCTAGCTGTTTAAGAAAACAGGTGTGTCTTGGGCAGAAATTAAAAGACTAATAAAAAGACTTTAGATCCTTGCACTTTATCCTTTAATTATATTGGACCCACCTTATCGGAGTGTGGACGGTTGGCAAGCTTGTGTTTAGTATAGCGGCTCCTATTTTAATTCAGAAAAGAACAAATAAAGAAGAATTTGCCCTCACTGCTCAGGTTTACCGGCTTAACAGCCAAATGTGTCAATTTTGTAATTATGACAGACATTTTAATTTCTTGTATGGCATGTGTATTATGGATAAATATTTTGTGTAAATGGTTAATTACTTTAAAAAAGTAGCATTTTTTATGGTCACTGAAATTTTTCAGATTGTTAATCAAAGATGTACGGGTAACACCTGTGGTCCGCAGTTTAATTATTAAAACACTTTAATCCTTAATGAAGAAAATAAAGCTGCTACACAGATGGTTATGTAGAAGCTTAGTGTAAAAAAATAAGTACAAATTTAAAAGGATAAAGAAAACAAATTGGAAGTAGTAATGGAATCTGCCAGTTCCAGTAACGTGAAAATTCTGAGTAGAGGATCCCTAATGACATTTATTGTAAATAGCGATGAGTAAGTTTCGATTCTCATACAGTTTTATAAACTGATGGTTAAATTTGTTGCGGCAAGTCTATATCGCAATTGTGAAATGTCTAAATCGCTAAACAGTTTTTAGGTGGTTTTAAAATTTTTATGAGTGGAAATCAAAGAATATTGCCCCTAAAGCATTTTTCTGACTTCTGTCTCTACTTGTGTTCTTTTCTGCATCTGCATAAAGAACATAATCCATACCACACCGGTAAAATCAATTCTATTTATGTCTCTTTCTCACATCACCACAGAAAAGTGCATTACAATTTTTTTTAAATTCAGATGTGAGCGTCAGTAGGCTTTGCACCCCAGGAACCAAGTTATTCAAACTACACTCACCTAAAGGATTATTAGGAACACCTGTTCAATTTCTCATTAATGCAATTATCTAATCAACCAATCACATGGCAGTTGCTTCAATGCATTTAGGGGTGTGGTCCTGGTCAAGACAATCTCCTGAACTCCAAACTGAATGTCAGAATGGGAAAGAAAGGTGATTTAAGCAGTTTTGAGCGTGGCATGGTTGTTGGTGCCAGACGGGCCGGTCTGAGTATTTTTACAATCTGCTCAGTTACTGGGATTTTCACGCACAACCATTTCTAGGGTTTACAAAGAATGGTGTGAAAAGGGAAAAACATCCAGTATGCGGCAGTCCTGTGGGCGAAAATGCCTTGTTGATGCTAGAGGTCAGAGGAGAATGGGCCGACTGATTCAAGCTGATAGAAGAGCAACTTTGACTGAAATAACCACTCGTTACAACCGAGGTATGCAGCAAAGCATTTGTGAAGCCACAACACGCACAACCTTGAGGCAGATGGGCTACAACAGCAGAAGACCCCACCGGGTACCACTCATCTCCACTACAAATTGGAAAAAGAGGCTACAATTTGCACAAGCTCACCAAAATTGGACAGTTGAAGACTGGAAAAATGTTGCCTGGTCTGATGAGTCTCGATTTCTGTTGAGACATTCAAATGAGTCAGAATTTGGCGTAAACAGAATGAGAACATGGATCCATCATGCCTTGTTACCACTGTGCAGGCTGGTGGTGGTGGTGTAATGGTGTGGGGGATGTTTTCTTGGCACACTTTAGGCCCCTTAGTGCCAATTGGGCATCGTTTAAATGCCACGGGCTACCTGAGCATTGTTTCTGACCATGTCCATCCCTTCATGACCACCATGTACCCATCCTCTGATGGCTACTTCCAGGAGGATAATGCACCATGTCACAAAGCTTGAATCATTTCAAATTGGTTTCTTGAACATGACAATGAGTTCACTGTACTAAAATGGCCCCCACAGTCACCAGATCTCAACCCAATAGAGCATCTTTGGGATGTGGTGGAACGGGAGCTTCGTGCCCTGGATGTGCATCCCACAAATCTCCATCAACTGCAAGATGCTATCCTATCAATATGGGCCAGCATTTCTTAAGAATGCTTTCAGCACCTTGTTGAATCAATGCCACGTAGAATTAAGGCAGTTCTGAAGGCGAAAGGGGGTCAAACACCGTATTGGTATGGTGGTCCTAATAATCCTTTAGGTGAGTGTATTCTATAACATTTCAGTAATTATTTACCGCTCTATTGCTGATCTTTCTGATCATAAAATAGGTCATTACGATAGCAATTGACGAGAAGAAGTCATAATAAATTACAGAATTATCTTATTTGAGGGCTCCTCTTAAGTGCCTCTTTCTCTTGCATAATTTGGCTCAAAAACTAATCAGCACATCATCATCTCATTACTGGCTTAAGTTTCGAGTTTGGTATTTTTTCCATCCAGCTGTTTTAGCTGAAACTGTGACACACAGACACATACACACATAAACAGACACAAACCCTTCATCAAAATATCAGTGTTTTCAGGGGACCCTGAAACCTCGAGATCCATTGAAAACCAGAGATCGAAATGTTTGAAGAACCTAAAGCTTTCTCCACCCCTTTTTAGACAGTAGATTAGGGGGGGGAGGGGGTGCGTAAAACAAAAATGAGACATGAAGACACACTAAAAGGCACTATTGTGCACATTGCTGTGTTTTCTCCACAAGAACACTCAGTACATGAGAAGTTACCGCTGTCAACCCACACCTTACCGTTATCTAGCAGTTCCTTATCCTAGTTGAGAATTTGTACAGTTTGGGAGATTAAATAATGAGCTGTAGTAAAAATAGATACTATACAAGTGGATTCAATGCAAGGAAACACTTCCAGACAGGAACTAAATGCCTTCATCTTACGTGAACAGCACAAATTTCTTTAGAAAGCAAAACACTGACAAATTAGATTTTGTGCAAATTGCGCAAATTGTAAATATGCTCACCATCATTCTTTACATAGCATTTTTACATACTCACCAGCAGTCTTTCATAAAAGAAAAGAAAGTCACCATTACTCTTGATATACAGTATCACCTACACACCCTCACAATCAGCCATTACATGCAGTAGCACCTATATAAAAGAAAGCCCTCTGATCCTGGTCTTAACTGCTTATTCCAAAAAAACAGCAGTGGTTTCTTACCACCCACACGGACCCCCTGTGGTGGCAGGTTTTTGTTCCAACCACTTTCACACTCAGTGAGTCAGTTTACCTCCAACTGATTTCCTCTAATTAGCTGGTCTTTTTCTCTTCTCTTATTCTGTATTCAGAAAAGCACAACGGTGTAATGCTTACATTTATAGGCCATTCAGAAATATTGGTGTGTTTGCTATCTCTCCAAATATTTAACTCTCTTTTGTTGCTTTCCTATTAGTTTCTCTTTTTCTTTGTGTTTACTTCTTTAATCACATCCTAATAATGATAATTATCAACAAAGAGTGGGGACACCCAGACAAACGATACAGAATACTGAATGACTGAAACTACTTCAACATCAGCCCGGAAAAGCCAAATGCAAATCATGATGATTATGAGAAATGTTTTAAATTTTACAAAAATACCCCGATGTATCTTTCTAATGAAAATTTACCAAACTTGGTTTTGTAATTTCTACAACAACCTCAAAAGACAGAAACTGGGCAATAACACCTTGCTTACTTTGGCTAGAAACCCAGTTAAAAACAAAACCCTGCAGCACCATGGGGTCCTCCGGTCTGCATTTGAAAGCCCCTTATTCCTTTATAAGATGTCTTTAGTGTTAATAAACAGATTTAGGGAGATCGAGTGTCATCCAAAAAAAGCCATAAAGTGAGCTTCAAAATTTGCTTTTCCATTAAATGTCTGTATTTTCTCTCAAAGGTTTGAAAGCTGAAGCAGCAGAAGTGATTTTCTTAGGCTGGTATGTTAGAAGATTCCCTGTGGCTCAGAAAACCAGAAGTCCTGACCTACAAATAGGATTTCTGTTGGCTGATTTTGATTCACCGGAAGGGGCCCCATAAGACAGCTAGGAGTCAGTCTTGAGGATGTTCTTTATAAACTGCATTTTACTAAAATGCTCCCCTGAGCTAAAGCAGATTTCTAATCAGCTAAAAACACTTCATACATTATGTGGAATTTAGCCTAATGGGCGAGAGGCCGGTGACAGGGAAGTGGGCACTTTCTGTCAGCCCCTGGGGATATTCATATGCTTTAAAAAGTTGAACATTTAAAATAAATTGCTTCTAGGAATTTATATATGGCCAACATAACAGTTTATCATTGCCATTCTTGCTTAATCCAATTCAGGGTCACAAGGGGCCAGACCTTTTCCAGGCAAAACTGGGAACAAGGCAGGGAAGATTCTACCACATCACTGACACATACCCGCACACTCACACTGGACTAATTTGGAGCCACCAATCAACCTAAATCACCCATCTTTGGGCGTGGAGGTTAAGGAGCGCCCAGAGGAATAGATAGACAGACAGGCAGACATTTGTCCCAAGAGGAAAATTTAGCAAGACTCATCATGAATCTGCTTCTGTTTCTGTTTAAGTGGTCAATCCAGAACAGTTAGTCATTCTCCTTCAACCAATTAAATGTATATTTTGACTAAGAAAAGTAGGACAATAGACTGAGTGAACAAATAGATAGATACAAAAAGTAAATGGCTTAGGGTCAATGGCTGCAAATACTGTTAACGATGTAAAACTTTGAAAAAGATAAGCTTGGACAGCCTTTTGGAAGCTAAAGAGTATTTGGCAAATCAAACGTTTTTCCTGAACTCTAGATATAAATCTTAAATACCTTATGCTTGAACTTTCCCCTACATGGCAGTGAAACATGGACCCTCCACGAACAATCCAAAAGCATGCATGATAGCTACACAACAAACTACTACAGGATCATACTCAGCTATATCTCGATTGAAACAATATGCAAGCAAAACAAGCAGAAGCCAATCTCGAAAATCATCATTACTGTATGTTATGAAGAGACCCAAAAGAACCCATCCGAAAATCCGTATTATATGACCCGTCAGAGAGACTCCAAGTGCCTGAACAAGAACATCCAATAAAACTATACTGGCAACATATCACAAATACCATCAGGAGTGCAATTTGACTGTCTCTAAGAGAAATTGAAAAAGGCATTCAGGACCAGGAAATGTGTTCTCGACCACTCAAAGTCTGGCACTTACTGGACATCTAATTGCGCAGCCAACCGATGATGATGATGATGATGAATAAAGAGGGGCCGTGTACAAAACAAAACAAAAAGATTCTTGCTTTTGTATTCTCAAAAATTCCCCCGAGCTTGGTGGAACAAAAGAATCTCAGTTATCGTTGAAGCTCTATGACATCATAATGTTAAATCTAACTGGTTGAAAGTGAATGACAGTCCTGCAATGACAGCACTGATGCAGTTTCGCAAACAACAAACCTCCAGTCTGCCCTAAATTGACCAAATGGAATTTAAAAAAAAAAAAATCTATCAGATCCAACGCACCGAACACTAAATATGACTGTCAACTGAGCTTAACATCCACTCATTTTATGATCTTGCTTTGTTTATTAAATGGTCACAAGGAACCCTGTCAAAGACCTTGGAGAGAGAGAGACAGCAGTGTCATACCATAAGACCACCTTGCCACACCCTGAACCCATTATAAAAATAAAACATAATTAACAATGCAGTTATCTCTCCAAATATGCACACCACGCTAGACCCAAAGACATGCTTCATACCAGTCAATCTTTCAGACATCATTTTATCTGTCAACCTCTGATCACGGACACCATCCCACAGCAGTTGCCATGAAGTGTGTCTGCCCTGAAGGCCAGTCTGAAAGGACCTTATTTGTCATGTTAATCAACATTTGAAAAGGCATCTGGTAATCAAGGTTAATTGGGGTCAAGAAGCTTAGGTTGGCTAGCTGATGAGAAGATGCAGTGGGCCAAATGAGCAATGGTACGCTTAAGTGAACAAATTGGGGGCAGCCAAGTAGTGTCCGATGAGGCCGAACACCCAGCAAGAAACTGAATGGAGTGTCAGCCTGTCAGCAAGGGCACCCCATCACATGAATTTGAAATACAAAGTGAGTCCCTATAAGGAAGACAGATGCACCTGTTATGTGTTCATTTCCTGTCTTCATTTTGCCTTTTGCTTGTCATTAAACCTCTTTTGACTTGAACAAAGTGAACACCAAACTGGGGTCTTCAAAGTTCTCAAAGATGGATCCCTCAGCGTCAATTTATTAATTTTGAAACATGTAGTATATGCACGTCGACATGAGACTTACTGTAACCAGCAGTACTGTGCACTAAAGCAGAGGACAGTCCTGGACATGGTGAGGGTCTAATTGCAGGGTCTGTTCATACACTCACGCAGATACTTATATTGGGAACAGCCAACCCTAACATCCTTCGTTCCCTGTCTTTGGGGATGTGGGAGGAACACCTGCGTACCAGGAGGAAAATATATGCAGACATGGAGAGAACACGTAGAATCTACATGGACATCGTCTAGACACGGCATTCAAATCCAGTATACTGGAGCCATGGAGCAGTGATGCTATTTGAGGATCACATCGAGGCTCATAGGATATCTGGAAAGAAATATTAAGACATGTATCTTAAATCTGGATACTGACAGCCTGTAAGGATTGTCTAGTGGTATCACTAGTTAGATAGTATTTGCACTTTAAGCTCCATTATTTGTATGAAAATGTGCTATATAAATAAATGTTGTTGTTGTTGTTGTTGCTGTTGTAATTTGGTACAGTGGCTAAGCCAATGGACTTTTTTCCAAAAGGATGTGGGTTCAGTTCCTGCTTCTGACTCACTGTGTAACACTGAGCAAGACACACACACTGTTTATAAGCAGTTGCAATGTATCCTGGTGTTGTGCATAATCTCTCTCCATCCATCCATCCATTATCCAACCCGCTATATCCTAACTAGTGGGTCATGGGGGTCTGCTGGAGCCAATCCCAGGCAACACAGGGCGCAAGGCAAGAAACAAACCCCGGGCAGAGCACCAGCCCACCACAGATAATCTCTCTCTATATATAAAATCCAACATCTGTCTGTATGTCTGTCCACTTTTCACAAGAGAGGACTGCTTAACGGATATAGATTGGGTTTTTTTCTAGAATTTGCTTAAACATTCTGGTTGATTTTCCGACTTCTCTGATTGTGCTATGTATCATAGTTCGTTTGCGGTACCGATTTATTTGCGCGAATCTGAGAGACATGCAGCAGGCCGACGGGAAGGTGGTGGGGACCTCCTCACTTACTCGCCAGCATCAGGATGTTCCTTATACCCAATTAGCTAGAGAACAAGAGAACAACTTTTTGGATTTAGATTGGGTTTTTTTCTAGAATTTGCTTAAACATTCTATTTGATTTTCCGACTTCTCTGATTGTGCTATTTATCATAGTTCATTTTCTGTACCGATTCGTTTGCGCGAATCTGAGAGACATGCAGCAGGCTGACGGGAAGGGGGTGGAGCCCTCCTCACTCACTCGCCAGCCTCGGGACGTTCCTTACCCCCAGTTAGATAGCGAACGAGTATCATAGTTCACTTGCGGTAACGATTTATTTGCGCAAATCCGAGAGAGACACAGCAGGGTGGGGTCCTCCTCCCTCACATGCTATCCTCGGGGCGTACCTTACATCTGCTTAGCTAGTGAACGAGAGTACTACTTAACAGATTTAGATCGGGTTTTTTTCTAGAATTTGCTTGAACATTCTGGTTGATTTTGTGACTTCTCGCAGCATGCTAGTTCGCTTGCAGGAGCAATATATTCATGCTAATCCGAGACAGAGGCTGCGGGCCGAGGGTAGGAGGAAGCATGATGTCAGGAGTAAGGAGCCGGGTGGGGCCCTCCTCACTGTCCTGTTTCGCTTCTATGTGGGCATTGCCACGGGGGACGGCAAGTTTTGGATAAAGGTATCAACCGAATGTGCAGTAATAACTCTGCTATTAGCTAACCCAACAAATTGCATGGTCTTAACGATCACATCTTGTTTGTCTTCTGTTCTTTGACGTAAAGGACAGGCTTAACTGCATCAGAAAATCCAGTGGAGGGATGGAAAGCATAGCCTGGTGGTTTTCAGTCTAACCTGTCACCTCTGTGCCATACTCGTTGCTGAAAACAGGTTAATTTATGGCTGTGTGTGTGTTCCCTTTGGTGGAATGGTGAAGCATGGGCACTGGTAAACCTGCAAATTACTATGGAGTTGGTATAGGGAGTCAAGGGCACTGTATTGTATATAGTGTGTGCCAGTAGAGCATATGGGTTACAGTACAGTATATAATGTATGCCTAGAGAGTGTGTGTTAGTGTACAGTATTTAATGTTTGCCTATTTACTGTAGTCATCAAGTTTTCTAGCCAAAATTGTTACCCAAGAATGTTGAGAAGCTATAGAATTTTGCCAAATGATTAGAATGTATGATCTGTCTTGTCAGACACGGTCAGCCATTGTCAGAACAGATTACACAGAACAGGGGGGACAATGATCAAGGACCACCCGGCATCTATTAAGTGTCATTGTGCTCGAAGGGAAGCAAGGTTTTGATTCCACAAAATAATAGCGCTGTCAATTTTTCCTTTTTTAAATTGTGAGGCATATTATACATTCACAGGGGTACAGTAGCTAACTGATGTGTCTTGTTTGCCTGGAAGAATGCCATATTGATCTTTCTGACTTGATTTGCAAATGAAGTCTGCCGTCAGCTCCAGAAGTGCAATACAAGTATATTACAATGTCAATAGAAGCGGGGACATTTCTCTCACTTTATACTTGGTGGTTGTTCCAGAATTATCAGTCATTTCAAAATGTAGCACTGAAAACAGTGAAAATAGAGCAGGATGGGGGTACACAAAGCGGCAGGGTGGCACTTTCAGGGAAATCACATTGTAAAGAATGAGCAGCCCTGTCACAAAAAAAAAACAACAACAGACGAACACTGAAGTAAGTCACAGGTATTGTCTAAATTTATTCTAACTCTCCAATTTATATATTTTAAAGAAAATGCCAAGATGGGAGAGGATCACTGTGATTAGTGCTATTGCTTTACAGCGCCCAGGTCAATCTGTTTCTCCAGGATTTCTAGATACATTCTAGAAATGTACAGAGAGGTCAGAGGAATCAACAGCTCTAATTGTGTCTGGTATGAGGAAGGAGCTGTTGTCCCATTCAGGGATTGCGCCTCCTGTAAGTCCTAGCTCTTGGTGATCTTGTAACATGGACACTGGATACAAAAAATGAATGGATTTTGACAGGTGGTATGGTGGTGCAGTGAATAGTATTGATTCTTCATAGTGCTATCTCTCATACCTTCTATATGCATTATGCATTGTGTCCTCATATATATACTGTATATAGGATTCCTTTGTGGATTCTAGTGGCCTCCCACATGCCATATATGAAAATGTACAATTCTAAATTATCCCAGTGTGAATGATGGCTTGTTCATTCATAGTACTGCCCATTGAAACATTTTTCTCTCAATTTTTCAAATAGCTTGAGTTTCTGCTATGCTGATGCCTAAGTAAGCAGCACGTGAAAAACAGTTAGTAGAAAAATGGATTCGGAAAATAGATGGCCAGCTGGCATTAAAGAAATCACCTTGCTATCAATCCAATGTGTGAGTTGTCATAAGTGGATGCATAACAGATGTAGTGATGTGAAAGTGTGCAGCCGGCAACTGTGACCTTTGTTTGTATGAAGTGTGAAAGAGGGGTGCAGGATGTTGATGAAGAATATGTAACTTTAGATAGAGAAAGCATTGAAGACTGAGATTTAAGGTGCTGTCCCCCATTTTGACTTCTCACTGGCATTGAAGGGTAAGATTTATGGAAGCTGTGTGAGGAGTAGCCTGCTGCACATGAGTGAGACATGGCCGATGAAGGCAGAACATGAAGCAGAGCTGGAAAGAACAGAGAGGGGAAAGATCATGTGTGGAGTATCACAGGGTGAGGGACATGAATACGATAAAAGAAAGACTAAGCTGGTATGGCATGTGAAGTAAAAGGCAGAGGATGACTGGGTGAAGAGGTGTACCAAGATGGAGGCGAAGAAGATGTGGCTCTGAAGGAAGCCAAAGAAGGCATAGTTGGATGTGGCATGAAAATGATGACTCTCTTCCCAAAGGATATCCCGTACCGTAATACATCAAAATGATCTGAGAGGCAACAGGCTAACATGAGTAAACCTGGAAAATGGCAGATAAACCAGTGATGATGATGATGATGTCACATTCCTTAGTTACAGAAATAGCATGCAAATTGGTGTGTGTGTGATGACACGACAACACATCGCAAAGATCATGGCAGGGCAGCAGTTTTTCTAAAATGACTTTTTCTCAATGCTCAGAAATGTCTTTTACTAGATTGCCAAATGAATCATCGGTGTTAAAAAGTGTCAAACAGAATCTCAGTTTCAGCTGCTGATGCAGTTCACATCTGTGTGTGGAACTTTTCAGGTGACAGTAAAGGCCTCTTTTAAGCTACTGCACTGCCCTGTAAACAAAAAAGTGTATTTAAAAGTGTTTCAACAAAGGAAGAAGTAGTATAGAAACACGCTGTACATGCTAACACTCCCGTGTACGTAAGCTGCAACACAATGCTCAGAATATTTATTTATCACCCTGCACAGACGGCTCTAATTATATGACACTTTTAGAAACCTTTGGGCTCACAGATTTATAAAAGGGAGGAATGACTGTGTGCTTCGCCTGCAAAAATGAGTTGTCAAGCCATAATGTGCTTTAACACAATGTGTTTGATGTCCGGAGGCTATGCATCATCTGAGTCTTTCTACTCTATTAGCAGTCAAAGTTAAGCATCCATCCATGCCACTTCCTTCCCTTCTCAATATCCATTTCTGAGCAGCAGCCCATTATTTTATACACACTACATGACACACATCCATTTTGTCCACTCATTTAGTCCAATACAGAATTCACAGCAGGCAGATGTAAACCTTGGATGAGCACCAATCCATCATAGGGCTCAGTCATTGGCACTTTGTTAATAACAATCAAATATGAATATCTTTCAGATAAGTGAGGAAACCATAACACATGGAGAAAAGCTATGCAGGTGTCATTGACAAGGCTCAGGTTCAAACCCTTGTCTTAAGAGTAGCAAGGCAGAATCTGTCATACAATGCTACCCAGTATGATGTACTCATTATTGCAAATATATACACATTATATAATGAAAGAACCAAAGACTCCAAAGTATGTTGTGCCAGCAAAAGAATCATTGGATGAAAGGAAAATTTGCTGGTATGCCACAAAACCCCACTTCGGGCTAAAAGGTGTAAAATAAGTTTTGTTTATGTAGAAGGCACTGCTTATCATTTGCTGCATGAAAATGGATCATTCAAAAAACGAATGTTGTGAACAGAAATGAGTTCTAGAAATATTAGCTGCAAGACATTACCTGGATTTGTGCAGGACTTGCCTTAGGCCCCTTCACAATGGACAACTATGCAAGATCTGTGAAAGTGTCTGACTTGGATAACCGATGAGGCAACTTAAGGTGTATTCTAATCAAGCTATGTTTTTTTCTTTTTGGCATGTTTTTGTGATAATTCAATAAAAACAAGAAAACTCTGCCATAATTATGCAGTCAATACATGAACTGAAAGTATATTATGCACAAAGATATTGGCTAATATTACAATGTTCTCTATCTATCTATTATATAGTGTATTTCATATCTGTCTGTTATAGTGTGCCTTTTATATCTATCTATCTATCTATCTATCTATCTATCTATCTATCTATCTATCTATCTATCTATCTATCTATCTATCTATCTATCTATCTATCTATCTATCTATCTATCTATCATATAATGCCTTTCACATCTATCTATCTTAGTGTTTCACATTATAATGGTTCTAACAAAATATCAAATTACTACATTTTTCAAACATTCCTTTACCAGCATTGTGCTATATTTGGTACGGGCGTCTCGTGTTTGTACAACCCTGGCCATCTCTTATAATATACCTACATCAAAACTCCAAATGGACCCCTGCTGTAATATGAATACATAAATAACAGAATGCTCAAAACTACAAGGGGGGATCCCATGATTAAGAAAATACGAGCCTCAGATGGATCACAGTGGAACCATGGGATAATGTGGTAGTCACATTGCCTCTGACACCTGGCAAGTGGAGTGTGTCCGAGGCTGGGTGGCACATATGTGTATTTTCCAGGGGGTGAAGCAGCTGGAAGCCAGTGAATTTGTAGTTATCTGTTGTTTGCTTCTGTATCATTTTGGTATTTGTACTGAGGCACAAAAGCTGGTATTGGTATTGGAATCAGAATTTAAATATCGATCCAACACTAATCTATACATTATTTAGCTTTATAAAATGACAACCTTCCATTAGTTAAAATCTTTATTTAGGTCTGAATCCACACCATTGACTTGCTGCCAAAATGAAGGCTGTGAGGACGGAGGTGTTGAGCCGGTGGCACAATGGCTAGCCTGTTGCTTCATATATCCAGGGGCCCAGATTCAAGTCTCCACCCAATCAGTGCACATTTTATCTGCAAAGAAGAGGGTTTTTCTCTGTGTGATCCTATGAACCAAAGATGTGCAAGTCAATTTAACTGACAACTCTATGCTGACACTGTCTGGATATCTGCCTGCATGTTTGATTTGAGGATGCCTCAGAAAGCATGTGGCATCCCCTCTAGGGAATCTGATCCCACCATGACAGGCTTCACCTTCCCATGATCAGAAATGTGATGCTTTAATAGTAAAGTTAACATGTAAATGAATAAGTGAACCAAATATCCATATATTGTAAAGGTCTTTGTTACCTCCATGGACATGTTGTCTTGTGATTCTATACCAAGCACTCCTGTGTGTCTAAACAACTTTGTCACAATGTCTACTGTTATAAGGATCTAATCAGAACAAGAATCGACTGGGTTATTGATTATACATTTAATCTTTTCCTAGAAAATGCTACTCCAGTTTGCAGGATGTTGCATAACACTTGATTCAAAACACTCTATGCTATAGATAGTTGCATAGAAATAAATAATAGCATGAAAATATGTTTAAGAGGGTCTTGTTATCTGAAGTACCTGTTTCACTAAATTGCTTGCCATAAATGTAATCCAGGTTGCGTAGATTTTTCTGTAGCCCCCACAAACAGTAATGAAGCAATGGGAATAATCACTTATTGAAACTAAAACTAACCAACCACTTCCGAATGGGGGTTTGTGGGGTTTTCATTTCTAAAATATAATGTGAGACAGGGCACTTAATCAAAGTGAATACAAGGACTGGCATTAGGAACTGTTGATATGAATTAGCAGAAGAAAACAAATAAATGTGGCAGTGCAAAGACTGAATGAAGTCAAAAGTATGGAAATGATCAATATCACCTCTGCGATAAAAGCAATGCAATGCAAGAATCATTTGACGAAGCATGCTTAATGGGGTGTTGGGTAGCTTTTCATATCTCAAATTATGTTTCATATTGCTAATGTTATTATAGCACCAAGCAAAGTAACTCACTGTTCAAATAGATCTGTTTGCTTTGTGGCTCAAATTAACCTCTTTTATTCCTTGTGCTCTCTTTAAATTAGCATTCTAGAGCCGTGTGGATTACATTGGCTGTTCCATTCTCACTGACATCTGGCATATATGGGGCTGCATATAAATAGGGATACTGATATTTTACCTTGAGAAAACACATATTTATAGGCAAAAAGTAATAAACTAATAAAATGTCTTTCATTTAGCCTGCTGTCAGCTCAATGGAAATAATCACACACACCTCCCTTTTACCACACTTTTAATGGTATTAAGAAAAACGAAACACCCCACTACAAAAATTAAAAAATAAACTTGTCTGTGTCCTGTTCTTTGAGACAGGAGAATGATGACATGTAATTATTTCTTCAATGGCTTACCATGTGTTTATCAGAATGTTAATGTAAGCATAATAACAGGCTCTGCACTACTGCCGAGAATGTCAGGCCTGTCCAGCTGTCAATCAGGGCTCAAAATAGAATCACAAATAAGCAGGCGGTCCTGACGTGGTGGGTGACAGACAGAGCCCCATGCAGCCAGTCAAGTGACAGATATCACCAAATCCTGGCCTTGAATTATTACATCAGGGAACCTAAGGGAATCGTCAGAAGAGATGCATGTAAAAAAGCTATATCATGAAGCAGTAGCAGACGTCCAGCCAAGAAAGCAATGTCTCATTGGTCAAATAGGTCACTAAGCAAGAATGCAGATACAAAGGAGTAAATGGATGCCCACAAAAAAAAAAAAATTCTTCCATAGAGTTTTCTATTAGGAGCTGTCCGTGGTATTAGTTTTTATTTTCCTTGTCTTTTAATGGAATACGCTATCTGAAATATTTTTTTTTTTCAATGAGTGCCTAGAGGCATTAGTTTTGACAGGCAGAGTAAAGTAAGATAACAGTTCTTCCAATTTTTTTTTCTGTCCTACCAAAAAAAAAAAAAAACTTCCACATGCCTCTATCTATCTAAAGAAGAAGAGCTGGTAGCATATAAAAATAGCTGCCTCCATCTCTATCCACACCAATTATCTATAATTTCTCTTGCACTGTGCACAGCGCAAAAAAAGGAAGAAAAAACATAATAATAAAAAAAATAAAAAGCCAACTCCTTCTCATCCACATTTCAATAATTACATTAGAAATTGAACAGCCTTTAATCATTTTAATGCATCTCCCAAGTAATGAGTTGCTGTTTCTTTCCTGCAGCTTAGACGTCCCTCTTCAGCCTATTTCTTGCCGTCCTACTAACTGATTAATTGCTCTTCTTATCATATTTATCTTAATGAAGGGATGGTAGTTGATTACATTGTCTATGGAAGTGATCCAGAGAGATTCCTTCAAAGATGGTACTTGGGACACTGAGATTAATAGCAAAGATAACAGGTGACACTTTAAAGTTCGTGTAATGCCATAATGGCACTCAGGAAGTTTGGCCTGCAGTGGAAGAGCCAGCGCTTCACTAGGTGTAAGTTCTGTCATGAAGGGTTTGTTTTACTATTATTATTATTATTATTAATAATAATTTAAAAAAAAAACTACTTGGATGAATAACAAATTTCTGTATATTGGAATCCTGCAGATAGTAAACCTTCCCCTTCAGGTCCTTTTAAGCTTAGATTAAAAATTAGCAACTTCAATCCGGTAGGCTTACTTCTTATTAAGAAGTATTTGGGAACAAAAGGGAGATAAGTTGGTGTCATAGCAGTAAGTGCCAATGATTCACTGATCCAGACTTTTGAGCTTTAGTTCTGGTTCGGACATCACCTCCGAGGATTTTGTTTACATTTTAAAATGTCTGAATTGGTTTTCTCCATTTTTTTTCCATTTAGATATGTGTTTGGTTAACTGGGGGCTAACGTTTTGCGTAGGCACTAAAAATCAATTCTAAGCTCACCTGCACCCACTGTAGTTCAAGTCAATACCCACAGCAGGTTGAACTCAAACCCACCCATGCCTGCCGAAGTTCAACCCAGATCCACCCGCAAACATGAAGGTTAACATTTCCTAATGTTAAATAATAGTTTCTTGTTACTTAACAATAAACAATAGTATTGATTTTATTTGTAACAACCTGTGACTTACAGTATTGTTTGAGATCCCAGCCCAGTCACTGACTATATGGACTTAGCAAAGTAAGTTCTTATGGGTTCACGAGTGTCATTCCAAAACCTAAATGTTAGGTGAGAACGGTGACTCTAAATTGGCTTGTGAAGAGGGACTGGTGTGTCCTGTTGACTGGTACCCAGTTTAGAGTTTTGTCTTGTGTGGTACCTATTACTCCTGCCTCCTACATACCTGAACTGGAAGAAATGAGTGGATATACAGAAAGCTGAAGCAAATATGAATATAATAATAAAACCATATTCCCCCTCTCGATGAGCACCCTTACTATACAAAAAAATAAAACTTTCTAGAAATGTATCCCTCAAAAATTAGCCAATTCCAATTCATCCAGTAAGCATACCATAAGATGCATTGAGCTACATTTCAATGTATCTTCTGTAGTCTTTGAACATGGACACATTATTCATTGATTAAACGACATTTATTTTGCTGCATTACAGTAGGCAGTAGAGTGCTAACTTTATTTTCTTCATAAATGTGTTGTATTACACAAAAGAGTCATTACAGGTCTTAAATTCTATCCATTTTCATATTAATTTAACCTAACTATTAGGTCTTGAGTAGCACTGTGCACAAATCATGTCAGTTTGTCACCCTCATGAAACATCTTATGTGCTCCATTGACTGAAGTTTCAGAGACTGTAGGTAATTGGTCTATATAAACTGAACAAGTGTGAGTGTGTGCAAAGCTGCAAGTCGCCCATCAAATGTTGGTTTCTGCTTTTCAAACAAAGATGCTATCATAGTGTCTGGCACCCTGCAACTGTAGAGTGGAAAAGAAGATTTGGGAAATGTACACAAATATGTAGATAGATAGATAGATAGATAGATAGATAGATAGATAGATAGATAGATAGATAGATAGATAGATAGATAGATAGATAGATAGATAGATAGATAATGTTTGTGTGGATACCTATTTATTAGACCTATTTGAGCTTTGTTGGATATCCCATTACAGAATCACTGGTATTTACATACAGCTAGCATCCCTTTGTGGCTCTAACAGCCTCCTCTCTTCGAGAAAGATTTTCCACCAGATTATGTAGTGCAGTGGTGGCGAACCTATGGCACGCGTGCCAAAGGGGGAACTCAGAGCCCTCTCAGTGGGCACGCGCGCCGTCGCCCGAGCACAGAGTTCGTTACTATAAAGCCAGAGGAATGAGGGGCCGGGCTGCTCCCCTCACCACTCCCCCTCTTCACGCGCGGAGGACTTTTCTCACATCACCCGCCCCTCTGCCCAGCAGCCCAATGAGAGCGCTTCCTCCCTCTCCTGTCTGGGGTAAGGCGGGTGGCACACATGCTGCTTGAGGGTGCGGCATGGACTGCAACCTTTTGAGTCTGTGATTCCCGTGGTGGGGTTGGAGGGGATGTGGTATAGCGGGTCCACAGCTGAAAATTGAAAAGGCCAGTTTTAACAGATAATTGCCACACTCGCGGCTTAAAGGGGGTTATGGTAGAGTGGCCGGAGCGGTTTCGGGAGCTTTGTGATGCGGGCAGTCCTCGCTTAAGCGCACAGGTGAGGAGTTGTCCGCATCTGTAATTATTGCCGGGAGTTGCTAATCGCCACACCTGATCCACGACCCCGTAATATATAATGGAAGCTTTGGGGGCGGAGCTTAATAGGTAGGACCTGCGTGAAACACTTGAGAGGATCGAAGGGATGACAAAGGACAGCACAGTTAGTTATGGAAATGAAATCCTTAAAGTGTGGAATTCTCTGCCAAATAATCTTAAGTCAATGAAGGCACTTGAGATTGCTTTCCTTACTTTGTTTGGAACATCTTATGCTTGTGCGCAGCTGTTTTCAGCTTTGAATTAAATCAAATCTGACACCAGAAACAGACTAACAGATGACCTGAGTGCTGCATGTGTTGCTCTCAAACTTACAAAGTATGAGCCAAGGTTAGACAAATTATCAGCATGCATACAACAGCAAAAAGCACATTAATTGTTCAAAAGCATACCGAATGCAAACTTTAACCTTTCAACAAAATGTTGTTTGTATCATTGAAAGCTCTGTTATTATGTTTTTCTTTTAAGACAAAAGATGTTAATGTATGAGTGGCTTTTCTAAACTAAAAGCTCAGTAGATAGATAGACAGACAGAGCATCAGTATTGGCAGTTCAGTCCAATTTATCATCCAGCTGCACTCCCAGGTATTTATAGGTCTGTACCCTCTGCACACACTCACCTCTGATGATCACGGGGTCCATGAGGGGCCTGGGCCTCCTAAAATCCACCACCAGCTCCTTGGTTATGCTGGTGTTCAGTTTTAGGTGGTATTCAGGTTAAATTGCCATGTTGGCACTTTGCGATAAATAAGCGGGTTTTGGATTGCAGTTTGGGCACTTGGTTTCTAAAAGGTTCGCCATCACTGATGTAGTGTGTCTGTGATGCCCATTCAGACAAAAAGAGCATTCCTGGCTCACAATTGGCTTTCCATTTCATTCCAAGGTTGTTCATTGGAGTTGAGGTCAGGGCTCTGTGCAGGCCACATGATTTCATCCATGTTTTTATAGACCTGACTTTATGTACAGTGGCATAGAAATGCTGGAACACAAAAGGGGCTTCCCCAAACTGTTGCCAGAGTGTTGTAAATGTCTTTGTATGCAGAAGCATTAAGAGTACCATTCACTGGAAGCAACTGGCCTAGCTCAAACCTTGAAAGACTAGTATCCTTCCTCCACAAAACTTTACAATAGACACAATGCAGTCCATGAAGGCAGAATTCTCCTGGCAAACCTGTCCATCAGACTGCCAGACAGTCAAGCGTAATTCATCACTCCAGAAAACACATTTCCACTGCTCCAGCGTTCAATGGTGGTGTACTTTACACCACTCCAGCCGATGCCTGGCATTACACATAGAGATCTTAGGCTTGTGTGCTGCCACACGGCCACAGAAACCCATTTCATGAAGCTCCTGACATGCAGTGCTTGTGCTAAAATTGATCCAGAGGCAATTTGGCATTCAGCAGTGAATGATTTAACAGAGGATACAGTAGATGATTTTTGTGCTCTATGTGCTTCCGCCCTCAGCGGTCCCTCTCTGTGAGTTTGTGTGGTCTACCACTTTATGGCGGAGCTGTTGTCTTTCCTCAACATTCCTCAACATATACAATAGCAGCACTTATAGTTAACTAGGACAGATCTGCTGCTTTGCAGTAAGGAGATTGTGGGTTCACTTCCCAGGTCCTGTCTGCATGGAGAGCACTTTGAGTGGTGAGAAAAGCACTATATAAATGCAAGCTGAGCTGAAACTTCATGTACTGACTTATGGCAAAAATGACATCCTATGACAGTGCAGCGTATAATGTCACAAAGCTGTTCAGTACCATCCATTCTACTGCCAATGTTTGTCAATGGAGATCGCATGACTATGTGATAAAAGTTTAGGTACCTGTTAATAAAATGTGCAGCTGAAACACCTGAACTCAATAATATGGCTTTGAGGTGCCCTACTTTTGGCTATTTAATGTATTTTACACGGATAGCAAAAAAGCTATATAATTCTTTCTTTTCATTATATATTTTAGATATATAGATCCCTGACTTTCACCTACCCTAAAACTGGCTTACGTGATCCTTCCCTTGGCTTCCTAGGCTCTCTTAATGCCTTTTGCTTTGTTGTTAGAAGTGGAGGGTCCTCACCATTTCCTCTCGCTCTCTCACTCCTACACAGTTGCCCCGATTCTGCAGTTTTCGACAATCATTTTGCATTCCATTTTCATGTTTGCTGACTTTAGAAAAGGGTTCATTTTCAACAAGATTGTTAATTGTCCAAGAGGGGCACGTTTTCAGACAGTTCATCAAATTTCCTTTGGTAAGAGAAGTTCAGGTCAATTAAACGCAATGAAAACTTGCTTGAACAGCAACTAGGATGACCTGGGTGACTTACACAGAACAGAATATTTCAGATCAATGCCACTTTTAAGTTGAGTAAGGAAAAACTGGCAGCACATAAAAAGAATTGAAATTTCTAAAATAAATAAAAGGCCTGAATTATTTTTTTAAAAACTGCACACAAAGCTGTAAACATCATTTGCCCTGACATACTGCTGCTGTAACAGAGTTGGCAAAAAAAAAAAAAAACGTGTCAGAATAAACTTTCAGTACTTTATGTTTGGCCGGATATCCCCATGAGATCTCCAGGTTTGTCCGCTGTGAAAAGGCACACTGAGTTATTCAATGGGGTCTGGAATTTAGATTCTAGTATTTGTGAATGCATGCACGTTAAGTACTAAAGCAAGCTGAAAATGAATTTTATTTTTGAAAACAATTCTCCCTTATGAATGTAGACAATCAACATACAGCAGATTAAAAAGTTGTTTAGAGTCAAGAGGAGTCACTGAAAGATGCCTGCTGTATCAAAGCTGGGAATTAAAAAAAATCCCCACAAATCACATCATCACCCCAAATTGTATTTAACTTCACTCAACTCGGTATGTCTGAAAAGAAACTCATCTTTAATAAGAAAGTATGAGCAAATAAACAAATATAAGGAGCAAATTAATTTCCATGTCTTTCACAGATGCAGTGGCTAGCCCATTTTCCTATTTTCCCAAAGTAATAGTGTCAGGAATACACTACTAATGTGTTTATTACCTTTGTTTTTGCTTCTGATTATTAAGTGTAATTTTCTTAACTCAAACCTTCTGGCTTCCATACACAAATAAGCTCCAAACACATTTTTAATAACCATATTGGCTTACAGTTCCTATATTTAACTTTAAGTGGAAAGCTACATAAGAAGCTCAGTCAGCACAAAGATGCACACAATAATCTTTCAAATGCAATTCACTTCAAGCTGACCTGTGTCTCATTGACACCTTTCAGTATCTGGTGGTTAACTCTGTAAACATGGCTCTATAAACCTGTCATTTTTATTTGCTTATGTGCTTTTTGGGTCATTTTCGTGACGCCATCACATTGCCATTTTGAACACAGTATGTCCTTGCTATCAGTAGGTTCCATTCCTGCAGATTTACTGAGAAGAGTCCAGCTGCAGTCAGGACAGTTTTAGGCCTTGGACAGATTCGAACACTTCAAACACTATGAGTTCCATAAATTGGTGCCCCTTTCAGGAGCCATTACCCTGTTTCGACGGTGAATTGACACCTCTCATGACGATTTCAATCCCTTTTCAAACATGTATTCACAATTTATTAAACTTCTAAACTATCGAGGTCTTTCAGTTCTGCATCTGAAGAAGTTGTTTTTGCGTCATATTTCTATTATATAAAAAAATCTTTCGATGTAACGAGACTTTTTTTTTCCCCACGAGATGAGAATATTGCCATGAGATTCTTTCAAGTCACGCCCTCCTATCAACCATTTTCAAACAAGACCACGGTACTTTCACCTCTAAGTCTTGCAAATGCTTTTGTCAAACACACTTCATGCATTGTCATCTCTTATAAATTTTTACGTTTTCCTCATTTTAAGTTCCCAATTAAAGAAGATGTATTATGTCCAAATCTTATCTAAGAATTTCATCACGAAGGGTTATCAACAGAAAAAATGAGTACACGAGTAACCCTAGCACCGAGAAATGATGAAGTCAAACGAATTAACACAAAAATTGCTGATCGGTAACACGGCAAAATGATTACATTTGTATCAATAGACTATGCTGAAACAGTTGGTAAAGATGAAAAGAACAACTTACAATATCACAAAGAATATCTACAACACCATCCGGTCTTCCACTGCACCAATTACTGTAGAAAGAAGGATGTATCCAAGAAAGGTAATATAGTAAATCTTCCGCAGATAACATTAGACAACAAAGGAGATCTTTATAAGCCATTTATATTAAAACATTAACAGTTTCTGGTTAGTATAGCTTTTGCAAAGACAATTAATAAATCTCAGAGCCAAACATTTGAAAAAGTCACTTTATTTAATAGAGAGAAAGAAACGAAATTCAATAATGGGCAGTTATACGTTGTGTTGAGGCAAATATAACACTTCAAATGAAAATTAAAATCTGTTTAAATTGTACATCCTCATCTCCATACGGCAGAACCACAAAGAGGCATAGCGCTGGCCAGGGGATTAGTGAGTGAAGCGAGCAGGGGAAAAAGCCCCCTAGCTAGAAACAAATTGAACAAAAATCCTTAACATTTTGTATTTTATAGGTTACGTTTTATATCTCAACGGAGTAGTGGCTCTGTGGCTAAGGATCTATACTGGTAATCAGAAGGCTGACTCCATACAAAAATGGGAAATGCTAAGGAAGAAGACGAAGAAGAAAAGGTTGTATGCTAAACTCAGCTACGATTAACACTACCTATTCTTATAGACTCTGAATCAAATAAATCAGTCAATATATGCAATACTACACGCCGGACATCTAGGAGCTCTTTAGAGTACTGTCTTTGTGCTTCTCTCTGTGTCAAATCATTAGTACTGTATTATTACTGGGGTACAACATTTTTATATTTATATTAACAATGCAGAAGCACGAAGAGGCATAAAGTAGTTATTTGAGTCACCCAGGTAAGACCTTCTCTGTTAGCCGAGCGGCTTTGCGTACCCATTGGGGATGGTTCGTGACCTCGCACGAAGTATGAAGAGACATTTATTACCTTAGCAGATTTTTTTTTATTTATAATAAATATTTTTTTGCACACACATTCAGTTTGCTACCATTACTATAATAGTACATTCAGCACAAAAGTGTACTGCAAACAGAGGGGTGGGCGCATGGAGAGTGGGTGGAGTCAAAAGAGATGCAGCTGACAGGGGTGTCATCTCACGGGCCTCAGAATGTCTCAGGTTGCTGAATGGGTCAGAGGCCTAAAACTGTCCTGACTGCAGCTGGACTCTATTGGATTTACTTACCTGCTTCTATAAAAGTATAAACCATTTTACAACATTCACGGTCTGCTCGTGCCCAGTTGTGACCATGTATAGTAGCACACCAGCCATATGAGAAGCATCAAGCAAAGCTGCAGCCTTGGTTTCATGGCCTCTGTTGTGATAATATTTCCATGTGTTCTCAGTTTTTTACACAGTTTTTCATATAAATTGATAAAATTACAAATGTAGTGCTAACAAAAGTGTTTTGCCAAGTGCTCCAAAGTACAAATGCATTGTGATGACCTTAAGTACTAAAATAATGTGCTTATGGTAACAGGTGGCATCATGTGTATCATGAACAGGGTCTGTCAAAACCAAACTATTTTTAGCAGAATCAATTCTTCAGTATCTGCAGTTTCCATTTCTGCAGAACGTAAGCCATACAGATAACAAGAATTGTCTGTAATTATAATTAATGGGCCTTTTTGTACGTCTAGATTTCATGGACACCACCTGCTTGTGTGTCTGGTTGCTAGGATGCTGCATGTTTCTTAGGCATGTTGTGTATGTGCCAGATGACCTGTGACATTGTGACAATAATGTTATACAACATGGCAGCTCAAATTAAGAAAGCAAGTGTCTGGAATTTAAGGGCCCTTATTGTGAAGAATCCTGTTAGAGTCAAGTGTTCAAGCAAACTATATACTGCAGGTATTAAGGACAACTTTCTGGTTTTGGAGTCATGTATTGCTTTAACTCACAATTTTGGTTAATGGTTTGGTCTTGGTGATGGACTCTAGCTTTCCCATAACACTGCTCAAGGTAAGCTGGTCTGAAAATGGATGCATTAATGGAGGGAGGGATGGATGGATAGATGGTATGAAGACAACTCATGTAACATACCCCAGCTTCAATTCTGACTATTCTTTTGCTAAATCCAAAAAAAAGGAAATGCTGGCTCATCTCTGCCACTTTTGGAAAAAAAGTCCTATAACCCTGCCCAAGCTGAACAGAACAAAAAGAAAAGAAGTCCTTATCAGAGCCCTGTCTCTCATTTGGATTTGATCCAGACTGTGTCCTTTTGAACATCACCCAGTGGTTACTTTCAGGTTACCCCTAGAATTGCTGTACTTACCAGAGTTGTGGAAGACCTCAAAACTCTTTGGCCACTAGTCTATATTTCTTATTACTGTATGTTATATTATACAGTACATACAGTATGATACAAATAATATGCAGAGTTCAGAAAATCTTTTTTCTCATTCAGGCGTCCTGGGTATATTCTTTCTTTGACACCAAGCTTGCTGCCCACAGTGGATGCTGCCAGCATAAACATTGACCTGTAAAGGAGCTCTCCAGCTGCTGGTGTGGCTTCCTCTCGCTTAATTTTGCCTTAACTAAGCTGTTCTCCTGTCTGATGCCCACTCTTGTGCCATCCTTTTGCCCTTATTAATTCCTTACAATCTGATTGAAATGCATTATGGAGGTACTTCCAATATTGGCAGCATCTTTACATACAGTTGTTGTTGTCAGGCTACTACTTGAAGGCACCACATTCACTAGTCCAGTCATAGTTAACATTTACCTTCAATTATATCTGAAACCGTATGCTCTGTATAAAGTGGTTGAAAGGTTATTTAATTCCCATAATTCTACTGATGTCGCCCAGCTCATTAATTTCTGCAGATAGAGTGATATTATACAAAATGGACAAATGGATATAAAAATGATGTCTGGGGCTGGCTCTTAACGATTCAGTAATAGATAACACGAGTTCAGAAAATAAATGGATGGGTGGAAATTCACAATTAAAAGGCCAAATTACATTATCTAAAATCAAGATGCTCTTTTGCCACCCAAATCATCTTTGCCAACCCACCATCTACAGTCACCTAAACACCTGATAAACTGTGTCTGATATACAGTCAAATGGCACATGGGAAAAATCTTTTCCCTAAAAACATTTGAAATATAATAATTTTCTTTATGACTGCACAAAATACATTTCCATATTCCCAAACTAAGGATAAACATTCACTCTGTATACATTTAACAGTCTGGCTAACCCAGTATGGTGTCTACCCAGGAGGCAACGATTCAACCATGTTAGGACAGACAACTTCTGTAGCATAAATTATATTCATCATAGGTAAGTCATTATTGTCCATCTCCCACTGGAAAAGGCCCACCACAAAGGGCAAAAGGCAGGATAAGAAAATAAATACAAGTCTTAACAAAGGAAAAGTCAAAACAGAAATAACAAAGGGCTAAACCCAAGCACATAGTCAAGACCAGAATTGAATTAAACATTTAAGGACATGAAACACACAAAATCACTTTTTTTTGTAATACACAAACTCAAATGAATCAATGGATTCAAGAGGCTAATCTTTATTCCCCTTTACCTGTGATTTCACACGGTACCTCTAGCAAGTCCTGGAAATCAATAAAATGTCATAGCAGAATGATGCAAAATAATTCTAGCGACTTTAAATCAACAAGATGCTGAAACATTAACATTAGAAACCTCTTATGAGACCACAAAAATGTATAAATGGTAGGCAGTGTGGTGTAGTGGTTATGGCTTCAGATCCCCTATCCCTAATGCTGTAAGTCGCTTTGAATAAAAGAGTCGGCCAAATAAATATAAAAGTGTAACAGAACTGAAGAAAATATGACACTATAACAACACAATAAAATTATCATGACAATTGTATATGTTTGCTTTTTTACCAAGGATAAGTGTAAAAAGAATTCAATTGTGTTTATGAAATACCATACAGCAGTAAAGTAACTAAACAATCAAAGTTTTAGGCATAGCCAAAGCAAAATAAGCACTTTTCAGATTCTATTATAGTTGCTTCAAGAATACAACATAACCCACCCAGAAAAAGCTGGAAGTATACCACTTGATTCTGGATATACTACATCAACTTCTTCTTCCAGTATAGATTAAATAAAAAATATTTTACCAGTATCGTAAAAATTGGTGGAAAGACTGTGAACACATTTAAAAGAAAAACATGTCCTATCACACAATGTGCAAAGCTGTTGTCACGCATATGCATCTGTTGATCACTCTCTGGGCTCATCTGAGGTAGGCACTACCACCCTGGGTCGAGAGGGGGCACTGGAGCTAACCTTCTCCCCTTTTATTTTCCTCCGCAGTACAAAGCAGACACACAGTGAGAGCAACTGACTCAACCCCTTCTTGTCCTCCACCTATAAATCCCGCAGCTACTGGAAGGAGGCATTGGATTCTGAACACAATGCATCGCAGCAGGACACTCCTTTCTCGTCTTTCTTTTGGTTGGGAGCATGAGCTGATAGTGTGTTGCCAAACCCACCACCCAATGAACCGCCTGGATTGGGACTTGAGTGCAATTTGTGACACCTCAGCACCACACTGGAACAGTGTGAGGTTTTTTTTTTAACAGTGGCTATAATGCCAAACCTGTCAATGGTGACTAAAAGAAATAGAAATACCAACCCTGATGGCTTCTCTTTTCAATTATATTTGTGTCCTTACGGATCATTTTTTGTGTATGTGTCCTTAGTTGGATTAAGGGGCTGATCCGGTTGCTGCCCGAATATTTATTCATGGATCTTTCAGCGCTTTACTCAACCACACTGTGTATGCAAATGGAAAGGGATATGTAATTTTATTTGTGTTTATTAGTATCTTAAAGATAATGCCTTTGTTTATGGACTTGCATGTGAATTGTGTCCGATAAATGTCCAATGTGTGGTTCAACCTGATAAGTGAGTCAAAGAAAACAGAAAAGAATGACATGAAGACGTGTCTTGTGCTGTGTTTGCTTGGCAGTGATGGCGACATCAGGTTGAGCAAGTAAGCAAATATTAAGAGATAAAAACGGAGAGCGGTGAATACCTGCTGTTGAATCTGTTTGAATGGCAGAGCATTAATAAGCATTTTAACAGTTAAGAGACATGCCAGTGTGTAAAAGTATTCAACAGAACATTTGTCAATCAGTCAGTCATTTTCCAACCCACTATATCCTAACTACAGGGTCATGGGGTTCTGCTGGAGCCAATCCCAGCCAACAGAGGGCACAAGGCAGGAACAAATCCTGGGCAGGGCACCAGCCCACTGCAGGGCACACACACACACACAAGCACACACTAGGGACAATTTAGGAACAGGAATGCACCTAACCTGCATGTCTTTGGTCTGTGGGAGGAAACCGGAGCACCCGGAGGAAACCCACGCAGACACGGGGAGAACATGCAAACTCCACACAGGGAAGACCCGGGAAGTGAACCCAGGTCTCCTAACTGGGAGGCAGCAGCGCCTCCACTGAGCCACCGTGCTGCTCCTATAACTTTTGTTGTTTGTTAAAAAAAATATGTCTCAGTCTGAAGAGTATATACAGATACCTTATACCCAGTATCTACTGAAACTGAAATCAGAATTTTTTATTAAATCATGGTATAGATTTTTAGCCATACTGCCTGCTGTTAACATAGTCTATCTCCATTTTAAATACAACTGTTTCAGGGAATGGTCACCAAAAAAGCTCTCTAAAATGCGTACCCTGCTAGAGCAAGAAATATGTCATCACTGCTGTCAGATATAGCGAGATTGAGAAAAGGCATCCTTTATAAGATGCAATTAAATCTCGCCTTTACTTAAACAACCTAGGAAAGCAAAGTTGTGTCCCTTCCCCATTACTTAGAAGGCATTTTTCATTTCCTTGCTGTATTCACCATCCTAGCAGGACCAGGTTTACAACGCACAATCCCGTGAGCCCAAATCATAAGACCCGACAGAGTAAAAATGACAACTACCTTCATTTGTAATTTAAAAAGTCATTTTTTTATCCTCTAGTATTGTACAGCAGCATGGGTGATAAAAGAGCATAAGGTATCTTGCCGATTGTGAGCTGAGTCGAGACCTCTGCAGCTGGACGGTCAAAAGCGATTGCAGAGACAACCCCACAGTGGCATAAGTGCTCAAGTCACGTAAATGGCCTTATCCCTCAGTCTCGTCAATTAGCAGACTTTTTGTCCGACCTTACAGGTAGTGACTGAACTTTGAAAATAGAACCTTGCTGGAATAGTTAGAATTTTGCTCCTTAAAAAAATACATTTGATATATACTTTAACATTAAAAGGATTCCTTTTGAAATATGTGCTTTGAAAGCCAGTAAAAAAGGATCAAAGGGAAAGGATTACATTGTAATTGGCCTGCCTGGTCTCTCTCTCAATACCTGCTTTTATTATCTGCGATGGATCACACAAAGGCTGAATAATTCCCCAAGGACAGGTGGCCAGACCCCAGAATTTCAACGACTCGTTGATCTTCATTAAGCGCTTCTTCAAAAATATTTCATAACGCAAAATTGAACTTGCAAGTGCTCAACTAATCAGATCTTGGAGGGAAGGAATTGTTCTGATTTCAAAGGCTGCATCAATAAAAGCAGGCAGTGTGCTGCAGCAGAGTGCAGGGAAGAAACAGTGCCAAGGAAGAGCAGAAAAAAAGAAAGCTCAACAAGCTCACGTCGTATTGTAAAGGTGCTTACAGGCACTAAGAGGTAGAATATACTGCTAAAGAAAACCTATATCAGGCATCTTCAGTTATACATCTTTACAACTTAATTGTTGGGCCTAAAGAGTAAAAACTAAAGACACAAAGCAGATTTTCTGCATGTTTTGTATAATTAGCTTATTTATGAGCTTCGACTCCCAGGAAAGTAACCTTAAGCTGGCTGTGGGATGCATTTGCTGCTTATGAGCTCAAGTGATAATGTTTGTAACTATTTCATTTGTTTGTTTTGGTTTTTTTTGCATTTTCTTTCAGTGTGTTTGAGAAACTGTAAAAGGTCAGTCCACCCTTCTAGCAGCATTCAGAACTTGTTGTTAACTAAGCCAGGGTGTCTTGTTTTATGTTCTCATTGGGCAAGAAAACAGGGGGAACTACAGTCTTTTACTAAAAAAAAAAAAAAACTGCTTACTTCTCATATCTCTTCCTCATAGAGCAATCTTCCTCTCTGTTTTTAATGGAGAAGACATAATCAACAACTGGGAAAAAGAGAAAAGGAGCCATCTGAAAAGCATCCTGCTGTTTCTAATAAGACTGTATGAAGATTTAACCCACCCAGGTTGTTTAAATTCTATTTATTACTTTGTACTGTATTGATTTTGATGCAAACAAACAGTTTGTGAGTAAAAACTTAAAGCCATTCACCTAATCTTACTGCTACTAGCAGTCCGGGATATTAGATTGTTCATTTATTGTCTAACTGGGGCACAAGGGGAGGCCATTCTGGTAAAGTAAAAGTGGTTAAAATAAAGGTTTGAAAGTAAAGACAGTGACTGTGTGACAGATAAGAGGTTGCAGATAACAGCTACATAGTTGTTTTGGACATTTCTTATAACATAAGAATATTTTAAATTTGACAAACAAGATGAGACCATTTAGTCCATCAAGCTTTTTTTGTTTAGCTAACAGCTGAGATGACCCATTATGTCATTCGCATTATGTCTTAAAGGCTGTCAAGGTTTATTCTTCAACCACATGTCTCAGTAGTTTGTTTCAGAGTCCCTCAACTGTTTATATACAGAAGTGCTTACCTGGATTCACTTTAATTTCCACTGGTGTCCTTGAGTACGTGACTCACCTTTAAGTTGAAAGCATTCTGCTGGATCTACTTTATCAATGCCTTTGAGGCCTGCGTTAGGTCACGATGCAGCCTCCTATGCTTGAGACTAAACAGCTTTAATTCTCTGAGCCTGTCACAGTAGGACATGTCCTTAAGTGCTCGGATGCACTTGCTTGCTTTCCCCTTGCACAGCTTTAAGTGCCACCATGTCTTTCTTGTAGCGTGGTTGCCAGAATTGCACACAATACTCTAGATGCGGTCTCACCAGTCTAAGCATAACATTCCTCGATTTGTATTCAACCTTTTCTTTTAAAGAAGGAACCTAGGATGTAAGCTGGTACCTTTTTGTGTTGGTTGAATATTACACATGATATTGACATTCAAGTACCATCAGTATTTACACTGACAGTGCCATGATGTCAGATATCATGCCATACAAACCATGTAACTGACAATCAGTCACGCAAACAGTATACAATATGGTGACCCACTTTGAAAAGTAGTAAAATGGCAGAATGTGTGACAAGTCCAAGCAGCAATAAAAATGATAATAAAATTATAAAAAATAGTTGATAACATTGAAATAAAACAACAAATACATTACTGTATTTCAGGACAGTGCCAAATATCTCATTATGCATTTTTCTCTGCAGTTTTCTAGGGTAAAACATCTGATGTCATATCAAAATCTCTATATATACATAAAATACAACTTCTGTCTGTATGTCTGTCCGCTTTTCATGAGAGAACTACTTAACGGATTTAGATTGTTTTTTTTTCTATAATCAGTTTGAACATTTCGGTTGATTTTGCGACCTCTCTCATCGAGCTAAGTATCATAGTTCACTTGTGGTAACGATTTATTTGAACGAATCTGAGAGAGACACAGCAGGGTGGGGTCCTCCTCACTCAGCGCTATCCTCAGGGCATACCTTACATCCGCTTAGCTAGTGAACGAGAGAGCTACTTAACAGATTTAGATCGGGTTTTTTTCTAGAATTTGCTTGAACATTCTGGTTGATTTTTCAACTTCTCTCATCACGTTAAGTATCATAGTTTGCTTGCAGTACCGATTTATTTGTGCAAATTCAAGAGAGACACAGCAGGGTGGGGTCCTCCTCACTCACGCAATATCCTCGGGGGGTACCTTACATCCACTTAGCTAGTGAACGAGAGATCTCATCGCGCTAAGTATCATAGTTTGCTTGTAGGAGCAATATATTCGTGCTAATCCGAGACAGAGGCTGCGATCCAAGGGGAGGGGGAAACATGACGTCAGGAATGAGGAGTCTACCTCTGTGTTTTGGAGTGTACCTTGCTTCTTCTTAGCTAGTGATACCTTTATGTTTATTGATTTTTAACATTTGTCCTGTTTCACTACTAGAATGGCTAGTACTGTATAAAAGGTGAATTGCTTTCTCAATTTTAAATGTATTTTTAATTCAATGAATTTCTTTTACTTGTAACACAGTGATTAGCACTGTTGCCTCATAGATGTAGCTCCCCAAGTACGACTCCTAAGCCTTATGCCTTATGATTCAAAGTTGTTAACCAGGAAGACAAAGAGATTTTGGTGAATAAAACCAAAGGGCTGAGACAAATTCATAATATGAGGACAGAAATGAGGTCTAGACCAAAATGAGAACTCCTGACACTAGGCCTACTTGAAAAATAAGCTAAATATGGCTAACATTGAAAAACGTAGAGTGCATCCATTGAGAGATACTGAACTTGACGTGCACCTGGAAGCCCCAGTCATATCAGTAATCTCAATCTCACAACAAAGTGACAACACACAACGAGCATGGCGCCATTAAATAATATTAAAAAAAAAAAAACAAGATGGTAAAGAAAAATAACACACTGAAAATGAAAATGGAAGTAAAAACTAATGTCAGAAATGTAATTCCCATATATAAAAGCCCCAGATAAGACATAAACAGCTGTACAAAAGTGGTTAACTTCTAGACTATGGAGTTTGCAAATTCTCTCTGTGGCTCCAGTTAGTTTTCCTTCCACATCCAAAAGCTGACTTTAGAAACTGCCTGTGTGTGTGTAAGTGGGACTTGCAATGGACTGGCACTTTCTTCTGGTCTGTTTCCTGACATGTACTTGGTGGCACCTGAATAGGTCCTGACCCACCAAGATCCTGTATTGGATAAAATGGGTTTAGGAGTAACTGTACTTATGTGTGCTCAGTTAGTGAGTGGCATTGTATTAGGTGTACAAATGTACAGATAAGGTCATATCCTCATAGTCACGATCTCCAATAATGATCCTCCTTTAGCTCAACTGGTACGAGGCTTATTATTCATTGCACCAGCTACTAGCCCCTGGGGAGGATGATCCCAGAGGAGGACCATTGTTAAAGCCATAAGGTACTGGATTTGTCAGAGGACATTCCAATCAAGGCATTTGATCTTTTGATGGTGCTCTAAATTGAGCTTCACATGACCTTCCATCAGTTTGAAGGAACGGGTTCTGATTATAAGTGGATGGCTGAATGACGTCAAGATATGGATGAGTGTTTTGCCAGTTCCTGTAAAGGCCTGGCTATGTGATGTATTATTTTCTAAACCACTTTTTTATGATGCCATCACTGATGCAAATTTTTAGATCCATATAGGTTTATGTTTACAATTTTGATATCACAGGATGATGGTATAAATTATCTCTGCCATTATGAGTTTTGGTGGCTGTGATGCCATTTGACTCAAAGGACATCTCCTATCTTAAGAACTAACTTAACAAGTTTTACAAAGTACCTGGATGAGATACTGGAACAACTTAGATATTAGATAACTAGACAGGCTTGATGGACAAAATGATCCAAATTCCTATGTGTCTGTGTGTGATGTAATTTCATTCATTATTTAAGAGTTAGTGATGAGCTCTGTGCATGTTTCTATAAAGAACGGATCTTTCTGTTTTGCAAGTCAAAACTAGTTTCCCTCATTTGGTTTTCATTGTGTTTTGCATATAAGTTCAAGCATGTCTCCTCTTTTTGATAGCTGCATTGTAAAGACTTTAGTGTTTTGAACTCTGCTCAGCACTGACAATCCATCCTGACACATTAATAAACTGAACCTTTCTGATCTAACCTTTTTGGAAAGATCGAAATGGTTATGACACTCATTGGATTACAGCAACAGCTTTAACTGATATACTGAAACAAGATTGGGTTTGCCCTGCCACTGATGACACACAAACACACAGTAAGTGACCTAACTGGCTCAGCTCGATAAAATCTCATCCTGGGTGGCTAAGAGTGCCTTTATCTACTAGTGTGGTGCCATTAATGAACTCTATTGGGTCAGAAAGGAAAGTCTCTCTGAATTACTCTGAGCTGGTCATCCCCAGACTAAAACTAATTTTGGGCCAGCCTATTGCAGCTTTACTATGACTCGGCATCAGACCTCTACATGTTCACTCACTCGCATTGTCTTCCTTCTACAGCCAAGACCATCTACACACCAATACCACTTCATCCAGAATAGAATATGCCTGGCGCTCAAGCTCATAACCTCATTTTGGAGGTAGACACACAAGACAATTGAACCTTGTGAGGTGTGGCTGGTATGGCCAGTAGGAACCACTGTCATCTCTGTGTCGGGATAAAAGGCTGATAATGGAAACACGTACAAGAAGCAAAAAGGATGCCTCATTCACTCTACTCCATGCCCTTCTACATAGATTTATCTTTTCATTCATCCATTTGTGAAAGCACACCATTCATTCCAGGGCTGGCAATCATAACAAGGTTAGAGCCAACTCTGGATAGGGTGCCAGCCCTTGGCAGGGCACACACACTTTCAATTGCAATCATACCCATGTTAATTAACTGAACACTTAGAACTGGCTGAACAAAAAGGAAAGTTTTTGAAATAAACGTAATAGAGCCAACAAACTATCAAAAATTAGGAAAATTGTCAGATTTGATGGTTTGATGTAAAGTATTGATAGTGTTACTGTAGGTTGCTGCCTTACAGTGCTTTAACAACATTAACGCTTCTGTGGTATGCCACCTGGCTTTCGGAATATACTGTGGTGAAGGATCATACTACCAAATGAATACACTTGAGCGGATTTTAGTTTGTATCTAAAATCCAATTATGTGAGCAGTTCAGCTTCCTTCCCGACTGTTCTGAATATGCATTGTGGACATCCATAGGCTTATTTTCTGGAATTTGGGAATGTTAATTTGTGTTTGTGTATATATTATGTTGTTATTCTCTTAACACCTTTTTTTGTAATGTGTTTCTTCCATTGTTGTTGCCATTTTACCCCTGTTGTCGCATGTGAGTGAGTCAGGAGCACCGATGTGGCACTATGGAGGTAAGGTTACAGGTGGCGATGGGAGGTAAATGATCACTAACAGCGTGCAAACCAGAGGACAAAGCACACTGACTTCTCTTCCGGCTTCCAGCTCTGAGGAACCTGTTTCTTCCATCTAGTGGACTTCTTAACTAACACTGCTGTAGGACATCAGCATTCAAGTAGGAACCAGAGACAGACAAGCACAGACATTCATGAATGAGGAAATCTCTGCAAACCCAAACGCAGATGCAGAAATCCATGATTTAAATTAGACTGATATCTTTATTTTCCTTTTTCCAACCTTTTCATTTTAATTAAATGGGATGCCATCTAGTCCCCACCACATTATGTTCTCCATCGTTTGTATTTCTAATTATACTCTCTTTGCATTGCCATAGTCATGTTTTTTTTTAGTTACTCTGCTCCTTTGCGATCGCACAATCATCATACTCTGCCAATATAAGATTGCGGAGCCCAGCAGTATGCATCCAAGTAAAGAATTCCTTTCAAAAAATAACATCTTTCTCAAGAGCTAATTAGATGTAATTAAAATAATGTAGTGATAGGACCTCTGGCAACATTTTATATATAACTACATATTTGGTTTAGTATTTCTCTTCTTGTTGATTCGATTTTTTGTTGGACCTTTTGGTATAAGAGACATCTCCTGACCACACTTGTTCAGCTTAGCCCTGAACTTTCTAACATCTTTAAAGGAATCATAAGAATGCTTTCCCACTCATGATTTTAAGTAGTCATGCCTAAAGTATGTGTTAAATCTTAAAAAAAAAAAAGATTATGTTATTTGTGACAAAAGGAAGCAGAAAGTTTACTGTGCATGACAAGACTAATGTTAATATGAGATGTTTGAGGAAAAGAAAAGACTGGGAAATGATAATCTTAGGTAGGGAAAAGAAAACAGTCAAATCCGTGAGATCAGAATAATCTGGCAACCAAAAACAAAGGGGCTAGGCATCAATAAAAATTTGGTCAAAAACATGAACACAGCCAGAGAACAACAAATGCGAGAGCCTACTTGGAAAAAAGAGTTAAGGAAAACTGATGTCACACTGCATGTCAAGCAGTCATGGAGTATGTCAGACTTGCTGACTTCAGTTGCTGATCTCGTTGCCAGAGCATGTCCATTTGGATGACTGAAAACCACCAGACATGTCAAATTTTGTGACTGCTTGACGCCTCTTTTTCTGACAGCCAATAGCATTCTTCCTAGCAGAGTTGGTGTTGTATTAAGGGTTAAAAAGTACTGTAAATCCCTGTCTCTTTTTTTCTTTGTGACATTTAGTTGTGGTACATAAAACATGAGGTATTAGAGGAACAAGCTCCTCTTATCTTTGTGAGGTGCAAATCACCCTTATCGTTCCTTATTCTTCATCACTGCATATTATCCATCTATCCATCCATTATCCAACCCGCTATATCCTATCTACAGGGTCTCGGGGGTCTGCTGGAGCCAATCCCAGCCAACACAGGGCGCAAGGCAGGAAAAAACCCTGGGCAGGGTGCCAGCCCACCGCAGATCACTGCATATTATGCGTTATAATTCCGGATGAGCATTCATTGGTTGTCAGCTCTCATGTACACAGAGCATTCCCCTACGACTAAAGACAAAATCGAACCTGTTTGGTATTAACAGGGCGAGTCAACGACTGCCTCTGACTCCTTAAGATCATGCAAATGAAACCTATGAAAAATGTAACATGGCCTTAAGTTGAGAAATTTGAGATGTAGTTCCACCCAGCAAGAGATAGTGAGGGTTGTGATCGCTGCCATGTTTATAGTGTCATATATGTGACAGAGACAGTCATATAAATACACAAACAAGACACTATGAAAATGAACCTTTGTCAAAATAAAAGGATCCAAAAATACACAATGCTTGAGTCAAAAAAACATGAAATACACAAAACACACACATATAACCAATGTTATATTATAAGAGTACAATCTGAAGAAACCATAAACAAGAAAAGTCTGTGAGAAAGATGATGTCCTGTAGGTTACCGATGGGATCATCACAAGTGTAGTGAAAATGTCTTCTGGCCACCACACACTATAGGTGTCTTGGACATTGGCCACTTTTCGAAGACCTGGGGCCCAGGAATATGCCTCTCAGCTGCCTTAGGAGAGTTTACACTAAGATTATGGCCATCTCACAAGATAAGATACTATTGATTTTGGGGAGCCATGATCAAAATTCAGTATCTTTTACCATGGATTGTCAATTATTATTTCAACTTGGGGCATACTGAATATGCTATAAATGAATGTGACAAAAACTAAAGGAGGGAAATTTTAATTGCTTTATTTCAAACTTGTATCTTTAATTTAAATGATGGTTCAGTGGTAGGCAGTAAAAATTGATCTGTCCTTATTCTGCTTGGACATGACATAAGCCTGAAGAACAATAAATCGATTAAACAGTTGTTTGTTGTTGTAGATAATCTGAATGGTGACTTTGATGGTTGATACTTCATCCCCTGCTTTTGTAGGATTTTCTCAGAATAATCTAGTTTTCTTCCCACATGCAGAAAAAGTGGCCATTTAAAACTGGCCTTGTATGAATTTGAGAGAAGATGTATGCATGGGTGCCTTGTAATGGACGGGCTCCTGCTTGTACTCAGCACTGCCACGATAAGCTCCAGCACCCCGTGACCTTAAAATAAATCAAGCAAGTTTAAAATGGTTATACTGTATTATGGTAGTTTTGAATGGATTCAGCAGGCTTAAAAATGTGCAGTTAATAACATTAAGTAAAATGTCACCGGTGGATATTTGTGCCGCACACTCATTTTTTCTATTTCTTTTTCAATAAAATATCTTTTGAGTATCTTTTGAAATGCTTGTTACCATCCAACAGAGTTGAAATAAATGTAATGACAAAAAAGGCATACATTGTGCCTCAAATTATAAAGAGTGCATGTCTGCTTCTTACTCGCACCTCCATCAGTCTTTATAACTTTATTATACAATTGCACTCATAATGAACTGTGTGTGTGCCTCAAGAAAATAACCTTTAGCAAGAGCAGCACCTACCCTGCTATTAGTCTTTGTAATGGCGATATATTACTTGTTGTCGCTTTTATCATTGTTTATCACTGATTCATGTTTTGTTTAAACTGGGAAGGGATATTTCTCCTCAGGGTCTAATAATTAAACAAGAAATGAATAAATAAATATAAATGAGGAGCAGGTTGAGTGATTTACATAGAAGGCACTGCATGTAACAAAAAGTGAGCTCTCCGTGGGCCAGTAACTAAGTGTGTCCCTCCTATAAGAAGGGACAGTTTTCCAACAATTTTCTTGTTGGTACTTGGGTCAAGAGCACTAATTTCTGTGTCTGAGTGTTAGTTAATTCAGAAATGATAATTAAAGTAGAAACGCTAGAGGGGCTTAGACGGTGTCATTTCAAGTCGCCAACAGCCCCTGATCATCTCGTATGTAATGTAAGGGAATAGGCAGGTGGATCAGGTCACGACAAACATCATTTAACATTTACAAGTCCCTGTGTTGGATAAAACTGCTTATTGCTGGGATATACTATAATGGAATAGTTGTGAAGGAATTGAACAGGTTTTCATTTTGTAAAATGTTGGGTCAAACATAAATTCAATAATATAATGATTAAAAACAGGGCCTCTGGGACACTAAAAAGCAGCCTGTACAAGGAAATTTTAAAAAATGGAAACAAAAACACAAGAAATTAAAACAAAAAAAAACACTGGGTCCATTTTCCTGGTAATATATTTTTATCAACTTAATTCAAGGATGTAGCAATGCCTGATCATGAGAAAGTGTCATTAATCTGTCTCTCTAAAAATATACATTACATACTGACATTATAAGTAATCTTTAGTAAATGCTTACCAAATACAGAGTGATATTATTACAAATAATGATTACCATGTATTATTTATTATTATACACAGTAATCATATTTAAGGAGAATTATTTAAATTCCTTCAGCAATAATGAATAGGACATAAGATCTGCAATTAAAATGGACAGCAAATTGTCAAACCCGTCACATGCACACTCAGGTACAAAACCTTTACAAACTAAAACAGTTTGGATGGAGCAAGGAAGAAAATAAGCAGAAAGAAAGAAAGGAAATACAAAACAAACATCATACTGAAACATTCAGGTTTTCCTGCTCATTTCAACACCCATGTCATAAACTTGAATTGCCTTTGTTATCCTTGTCCAAGGTCCTGAACTTCATTTTCACGGCACTGAATAGTGGCATAAAGCCAGCAAACAAAACATACATTAGAAAAATTAATATTAAAAACATATGCATGGAATATTAATGTAAGGTAAATAAATGAAAAATCATTTGGAGTCATTTTGTTGTCTTTATATCATTGCACAATATAATAAAATGCCAATTTTGTCTTTATAAAAAAACAGTTTTCAATGTGTTTTAATCCATGGCTGAAGGTTTTCATCCTAACCATTTTCTTAATTAGTGACCCGGTTTTGCTGCTATATAACTTCTTTTGAATTCATTGTAATTGACTTACTCTTGAAGACGTAGACCCATGAAATTGTTTCTTTTTCCTTAATGAGCAGCCAAACAATAATGAGATACAAAATGAGCCAAAACAACTGGTGTCCATCATACAATATCTGAAAATAAGGAAAGATGAGGGTCTCAGGAATACCGACCTGCTCAGGACCCCAAAACATTTTAACGATGCTCTCAGAAGAGAGAAAATCAGCAATTTCAGAAGTGTCTGCTATGGCACAATGAGAGCAGCAACAAGCCATTTAATTAAAGAGCAGTTTTAATTAACAAAAAGACTCGGCACCTAATCAAGCAACTGGTTGGCGTTTGAGGTCCTGACTTAGGTGGTCTTCTGTTGGCTCACTCACGTCACATTTCATTTCTGTTTGGGAGCCATTTAAGGAAAGAAATGAAGCAATTCAGAGGAATGCTGAAGAAATACAAGCGGAGCAAATCTTAAAAAAACAAGTCAGTTATAATGAATTCACAAGAAGTTAATTAGCAGCTGTGAATGCACTGTTGCCCCGTTGAACCCACCAGACAGACACCAAGAAGATTCTTTAATAATCTTATTCAAAATAAGTGCACAAAGCACTGCACCCACCACAATTCTCCTTAATAAATCAATAATACAATAACCAATAACACAATCCTCTACTCCTAGCAGCTCCGTCACACTCCCTCCCAACTCCGGCTCCGCTTGCTGGTATTCCCAGTGTCCTTTTATAGTCCATGACCTGAAAGTATTTCTTCTCCGGGTCAAATGCCACATCCTCCTTCATCAAGTATCCTGGAAGTACGGCAGGCTTCCGTCCTTGTGACTCCAATGTATTTCCGGGTTAGTGTAACAGGAATAGTCCCCAGGTTCTTGGTGAGCTCCCACTGACAGCACCCACAGCATCCAACAAGGCTGAAGAAACGGACTCCATGTCCCATGTTGCCCTGAGGGAATCCGGGGAACCATTTTTGTGTCCAGGGGAGCTCCCATCTAGCATACCAGGGGATGTAGTTGCCCTGAAAAGGCTGCTTTTCTTCCTTTTCTCTGTTGAGGGATGTCCTGGCCAGACTGAAACGCCTGCCATCTATCACACAGCACAAACAGGGCATTCATTAAAAAAAGGGTTAGAATATAAACCGGCAGCCACGGTGGTCCTCGGACCGGAGTTGGCAACCCCTTTTTTAATCTATATATATATAAAATGCTAAGGGTTGTGTCCCTCTGTGATGCGATTACTCATGAACCACTAGAACAAGAATGTTGAACTTAGTCTTAGTTGAAAGTTTATGATGAGATATTCACTAGTAATGCAAAAAATGTGAGTAATGGAATCCTCCATGAAATCATCTAATTTCATGTCTTTCTTGCTGCAAACTACCCGAGAGGGTGAAAGTACTGGAAACACAATGCACACATGATAAAGTGAGACAAGTGCCTGTACAAATGTACACAGAAAGAGGATAAAAACTAGGAATGCTCAAGTCAAGTGTATTCACTGTAATGTAAGAAACATGTACTATACTTATACAGTATATATATATATATATATATATATATATATATATATATATATATATATATATATATATATATATATATATATATATATCTTTTACTATATACATATATATACATTATATATATTCATCATAAAAACATAATTAGTGCATTGTACTGGGAGGCACTTTATAAGTGATTCTGTCTTATTACTCTAAAGACCTGGGCTAGAATCAGAACATTCCTCATTTCTGCATCATAGTTAAGGAATGCACTACATTAAATGCTCGCCTTGAAAGAAACCGTAAAAGTGTCATTAATAAGCTTGACACAAAAACTGCCAAAATGAAGTGCAAAGAACAACCCATAAAAGTGAACACTACTCTAGAAGAAGGCAGACTTTATTCTAAAGCATATTGGCTGCAGACTGACTTGACCTCGCATAGTGCCTGGAGTGACAGCACACTTGCATTAGTTTGTCATTGAAGATGGTCCTCGAACCGCACATAGAGAGTGACTTCTAATGTTCATAATGTTTAGATCTTGAAATGGCTTATATATTTCTGAAAATATATTTCAGTTTCAGGGCCCTTCAACCCTTTAATTGAAAAGTGGCTTCAGGGAAATGATGAATAGTTATATTTTAAATATTTTGTTAAGAACAGACATAGTAAAAGTTCATAAATCGGGAGTGAGTTTCCAGCAAAAAGGAGAATTAAGTTAAGTGTTGACCTGAAACGCAGAGAGAGAAGGAGAAGTACCGGGACTATAAATTGAAATCTCCAATAAATGTCCTGAGTGAAAAGCAGTATCTGAGGACAGGAAAGGGTGATCTCTTTTATGTGGTATTAATGAACTTTTTTAAAGGAGATTAACATCCCCAGAGGTCCCAGTCTGAAACACACTGCATAATTTGGTATTCACTGGAGCCCCTGTAGGAGGTCTTGCTCCTTTCCCCAGAGTTACAGATGGTAACAATGAATCCCTAAAAGGGATATGGGCTTTTACTATGCATTAGCCAGGGAAAGCATCAGAAAAGCAGTCCAAGATGTGTAACTGTTACAATTAATTTAGATAAAGTCAGATAAGATACAATAAGACAAGACGCCTTTATTGTCATTGCATAACACATACTGTACAATGAGATTCAAGTACACTACCTGAAGCAGTGCTCAGAATATCCTTTTAAAAAGCACACGTCTTATATTGTCCCATACTGTATACAGCTCACATATTGCGCAATTGTTAACACTGGCAAAAAAATGAGCCTGATGAGAAGTCTGTGTTACAGAAGAATAAATATCTACCTGACAATCGTTTTTACACTGTGGCCAAATTTGGGTGTAGAATAGGGACGTCCCTAAAGACTATTGATGACTTGCACACAGTTTCACAAAACAGGCACTAAAATTAATTTTGCAGGCTTTTATGAAGTTGTGAAACGCAAAACTCACTAAAAAGTTTTTCGTCTTTTTTCTTGGATAGAAAACCAAAAATATTGTTCCCTAAAGCCTCACTTTCACTTTTGTGTTTACTTGTGTTGTTTTCTCCAGCTGCGTAAAGCATATAATCCATACCACGCTGGTCAAATCAATTTTATTTATACCTTTTCTTTCACATCACTGCTGAGGAATGCAATATGGTTTTCTTTGTGACATGCTGCATATTTTTTTTTTACATAAAGACACACTAAAACACATCATAATCCACATTATTGTGTTTTCTCCACAGGAAAATCTCAATACATGGGAAGTTGCTGCTGCCAAGCGCCCACACAGACACACACACACACACACACACACCCCGCTATTATCTTTCAAGTGACTTTTCCTAATGAAGAAAAGCCAAACTTTTGGTATTTTTTCTATCAGTAGAGAATTAAATTATACATGACAGGCAATTGCATGTAAAATTAATGCATTAAAAAGGCTTCCAGACAGGACATAAATCCCTTTCCTCTGGTGCGAATGGCACACATTTTGCTGGAAGTGAAACAATTTATTTTGCAAATATTTTTCTGAAGTGAAACGCTGATTTTGGCTGCAAATTCAATTTCATGGTTCTCTCATCACTAAAAGCAACTATACAAGTAAAGTCCAGAGAGATGTAATGTTCACCCACAGCAAGAAACATGTAGGATAAGCTCCGATGACAAGCGGCAAAGCGCAACCAAATTCTCACTGGTTGGCAAGAGAAAAAAAAAATACTAAAGCAAATAATGACCTCTTCCTAATTTGTGTGAGACATGTGCAAGCCTGACATGCCGTCTGCTCTCCAGGACATGTAATCCACCTGAAAGTAAGCATTTTTAGCTCAGCCAGTACTTGGATGGGAGACCATCTACGAAAAGGTTGGGTTTGTTACTGGAAGAGGTGTTGGCCGATTACCCTGTGGCCTGTCCGTGGATTCCAATGCACCAGTGGTAGGGATGGAGACACTGTAAAAATTAGTATTGTCCTTCAGATGAGCCATAAAACTGAGGTCCTGACTCTCTGTGATCATAAAAGATCCTTGGACATCTTTCAAAAAGAGTAGGGTGAACTCCAACGTCCTGGCTAAATTTCCTGCAATGGCCCCAAATCATCCCTGTCTCTAATCAACTTATCTGTCTCAACTCTTCATCACCTTATCTTATATATAAACATATACGCATGGATGTGTATGTGTCTGTCCAGCCTGGAAGTGAGAGGTGGAGTCGGGGTAAGCACTTCACCTCCGAGGATACGCAAGCAAGGTGAGCACATCAGCAAAACGAAACATGCAAAGAGAGAGTCATTCGCATAGTGGCTAATACAGAAACGAGGCGAGCACGTCAGCAAAAGGAAACCTCCGAAGAAAGACAAAGTCGCTTAGCCACTAATAACACAAATGATGCAAGCACGTCCTCCTAGGACAGAGGTGCCCAGAGTAGTTCCTTTCAATTACCTGACATCTCTACATTTCAATTTTTTTCTGACAATTTCAGTAGTTTCTAGAACCCCAGGCAAGGGCTTACACAGCTAGTAGCTAATAATGTGGTGAACGCACTAGCACAAGAATGGCTGCCATTTCATCATTCGAGTAAGATGCTACACATTGGTGGAAGTTGCAGTGGCTCCCCCGTTGAGGTAAAGTACTTTAAGTAGGTTTGAAGAGTGCCTTATAAATGCAGTCAGTATTCATTTTCTATTTTTTTTTTTTTTTTTGTGCATGCTTTTCTATATACAGATTTGTGTCATGGCCTCTGAGGGGTGATCTTGTGGTCTTGTATGCATGCTATTATCCAGTTGACACTCGGAACGACCACCAGAGGGCGAACTGGAGGTGACTGCCAGCATTCTTTAAGTTTGAGTCCCTGTTGCCTTAAAAAATTAAATAGAGTTGGCCAGTTCCGAGTGTCAACTGGATGATAACATACATACAAGACCGCAAGACAAGAACATTAGTGAGTCTGTTACAGATGATGAGGCTTTGAGTCTTTACAGAGTCTTTTTACCTGCCATTGTCACCTACAAAAGATCATTATTTCACAAATGTAATAGCTTTATCGTTTATTCATAGATCATGCTTTAAAAAAATAATGAAATGAATAAGAGACTGTTGAAATAAAGTTCAGTCAGTGTTTTTTTTACATTACACTCAGGTTCATAAGTAATGTAATTGCTGGTGACATTAATTATACTAAAACCTTTATTTTTAATCCACTAAAACCTCCATTAATGTTTTATAAGCTGTGGACTAAACAAAACCTACATGCAGGTTAGGTGGATTGGCGATTCTAAATTGACCCTAGTGTGTGCTTGGTGTGTGGGTGTGTTTGTGTGTGTCCTGTGGTGGGTTGGCACCCTGCCCGGGATTGGTTCCTGCCTTGTGCCCTGTGTTGGCTGGGATTGGCTCCAGCAGACCCCCGTGACCCTGTGTTTGGATTCAGTGGGTTGGAAAATGGATGGATGGATGGATGGATGTTACAATGATAATAAAGATATTCTAATTCTGATTCTGCCTCGCAGTTAGGAGCCCCGGGTTTGCTTCCTGGGTCCTCCCTGCGTAGAGTTTGCTTGTTCTCCCAATGTTTCCACCGGGTGCTCCGGTTTCCTCCCACAGTCCAAAGACATGCAGGTTAGGTGCATTGGCGATTCAAAATTGTCCCTAGTGTGTGCTTGGTGGGTGTATGTGAGTGTGTGTGTGCCCTGCGGTGGGCTGGCACCCTGCCTGGGGTTTGTTCCTGCCTTGCACCCTTTGTTAGCTGGGATTGGCTCCAGCAGACCCCCGTGACCCTGCAGTTAGGATATAGCAGGGTGGATAATGGATGGATGGATGATTCTGAATCTGATTCTGACATGACAGGTGCTTGCAAACAGGACAGAAGTGTTTGCCAGGCATGACATTTGAACCTAAGACACTGAATCAATGAGGCAACAGGGCTACCCACAGCGACACAGTGCTGTCCACTTTCCAAAGTTCAAAGGGTAAACATAAATCTTTCCATTCATTTCTTTCACTTGCTAGTTCTAAATTAGGGATAGCTCACTCCATTTAGTCAAATATAAAGGCTGATACCTTTACTCTGATAAAAACCAGGAATGGGTACTTGTTTTTAAGTTTCTGAATTTATCATTGACAGCAATCATATGCCTTTATGTGATGGCGCCCCTTTGGTAATTGCAACATTAATTAAAGAAAATGAATAATTCAGTCAATAACATCAAAATGAACGCCACCTAAATGAGCAAATTAAGTAGATGAGGTGGGTGTTATAAATAGAAGGCAGAGTTTACCAATCTATTAAAAAATAATTTAATGTTAAATTAATGCTGCATCAGCACTGACAACATCATACGCAACCAAAACTTCACTTTGAATTACAGCCTTTCTTGCAGTAATTCGATCTCCAAAGACAGGAGATTGCCAGCTCTGGAGAGTCACTCTCACAGATAGCGCGCTTATCAGCGCTTTGGGCGACCGAGTGACGACTTGGAACAGAGCAGCTAGGAGCATTGAAGCACACAAATCAAAATATTTTAATTCACAGCCAGTCCTGCTAGCATTAGGAAGACTCCCTGCGGCTTTTTCATATAACAGAAAAAAAAAATATATAAACCAAAAAAAACAAATGAATATATGTATAGATTCAAATCCAATAGAATGAGTTGAAATTGAAAGATGCACACTCAATGTCAGTCTCCCATTTTTGGATTTGAAGAAAGGAAGATGTGACATTTGCTTCTCAAGGAGAAAAGGATGAAAGGCTTCTATCCAGGCAAGAAAGCTCGCTCTCAAGATGAGGAATTATTAAGTTAAACAAAAAAAAATATAGACATACAAGGCTTTCATTATTATGTAGCAATTAATAACGCAATTGCAATTATAGCTTTGACTGCTTTGAGTTTTTGCTATACAGCCCATGGTCTGCAACACAAGGACTAATGATGAAGGTTTTTACTGCTTTTGTGTTTCAGCAAGTCATTAACCTTAACATTCTCGTCTGATTTTTAAAACAATTCTCTCTTTATGTTTCAACATTACATGTCTTCTTTATGTTTTTGTTCATCTTTCAGGCACAATATTCAACATTGTCAACTACTGCATAGCACACTAAACTCTTATGTAGTACATTGTAAAAATAAATTGAATTTTATACACATTCACCAAGCCATCCATACACCCATCTAGTCATCAATTTCCTAAAACTGCTTAGCCAAGCATCATGTCACAGATCCCAGAATTATAGCTGCAAACCCTGGGCATTACATGACTGGAAACACACACACACACACCAACCCCATTCAGGGACTATTTGTTTTTGCCAATTAAAATATCATGCAAGTTCTTAGGATATTAGAGGAACGCCATGAGAAAACTTGAACTAATTCATATTTAATAAATGTAAAAATGTATAAATATATGAAAAAAAGTTAAAACTTATGTCCACGCTGAAAAAAAAGAAGTTAAGAAACTCATGGTTTTGACTGTATAGCCTTAATTGGTTGTCTCATTAACTAGATTCTACATATATATATATATACAAGTGTTCACAGGTCTGAATCGCAATCTCATTATTTTGGGTGGTCCCCTATCAGGTAAGATCTGCCACATCCTCTCAATTACGAGAAGCAAATCATATATATGTGATGAAGTATCTACCAAATAATATTAATACAAATCTGCAAGGAGTGTCTTCTAATTGGGAAATCCGGCTAGAATGAGCACCTGTTGCCTCTGTGGCCCTCCAGGCCCATAACTGAGGACCCCTGGTATACACAGTAAATGCATGTGTGTACACATATGTATGATACAGTACAAAGAGTACAGAACACGTGTTTCGCCCTAATTGGGGCTCATCAGGTGTATGCACCTTTGAGTCTCCTTATGGGGATCAAACCACAAACGTCAGCTCCTGAGGCAAAGCCTCTGACGTTACGACATGGCCCTGGCAGATAACCATCTGAATAAAAAGACTGTGATTCAGACCTATGAATGTAATACTCTGATCTTCACCCTGTCAAGTAAGCGAACCAGCTGCGTGGCACAACATAAGAGGCTTTGTCTTAGGTGCTGATGTCCGAGGTTTGATCCCTGTAAACGGACCTCCAGTACTCAACTGCATGGCCACATGTCCGCTTGGTGCAGGAAGGACCCAATCCCAGTTATGCTAGTTAGCCTGAAACTCCAATGCTTAGGTCGTATTATGCATATAAAATCATAAGAGCATGATTAAGACCAAGATCAAGGTTCAAAGCCCAGTGGTATATACTGTATATATATAAATACTAGCCCTGCAAGCCCATGCTGTAAAAACCACAGGGTCTTAGAAACTATTGAAATCGTCAGAAAAAAAAAAATTGAAATGTACAGATGTCAGGTAATTGAAAGGAACGAGTCTGGGCGACTCTATCCTAGGAGGTTTTGTTTTGCAGATATGCTCGCCTCATTTGTGCATTAGCAGCTAAGCGACTGTCTTTCTTCAGAGGTTTCATTTTGCCGACGTGCTTGCTTCGCTTGTGTATTAGCGGCGCGAGAGAAAAAGTAAAAGGGATACTGTTTTGTTGATGTACTCACCACACTTCTGTATTAGCGGCTAAGAGAGTGACTCTTTCTTCGGAGGCTCCTGCTTGTGTTATTAGCGGCCAAGTGAGTTTTTTGTTTCCTCGGAGGTGTATACCTTACCCCAACTCCACCTCTCACTTCCAGGCCGGACAGACACACACACACTTCCACGCATAGACGTTTATATATAAAATACATATAAAATGATTAAATTGCTTTTACTTAGAGTGAATAACCATTACTTTTTCCCTTTGGACACAGTCCTTAATTAACTCATACATATACTGTACAACTCATCTATTATTGCACAAGTGTGATAGGGTTAACAGACAAACTAGCATTAGAACTATTAAAATCATATTAATGTAATGTTTTTTTTCCAACTTAGGTCACTGAGGGACTGAGCTTTTGTTGCTACCTTCATATATAAATGATGATAGGTTGCTATCATGTCCACAATAATTCACCATTACTATAAGGGCATTGAAACAAAAAGCAGATCATTTTTGTTGTGTCTATGAAATAATGCATGTGACCATACACACAGCACAAAACACAACCTACTGCTATTTCTTATCTCGTATCTGTTTGCTGTTGGTCTAATTTGACTAAGCTTGGTTTTCTTCTCTAATCCACTCACATCTATTGCAATATTAGATGTTTGGGCGAAGTGCTTTGTATTACTGGCCAAGGATGATTTCAAGAGCCCTTTTGGTAAAGTGTTGTGCATTTGTGTCATGTGGTTGAGGCAATCAGCTCATAGCATGCTCTGCTGCAATATTAAAACATATTTAAAAGAACGAGGAGTCAGCTTATGTTCAAATTTGTATCTGTTGAAGAGCAAGTCATGAGAAGGACTGTGACTAGGGGTATACGTCAACATGGCCCTAGCAATTCTTAAATTTGTACTACCTATTAAAGCCGTTCAAATTAATTCTGAAGCTTGTAGCAATTGAGCTTGGGTCCTTTCTTAGTTAATTTTTAACAGCCCTGACTTCATGAACCCCTACATACAGTAAAATAATCATTTCGATTTTTACAGAGCTGGTTATTCTTCCAGTACTTGCCTCAAAGTTATCAGAAAAAAAGAAATTGTCGCTAGTTTTCAAAATGAATCACTCCTAAATCTCGATATTTTTATGATTCATTATGACCCTTTCACAATATAGACACTGCTCACTATTATTTTAAAATTTTCAAAAATGAATAAGCTTGGGTGGCACAGTGGCACAGTGGTAATGCTGCTGCCTCACAGTAAGGAGACCTGGGTTTGCTTCCCGAGTCCTCCCTGCATGGAGTTTGCATGTTCTCCCAATGTCTGTGTGGGTTTCCTCCGGGTACTCCGATTTTCTCCCACAGTCCACAGACATGCAGGTTAGGTGCATTAGTGATCCTAAATTGTGCTTGGTGTGCAGGTGAGTGTGTATGTGTGTGTGCCCTGTGGTGGGCTGGCACCCTGCCTGGGGTTTGTTCCTGCCTTGTGCCCTGTGTTGGCTGGGATTGGCTCCAGCAGACCCCGTGACCCTGTGCTAGGATATAGCAGGTTGGAAAATGACTGACTGACTGACTGATCTAAGCTTACTTTGCACACACTTAGTGTTTGGTGAAAATCCACAGACCCTAATGAGGAGACTTTTTCCTTGTATAAATTATATGAATGCAGATTATTGCATTTCAGTTTCTTGTGATGAGACATTAACAAGCCATTTTTCTGTTGGTCCTATGTGCATTTATTACACCTTCACCATCTCATGAAGTGATGGTTACCCAATTTATTCCTTCTGTTTATTATTTAAAGTGTCAGCCTTAATTTGTAGTAATGATATAACCCATATCTATCAATCTGTGTTTATGCCCAAGTGTCTGTCTGTCGGGAACTGGCTGCAGCTCCACCCCTAGCCTTTCTCTTGCTACCGTTTCACCTGACCCCGCCTATCTGTGACTGTTGCTATGCAACACAAATTACCAAACCAGCCAAATGATTGAAGAGGTGTGGTGAATAAAAGTGGGGAGTTCAGATGGTGGCATGGTTCAGTAATTGAGCACTCTGTACTCAGAGAATCACAAAGCTCTTCTAGTGCTTTACAAACTAGAATTTCCTAGTGAATCTTTTTTCTTAGTTTAGGATTTTTGTCTACCATTTTGAATACTTTTGCCTGCTTTGTGTTATGAGCACCTGCTTCTCTTTTGGATTAGTAGTTATGGATTAGAGATTTCATTTACAGAAGTTTTTACAGCCGATTGTCATGTTTTTGAACTTTCAGAACATCCAGGTTTGAAGATGGTCTCTTTCTACTTTAATTTGTGATGCACCATCCTGTAGTCCTGCAGCGTAACGTTCTCTAGAAACAGTAGTCTCAGGAGGTGGCACTGCATGTGGCCCCACATCTGTGGGAGCATCGGGTCAGCGTGTGGCTGACTTCTATTTATCTAACAAAGTGCCATTCACATCATTCTCTCTCTCTGTCTATCCATTATGGTTTTTCTGTATCTATAAATCTATGTATCTATTGTATGTTTCTAAGTTACAATAGGAACATAATGGTGAATATTTGTTAGATCTGTTATTATTGAACAGATGCTTTTATCCAAAGTGACTGTGGCCAGCATCCTTTGAATTGTGGGAGTGACAGTTCAGTCTCAGGACTGTACAGAAGAACTGTGTTCAGTTTAATCGAACACATGACTGGTCAGGGAATGCCCTGCTTTTTAATGTTGTTAATGCAATGTGACTCCAGCACATCTTAAACATTTGAAAATCTTATGCTAGTATGGTGAAAGAGAATGTTATTGATTTGATTTGACATGTGTTGGGCCGTTGTGTCTTGAGAGAGCTCATAAATTGTCTAAAGTTAAATCAGAAAAAAATGGGATTGATATATATTGTTTATTTTTTTCCATTTGTTTAATTTCCTATACTTATTTTGGTTACATGGGACCTGTCAGTCAGTGTATAGACTGGACTCAAAGGAATAAACATATAATACATACATAATATATATGAATAATCATCAAATGCTGTTTCTAACATTCAACATCACCTCAGTGGGAACTGGAATGGACTTTGAATATTGAGTTGATAACACCAGAAAGGCAGAATTTGAAACTGAGCCCTCTGCTTCAATATGGATGCCTTTATGGAGCCACATTATGCTTCCACTGTGAGAAAGCATCAACATAAGGCGGCACCTGTGAGCTGAACAGAATTTTTAAACAATGTGTTGCATGGCGTAAGGCACCACATCAAAATCTTTGAGAAGTCGGTTGGTGGGTAACATGGTGGCACTACCCCAAGGGACCTTAGCTTAAAGTCTGGTCTTTTCAGTCTCTTGGTGGAGCTTGACTGTATGCTTGTGCTGGTTTTCTTTAGACACTGCAGATATTGCAGTTAAGGTTAATTGGCAATTGATGAGTGTGGGTATGAAAGGGTTTCATGATGGTGTGGCATTTTGTCCACCATGTGTTCTTGCCTTGTGCCGAATGCTGCCAACTTAGCTCTGGCTTTAAGCAGTCCAAAACATAAAACGTTTGACCAGCAGCCATATCCCATGCACTTGAAGCTAAGCATGTTCAGGTCCAGGCAGTTCTTGCATGGGAAACCAACTATGAAAAAGCTTGGGTTGCTGCTGGAGGAGGTGTTGCTGAGGCCAGCAGGGACTTCTACTCAGTGGTCTGAATGTGGTTCCTAATGCACCAGTGCAGTGACAGTGGCACTGTGCTGTAAAAAAAGGTGCTATCCTTCGGATTAGATCTAAAACTGAGGTCTATTAAAGGTCCTTAGATATCCTTCATAAAGAGTAGGGTATATCCTGATGTCCTGGCTAAATTGTCTGCCAGAGTCTGTTCATTCTGCCCTCCTAATCATCCCTTGTCTCTGATTGGCTAACTATCTCTTATCCCTTCACCATATAACAGCTAATATGTGGTGAGTGCACTAGTTCAAAATGGCCACGGTCGCATTACCTAGGTGGATTAACATATTGGTGCCAGTTGAACAGTCTCCCGACTCACTATGTAAAGCACTATGAGCACCTTGAAAAGAGCTATATAAATGTAATGAATCATTATTCTTACTCTTATTATTAAAGAGAGGAGACCATTTAGTTAATCAAACTCATTTGGTTAGCTAAAAGCTAAGTTAACTAAATGTCTCACCCAGATACATTTCAAAAGTTGTCAATAAAAACTGATGGATGGGTGGATTTGTGGGATGATAACTTCTTCTTTCAGCTGTTCCCATTAGGGGTCACCACAGCAGATCATCTTTTTCCATATCGTCCTGTCCTCTGCATCTTGCTCCATTACACCCACATCCTCCCATACCACATCCGTAAACCTTCTCTTAAGCCTTCAACTTTTCTGCTTGCCTGGCAGCTCTATCCTTAGCATCTTTCTTCCAATATCACTTCTCAGCACATGTCCAAACCAACGCAATCTCACCTCTCTGACTTTGTCTCCAAACTCTCCAACCTCAGTTGATCCTCTAATGTACTCGTTTTTAATCCTGTCCATGATCGTTACGCCCAATGGAAATCTTACCATATTTAACTCTGCCACCTCCAGCTCTGTCTCCTGCTTTTTGGTCAGGGCTAACGTCTGCAGCCCATATAACATAGCTGGTCTCACTGCCATCCTTTAGACCTTCCCTTTCCCTCTTGCTGATACCTGTCTGTCACAAATCACTCCTGACACTCTTCTCCACCCATTCCACCCTGCCTGCACTCTCCTTTTCATCTCTCTTCCACAATCTCCATTACTTTGTATTGTTGATCCCAAGTATTTAAACTCATCCACCTTTGCCAACTGTACTCATTAGGATGATAGGGTACAACAGGATGATAACTACAATGCATAAAATATATAACATTAAAATGAAGGAGCGATCACACCAAATAAAACCCTATTTATACATTCAGATATGTTTCCTTCTATATTTTCAGTTTTTAGTCTTACATGCCAGCAATCAAGGATGCACTTCACAACATTTCTCAGTTCATTTGCTTCAAAAGCTTTGCATAATCTCCAATTCAGCCATTATGAGTTCTTCCATATTTTTGATAAAACATATTTTTTATTTTTATATGACACCTCAAAAGCAGTCACAACTGAGTTACATGATCAGGACAGCACACTGGGACAGCTAAAGAATTAATTAACCAAACAAGTTTGATGGGCTGAGTGGTCTCTTCTCATTTATCTGCTTCTCATGTTTTTATGATATCCCAATTTTCGAGTAAGAAAGGCAGCAAATATTTAAGCAAACAGTTTTAAAATCTTGCCAGTATCTATGAATTTGTCGACTGCCGTTAACGTCTGCAGTTGCAGTTTCTCACTATGTGAGTACACACACACACACACACACACACACACATTTTTTTACAGAAGAAAAAGTCTTCCATGATGTGCATACAAAGTTATCCTTTAGGGAAAAAAGTTAAAAGAAAGCATTTCTTGGAGAAAGCCACATTTAAGTGAATGACGATTAATGGCCCTTTATTTTCTTTCAGTTACAGTTGTTACCTTTAACATATTACTTACTATTACTTTTTAAGACATCTTTCACCTTGTTTTTTCCTTCCATTGCCTGGGGTCTTTAAAATGATTTTAAAGCAAAGGGAACGATCTTGATTCATGCGTGTGTCTACAAAGGCGTGTACACATCTCTACTTTCTAAGACTGAATTTATCATAATTAGGAAAATGCAGAGAAAGCCATTTGTATAAAGCAGGACTGACTTTTTTATGCCATTTCCTAAGATAAATTAATCGTGCACTGGAAAAAATGTACAATGAAAGAGATATGTGACCCAGCTGCTTTTTTAGGCCTTTTCAACTCACACTGCAAACTGGTGATACAAATATCCCAGTCCTGTAAGACCAAGATACTAGGTCTTTGCAGAGTAAGCGGTGCATGTGCATTAATAACTCTTCAATGGCAAAAAAGCAGCACTGTCTGTCCTAGATCTGCTGGGTCTGAATTCCCATCCAAGATATCTGCTCTTATTTTCTAGATCAGCCATAAAGCTCTTTTCTCTAACAGTTTTATCAAATTAATGTATAGCTAATGTACATAACCCAAATTTGGGTCACTGAATCATAATGATTTGCACAAGACAAAATGTAACGTATTGTAACATTCTCAAACCCACTTAAATTCAATTCAAGGTAGTGTCAGGGCCAAAATCCACCCTGGTAGCTTCAGGAGCAAGAAAAGTAAAAAAAAAAACAGTGATATCTGAGTCCTCATTCAATCCATAAATGAAGTTTCAAAAATGTACACCTTTGGTATGGTACCTCACAATACACAATGCACAGAAACTGAGTTTATAACACAAGGTTGGTATGGTTGACGCCATGGTCAGCTTCTTTGGAAGCTTGCTGAGGTTATGGAGAAACACAGGCTAGAAGTGAACAGCTCCAATCCCATATTATCACAACGGTAGATCCACTTCATCAGGCAAGGTGAAGGGACACAGAACATCACCCAAAAGGCAGTGGCCCGGTCTGACACCTGGTCATGAATGGAACCAGAGAGCTGACCTTGACTAGCAGATGAAGGTTCCACTTGATATCGCTAAAACTCTCCTCTGACCAGATCTCCTCTTTCCATGCATTGAACATAAGCTTGGCAATGGGTTGAGGGAATTAAAGCAGTTTTTGAGAAGAAGAGGGAAAAGGTCATGAAGATGGCAGAGATGTGCATGGAAGCTGGGAGGAACACAGAGTTTAGGGTACTGATATTTTGATTTAGTCAATCCATCCATCGATTATCCAACCTGCTATATCCTAACTACAGGGTCACAGGGGTCTGCCAGAGCCAATTCCAGCCAACAAAGGGTGCAAGGCAGGAAACAAACCCCAGGCAGGGTGCCAGCCCACCGCAGGGTGCGCACACACACACACACCCACACACCAAGCACAATTTAGAATTGCCAGTGCACCTAACCTTCATGTCTTTGAACCATGGGAGGAAACCAGAGCACCCGGAGGAAACTCACACAGACATGGGGAGAACATGCAAACTCCATGCTGGGAGGACCCGGGAAGTGAATCCAGGTCTCCTAACTGCGAGGCAGCAGCGCTACCCACTGCACCACCGTGCCACCCTGACTTAGTCTAATTATATGTAATTATGTAGGAGTTCTACCTCCTTATCTTGTTCTCTGTTGCTTTGATGTGTGCACCGTCAGTCTTTTATGTATTATAATTTGCATTGTAAGTTGCCTTGGATAAATGCATCTGAAAAATTAATAAATAATTAAAAAATAAATACATAAAAGAGCTGCAGTCTACTATCCAGAAATAGGCCACAGAAGGGCATAGGAGTTTTTCCCTTTGGCTTAAAACATGGGTGTTCAACTCTGGTCCTGGTGGGCCGCAGTGGCTACAGATTTTCATTCTAACCCTAATCAGTGAGCAGTTTTCACTGCTAATTAACTCCTTTCTCCTTCTTTTTAATAGCCCTGATTTTAAGGACACAGTCCTCTGAATTTATTTATTTCTTCATTAAATGGCAGCCAAACAGAAACAAGATGAGAAACAAGCCAACAGATGACCAGCTAAACTGGAACGTCAAACTTCAGGCAATTTCACTCCAACCAGTTTCTTAATGAGAATCCAATTCTTGCTGTTAATTAAATCAATTATTGAATATCATGACTTGTTGCTGGTCTCATTCTGCCACAGCATACTGTTGATTTTTTGTTTTTTCTAAGGCCGCCATCACCATTTTGGACCGAGACCATCACCTTTCTTAATGTTCAGGTTAGCTGAACATGTGGCAGCTTGTTTTGTGTCTAATTTTTATTTGGTTTCTCATTAAGGAAAAAGAAAAAACGAAGGAATCTGAGTCACGTCAATTAAAACTAAGGCAAAACAAGTTAATCAGTAGAATAAAATGGCCCACTATTTAAGAAGATTGTTAAAATGAAAACCCACAGCCACTGTGGCCCACCAGGACCAGAGCTGGACACCCCTGGCTTAGAAAAGTGATGCAAAATGGAGAGAGTAAGAATGTTAGGGCTAGTTGTAGGGAGACATCCCTACTGCTGCCACACCATCCTGAGATGTTCAGGGACCAATGGGTGACTCCCAGCTGATGAACCTGCAGCAAGCCCATCAGCAGTGATGGAGGTGCGTCAGGCAGGAAGCAAAGCCTAGCAGACAATGAATACCTGGACTGTGCTCTAGTCCAGTGCTGCTGGGATAAGCAAGCTGCAATCCTACATTGGAATAGGATGATAATGAGTGAAGTTGCTGCCTCCCAACTGCAGACACCTGGGTTAAATTACTGACCTGTTCATTTTTTATGTGGAGTTTTTCTCCGAGTCTATACTGACTTTCGTGGGATTCAAATCCAAAACATATATGATAGATTAACTGGTGACTCGAAACTGAGCGTGTTCCCCCTGCCTCATTTCTTGTCACTTGTATTTCTTTGTACTTCTTATCGTTGGGATACAGTCTGACTTGTTGACTATGTAAATGGTAAAGTTTGGTTACATTTATGTTATTTTTTTTTTTTCTTTTTCAAGCAAATGCAGGTGAAGTGACATGTTCCTGGGCAGAAGAATTTGAACCCACAGCCTCAGGGTATGAAGTCCAAAGCTTTAAATCACAATGCCAAACTGCCTGCCTATTAATAATCCTAATAACCACAACAGCAACAACAATAATAGTAATAATAATTATAATAATAGACACACAGTTCAAAATTTAGTTGCTTCTGGCCATGCCTTTAAATTTTCATTAAATATTATTACTTACGAAATAATGCAAGACATATCTTCCTTATTTTTATTTATAGTCAGAATTAAAGATTTTTGCAGCCAAAGTATAAAAGCAGTTGTATCTGAGTGGTACACACTTTGACAGAATTCCAAAGGATCTGGACCACCTGCTTAACATCTTAGGAGTCAATGTAATCACCATTCATCAAGTACAGGAGACAGCACTACAGAGAGATGCCCATTTTCAGACGTATTGGCACAGGATATGTCACATCGGGGAAGAATTTGATATTCAGAGTACCAAACCCAGACAGAAACACTGGATTGACTATGTGTAATAATAAGAAGATGAATAAAAGAAGTAGATGTGACAATAGTGACTCTATTAAACTAAAGTAATAAATTATTATTATGCTTGATAATAAAACAATAACCATAATGATAATAATAACATAAAAAATAAAGCAAAATACATACATAATAATAACATTTGGTTTGAGGGGCACAAACCCTAATTGGTCAAAGGACCAGTTGTTCTAACTATGCTATTGTTATTTAATTTATTTTTTCAAATGTGTTTATACTCCTTTGATATAACTTACATTAATTGTATTGGACTGATGTCCTCCTAATATCTCTATAAGAACTCAAAGCTTGCTAGCCAAGTGCATCAGGAAAAGGAAATGGTGGAGCATTACTGGACATGCAATCTGGAGCACTAAGAGAGTAAATATAGGAGGGATGGTGTCTCACTACTAACAGAATGACAGAAGAAGGCAATGGCAACACTGGTTTTGGTTTTCCTAAAATATGAATTGGAGATTAAACCATAATAATAACAACAACAACATATGCCAAGATTGATGGAATGCAGCCTATTGAAAAGACCAGAAAGGAAGTTCTAGAAAGTGAAATACAATGAAGGACTTCTCTGCTTTCCCAAATAATATCAAGGAGCTACCTCAGAACTGCTCCTATCTGGATAAAGAATGAAAACGATTCAAGTAAGGGAAGAACAAATAAAAAACAAGGTACCTGAAACATCTTTAAAGTCTAACTGAAATGCCATGAGAGCCATTGATAAGTCTGAATGGACATTTTCAAATAATTACATCTCCATCTCAATACCGTATCAACATATAACTAAGAGTCCATGAGCCTGGAAGGTAAAAATGACAATCAAACACATAAAAGATGTAAATTAAAGGGAGCAAGGGAAAGAAAAAAAAAAAGAAAGAAAAAAACTTCAGCTCAATGAATGTGTCAGCCCAGAGGCAGAACAGGCATTTATTGTAACTGATGTTGTAGAAGATTATCTTTAATAAGATTTGGAGAACAGAGAACAAATTAGAACTGGAGATAAAAATTTAAACTGTCCCTTTAAATTTTCATTAAATGGCATTGCCTTCAGAAATAATGCAAGATAGATCTTACTCATTTTGATTTATAGTCAGAATTAAAGATTTTTCCTGCCAATGCCTGCAAGCTGCACATTAGATAATCCCTCTTGAGAGTGGACCATAATATTAAAAAAAAATACATACTGCTACATGAAGTGGCTTGATAGAAAGTTTGAAATGTCTGCAGGCCTGCAATGCCAAAGATGCACTTGAATTAAAATAGGCTTCTGTGAGCGTTCCACACTGGATTGCAATGGCTGTGCAGTATGTCCAGTCAGGTCACCTTTTATATAAATGTATTCCAAAATATATAAGAAACCTTTCCTGGCTATTACATGTATCAAATAAGAGTCAGGAAAAATCGAAACATATGTATACAGTGGATGTCATGTACTGTATATGCTAAAGATTAACATTTACAGTGTATCAAAAAAGATCTTAAACTAAGCCTATACATTTAGGTTATATTATAAAATCGGTTATATATAAATCCAGGAATGTTATATTCAGACTATATACAGTAACACACTAGTGAGACCGCATCTCAAGTACTTTGTGTTTCAATGGTCACCAAGTTACAAGAAAGACACAAAAGTACCTGAAGCTGCACAGAAGGAAGAAACCAGGTTCATTCCAGATCTTAAGGACATGTCCTCCTCAGATAGACTCGGACAATTAAACCTGTTAAATCTGAACCACAGGAGACTGTGTGGGGACCTAATTCAGGCCTTTACAATAACCAAAGGATTAGATAAAGTCGATCAAGCAAAATCCTTTCAACAGTGAAATAATTGCTCAAGGACCTCAATGGAAATTGAGGGAAGTGCATTTAGGACAGAAGCTGAGAAGCTCCTCTTTACTCAAAGAGTTGTGAACAAACTAATTGAGGTGTGTAGTTGAAGCAGAAACCTTGACAACCTTTAAGAAGTACCTGGAAGAGATAGTGGAACAGCTTAGCTATTAACTAAACAAACAAGCCTAATGGACTGAATGGTCTCCTCTCATTTGTCAGATTTCTTATGCTCTTACTAGGGGGTTCGCCCCCTGCTCACTTCGCTCACCAACCTACCCAGCCTGCACTATGCACCAGCCACTTCGCATCTCTACCACTTGCTTTGTAAAGAGGGGGCTGAACGCATCCCAAGGAGACGCGGTTGCTCCTCCGAAACCCCATCCTAAACGGTGATACAACAGGAAACAAATACAGGTTTTTTTTTGCCTCCTCTTTGCTCGATCAGCTGCTGGCTTGCTGCTGCTGCCATGTCGTGTGATCTGCATCGCGTGTGGCGCTTCAAACATTTAAAAGCCTATACAGCAGAAGTCCTACTCTTTGTCTTTTATTTTCGGCCCCAGGTGTGGTTAAATCTCTTGGCACAAAGTTTCGTTTCGCAGGACATGAGTTCTTGATATTTTTTAGTTTATAATTTAAAAACAGAATAAGAATCTAAAAATCTAACAACATCACATTAAAGTTCGATAAATTCTGAAAAGAATGATACCAAACATATATATTTTAAAATAAGCCCGATTTAAAGCGTGACAAAAAACGTGAAATAAAAACGGCACATAAAATCAATGCAAAAAATCGTTGAACTTGCAGGCTTAGGATTTTATATAGAGAGAGTAGATGTATACGCCACTATCTCCAAACCAATGTATGTTTCCTAAATAGCACTGCGTACTACACTAAATAGCTTTGAGAAAAAGACAGTAAGAAGACAGGTATGGGTGTAGATCATTATTCCATTACCTAAAGAGTCACTTCAGTTCAGGACCAGTTACCGAGAGAGGACAGAAAGACCTAACCCTCCAGGAAGCAGTGAAATGCACACCATTCACTCTCAGGCTACACACAGGTATGCAAGAAGAGTGAAGCATTCTGGTCTGACAGCAATTTAGACAGAGAGAAATTAAACTCTCAATCTGGTTTATATAGTGCCTTTTTTATTTCATTATCTATTTTACCCACCTCATTTTATTTTCTATTTATCAATCAAATCATAATGTAATTAATGCAGATGTTCTAGTTCTTCTATGTGTAGCCCATCCACTTTGACACTTTGATCCTCATTCATTCTAGAGACACAGGGACTGAAATGAAACCCACCAGCAGTAGTTACTTAATTCCTCCTTGAGATCTCCAGTACGTGTATCCAAGATATACCTCAGATGGGTTCAGGATCTGCTTTAATAGTCTTAATGGTGAGGCAACTTCACTTTATCAAATGTAACATCTTCTTCAAGATGGGTATTCAGTGCTTATGATGCTATTTGGCCTGTGTAAAGTAAGTAAATGCTCAAGAAAAAAAATTTAACTGTAGATACTGTATGTACTTTATGCTGCTTGTTTAAATTCATGGGAATACAAATCCAGCAGCACTGGGCACAAGGCAGGAATCAGGCCAGGGCCGTGAATTTAATTTAACTATTCTTACTGTTCACAGTAAGGCAACAATAGGAGAAGACAAGCAAACAGTGCAGGTCAGAGCTGGTCAGAGTAAAATTGGGGTTGGTTGCTGAGGTGACTGAGCTAGGGTGTTACTCTTTAAAAATGCATACAACTATCAATAAAATCCCAGGTTGCTTACCTCTCTTAGTATACAGTAAGCAATTCTTCTTCCATTAAAACATATGTGGAAAATCCCAGAAACATTCTGTCACATTCATGTTGGTCTACTGCATGACTGAAGACCTGCTGGAGATCATCACTCTAACATTAATTTCTTATTTCATAAATTTCTTATCTCTGTTACTTCATTATTTTCTAGGCACACACGCATACACATACACAAATGCAAGAACACCCAGGAAAAAAACTCTGATTGGCATGAAGAATGAATGATTAAACAGAAAATAATTACAGCATAATGAGTTGTGTAAAAGATAATATCATGGATGCGTGAATTCCAAATGACTTAAACCAATATGCTTAGATTGCTGAGGGATGTCATAAACAGACCTCTGTAAGAGCCTAGAATTTGGAAAGGATTTTCATATTTGGGAGGACACGGCATTTGGTCAGTTATGGTGACACTGTATAGCATCACTATCATATTAAACATAGCATGCTCAACATTATTTAATGTGATTAAGGATCGTTTTATGGGTTTTTTTTTTTGGAACAAAGCTAAAATCTTAGATAGGGTGCCAGACCATTGTAATGCCTCTCATACTCACATTGACACAATCAAAAATTAACCTAACACATATATAAATTTTTGGGAATATGGGAACAAAATCAATGGAAACATGAGAGAATATGCAAAATGAACACAGAGGCAACCAGACATGGGATTTAAATCCACAAGACTGATTCTGTGTTGCAGCAGAGATAACCAGTGCACCAGCCTTCTTGCCCTTACTTAGATGTACGTATAATGCACAAACGGACACATCTACACAGTACCCCTCTATATTGATTATATGTACACATATATAAATACTAACATATGCATTTTCAAAGATGACTTTGTCACTTTTTGTGCAATGCATATACAGTACATTCAGTACATACACACACACTATACGTATTGTCAGGCATGAAAGCTTATGGTGTGTCTCACTGGCATTAATATTAGCGGTGTGGCCGACGACCAGGGACCTTGCCCCACCGGGATGCCTGGAGCAGGGAAGGACCGGTAGAGGGGAAATATCTCCCCTGGGCGCATGAAGGTAGCCCTCCTGATTTACATCAAGGACCACGGATATGGAGCTGGGAAGCTCAATCCTGTGGAGTTCTGTGGCCAACCCCAGATGGCGTTTGGATGGTTCCCGAGCCCTGGAGAACAGCACTTCTGCCACACCAGGAAGTGCTGCCGAAAGACCATCTCAGAGCACCTGGAGTACATCCGGGGTGAGATAAAAAGGGCCACCTCACTCCATTCGAGGAGCCGTAGTTGGCAAAGAGGAAGACGGAGCTTGTGAGAGAGGAGTGGAGGCGGCCAAAGAGAAGAAAAGGACTGAATAGTGGTGTGTGAAATGGTGAAACCAGTTTGCACACTTTGTAAATGGCTCCAAAATCCGTATTAACCTCTACTTTTTCTTCTGTTCTTTTTCCAGTTTTCTGGGGTGGCGAACTGTGCCACCACCACCTGATCAAAGCACTGTGATGTCCCTACATTAATGGATTAAAGGCCAAAAGTCCACATGACTGTCATCATCAAGTTGTTCCATGTAAACCCTGAATAGAGTGAGGACTAATTGAGGTCATTTACGTTACGTAGAATGCCTAAAGGGGGCTGGGTGGTCTCGTGGCCTGGAACCGCTGCAGATTTTATTTTTTTCTCCAGCCATCTGGAGTTTTTTTCATTTTTTCTGTCCTCCCCGGCCATCAGATCTTACTTTTTTTTCCATGTTAATTAATGTTCCCTTATTATAATTTTTATTTATTTTGTCTTTTTTCTGTTTCTTCATCATGTAAAGCACTCTGAGCTGCATAATTTGTATGAAAATGTGGTATATAAATAAATGTTTTAGTTGTTGTTGTTGTAAATAAACACGTGTGTTGTGGACATTTGGTGTCATGTCTCTCTGTGGCCGAGCTATCTGTTACAAAAGTTTGATTTGGATGTGGCACTACCACTAACTCAATTTCTGTTTTTTTTAGAATGGAGAGAACTATCTTGAAGACCAATGATGTCAATTTCGCCTGGGACAACAGTCACTCTGCCCCTTCCGCTTCCACCTCGCTGCTTAAACCAACTGTCCCATGAAGCCCTCGTCATTCTGGACCAAGCCTTCTAGAGGAACGGAAGTCTCGAGAGAGCTAACCATAACGTGAGCAGTGAAGCTGGTGCTCCAACTCTTCTATTGTTTACCCTGCTTTCATTTTGAATATGTTATTACTAGCTTTCCCCCGCAGCTCTGCCCACGTAGAAATGAAACAGGACAAACTTTAAAAAATCAATAAAAACATTTTAAACAGATGTAAAAATTTGTATTGAGAAGAATTTATATTGATAGCTTTCATACCCAAGGGTTTCTTGATAAACAATATTTTTGGTTTTGCTATCAGGAGTGAGAATGTAACTGTGATCTCTTTGCCAAAAATGTAAAAAGTTGGTAAGGTATCTCTGGGCAAGTGGAAGGTAGGTACACTTCAACGTCAAACGTTGCTACTGTATCTGATCGTGTTCAGCTCTGATGGGAGAGAGTCCCCCGCGTGGGGAGAAGAACACGTGGCCATCACGTCTCCGCCAATGAACAGGCATCCTCTAAAAGGCACATAGCTGTGACCTCTCTCTTAAAAGCGTCAAATGTTACTCTTTAACAATCTCTAGATGGTAATGTCTACTAAACAAACAGGTATCGCTAACTAAGTGGAGGTAAGGTACGCTCTAACATGTGGTAAAAGGTAGAGCGACTCGAACAGAGGCTGGCGCGTGAGTGAGAATGGCCCCGTCCGGCTCCCTACTCCTGAGGTCCTGCTTCCCCCTCCGCTCGGCCCACAGCCTGTCTCTTGGATTCGCACAAACAAATCAGTGCCACAACCGAGCTATAATAACTAAAATCAACTGGAATGTTTAAGTAAATTATAGAAAAAAAAAACAATCTAAATCCGTTAAGTAGTTCTCTTGTGAAAAGCAAACAGACAGACAGACAGAGAGGTGTTGGATTTTTTGATATATATAGAGAATTAGCCCTTGATTACTGTTAATGACAAGCAGTGTGCTTTTATCTCAGAGTCACTCTGCTGAATACAATGAAATACTTCGAGCACTTTAGCCTTTTTACATGGTCACATTTCAATCAGTGTGTCGCCATCCACTGGCCAACTGCACCTCAGGGCTGATCCTCTAATTCATGTGAGGCTGCCCACAAGTACAGAGCATGTATGCTGTACGAGTGCCTGATAACGGAGGTTAAAGGTGGATTTGGATGTGCAGGTTTGTTAGCTGCTGAAGTAAAAATCATGGCTGAACAAACAGAGTCGGAAGCCAGAGGATCAAGGAAAACAGGCAAACAGGTTTACTTCATAAAGCTCATATGTAGGCAAAAGTAAGCAGAAGGTCAAGCACCAGCATGGGCAGTAACAAACAGCAAAGAGAAATCTGGAACAAACACATTGTAATAAACAGTAAACTGAGCAGCAAAAAAATGTTCAAATTGTAAAAAATCCAGAAAGTCAAAAGATTCTGTTCATGAAAAGTGACAGGGCCATCAAATATTCTGAAGCTCTGCATAAAAAGGAACAAGCATTCACATGATGTGACCATCCATTAATTCGGGTGTCCAGGTAACACAAGGGCCTATAACAAAAAAGGTGTGTGTTGTCAGCTGCAGGCTGGACAAAGGAGGCACCAGAGGTGGAGAAAGCAGCCACGGCCGAGACTTGAGACATTTAATGTATCCTAAAGAAAGACACCTTAAAATGTCTACCCAGGCCAAATTCCTGCAGGCAGATTCCTTGAAATAAACATTTTTTCCTTATTTTACACTTATAGGATCTTAGATCGTTAGAGTTTTACAATTTCAAAAAGCTTCACCTAACACTAGACCTGGACACAGACTAAGCATACAGTTGGCATTCATGAATTAACTGCACTATAATTTTGAATGAGTGGGTGCTGAAAATGTGACAAATGAATCCCATTTTTATCCTGTACAAAGTCAAATAAACTTTTCATATAACTGTATTTATTATTAGTAAATAGCAAATAGTAGGACCCTTTGAAAAATAATTGCAACTTTCAGTAACATTGCAACCTACACATACTGTACTTTAGCCTTCTCTGACCCATTTAATCTAATTCAGGGGCACAGAGAGAGTTGAGAATTTTCTTTTGAATAACTGCTGAGATCATTTTGCAATGGTTCCAAATAAACCTTTTTTATTCAAAGGAGGAAGCATAGCATATGAACAGCTCAGTTCAAATGCCATGGCAAAAGCTGACTAATACAGGAAGACCTACTTTAAACTTACTGTAAAATGGAGATGTTTGGCATAACACACTTGCATCACACATAAGACCATATACTATATGGATAAGAAAAATGCTGACATTTAAGACCATTTAAAGTCTAAGATATAGATGATAGATTTTCTTTTACAAGAACCAGTGCCTATCCCAAGTGCAAAGCAGGAATCTGCCATAGACAGGGCACCAGTCTATTTAGAGCTCACTCTTGCAAATGACGGAATATTTGTTATCACAAACACGCACGTCTTTTGCAATGGTGGAACAAACCCCAGACAGACTCAGGGAGAAAATGTGTACACCACACAGACCACAAACAAGTGCGGGACATAAGGAAGGAGCACTATTTCTATGACACTGTAGTCTATTCAAATAGCACAGAGAAGCAAAAAGATCATTTAGGCAGCTGCTTAACACACAATGCAATAATTAATTCATTCTAAATGTTAGAATTTATGCAAAGGATTGCTATTCTTCTTAACATGGCTAGTCTCAGATAAAATTCTGTATCCTAACACAAATACTGAAACACTAGCTGGGCAAGTTGAAATCTACATTTGCAGTGCACCACCTTTTGTGATGCATTTAGCATTAAAATGCAATGCATTTGTCATTCCAACAGATGGCACATCACAATCATTAGCACTGCTTTTATGAATCCCATACCAAATGGCATATTGCCACTAGACGGATACACAGATACACTTTTAATAAGGTAGATAAAATAAGATAGCATTCACAGAGAAATTCAGGATGATATTGATTCTTTGTTAATTCCATAATTTGTTATTCCATCTAATATGCTGTCATGCTTGCATGTCAGTGGATCATTATCTGGGCTTATCTGAAGTATGTACTACCATCCTAGGTCGAGAGGTGGCACTAGTGCTAACCTTATCCTCTTCTGTTCCCTCCACAGTGCTGAGGAGATGCCCAGTGAGGATCTTTGACCCTGCTCCTTCAAGTCTTCAAGAAGCTTTATACCCTGCAGTCCCCGAAAGGAGGCGTCACTCAATACAAGAGCACACAGCAGGACAGAGCTCCAAATCAGGACATTATAGCAGGCATTGAAAAGCTAAGAGAGGTCCCCTACCTCAAAGAAACACCTTTTTGCTTGTTTCATTGGCACAACAACATTTCTATTAGTGGACCTGCAATCCTTCCATCAACCAAAATATGTCTACTGTTGCTGTTGGGCAAGATCATGCACCACAACACAGAAAGTGAAAAGAAAAATAACAGAACATTGTGAAACCTGCTTAGTCTAATTCAGTGTCATGGAGGGCTGTATCCTACTTTAGCAGCACTTTGTTAATGGTAGGAACAGACTCTGGACAGATTGCCAGTTTGTCGCAGTATACTGTTTGGCACACACTCTGTACTCATTAATGGAGGGTCAATCTACTGTCACCAAATAACTGACCCTGCACATCTTTGGAAAGTAGGAAAAAAAACTGAAGCCTCACAGAGACATGGGAGAAGAGACTAACATCAGACAGACAATGACCAGGCTGAGTTACACACTAAACTGTCAATCAACCTGAAAACTGGGAGATCAGGTAACCTTCAATCAGATAGTGGTAGGAGTTGAAGCCAGGACACAGGATCTGTGAAGTAGCTGTGCCATAATGCTTTTTACAGAATCTTAATAAATAACTGAATAAATATTATATTATGTGAAACCATAAATACGCAGTAGAATGACTAAAAAGAAAAAAGCTTCCAACTTGGCTAAAGATAAAAAAGAGCAGTCCCAGTCCCAGTGAGACATTATGTAGGCGTATTACTGTTTGTATAAAGGAGCCCCCGTAGCTCTTCGCCAGTGTTAGCGTGTCAGAGAGAAGTTGTGCAGCATAGTTCATAATGGCACTCATTTTTGTTTAAAGTTTTTCCTTTGCTACTACCACCAGTTGGTCCACAGCACATCCCATAACTGTGTCTGCCTTGTTGATTCGGTGGACCTCTCATGAAATGAAACATAGCAAATCACACTGGCCATGGCAGAGTTGTAGAACATGTACCCACATTAAAGGAGCGCAGTGTCCTAAATAAAAAATTGTCTGCTCTGAACTAATACAGTTCCTTTGTTTTAAAAGACCAGTTCATCTGGCCTTTGATGTGGACCCTAAGTACTTGTAGCAATGCATTACCTCCACATCCACTCCCTGATTGGTGACGGGACATAGTAGGCCATTTTGTTTTGCATTGGACATATAAGTTCTCTGGTTTTGCTGATATTAAATTGTATACAATTTTCTTTGTACTAAAAAACAATGTACTCCAGCTAAATCCTCTAATCCAGGGGTGTCAAACTCCAGGCCTGGAGGGCCGCAGTGGCTGCGGGTTTTCATTTCTAATCATTGACCAGTTTTCACTGCTAATTATCTTCTTTTCCCTTAATTTTAATAGCCCTGTTTTTAAGGATTCAGTACTCTGAATTGATTCGTTTCTTCATGAAATGGCAGCCAAACAGAAATGACACGTGAAACGAGCCAACAGATGAGCAGCTAAACTGGGATTTCAAACTCCGACCAATTTCACTCCAGCCAATCTATTAATGAGAAGCTGATTTAATTAATTAAACCCATTATTTAATTTTGTGCTCTGTTGCTGCTCTCATTCTGCCACATCAGACATTTTCAAAACTGTTGATTTTCTATTCGTCAAAATGTTTTGGTGACCTGAGAGCTCAACCTTACTGAGACCTTCACTTTTCTTTATTTTCAGATATTGTGTGACAGGCACAGGTGAACTGGTCATGTGGCAGCTTGTTTTGTGTCGCATTATTGTTTGGCTGCTAATTAAAAAAAAGAGACTACTAAGGGGCCTGAGTCAAGTTAATTATAACTAAAGCAAAAGAAGTTAATTAGCAGCAACTAATGAAGAAGATGGTTAGAATGAAAACCTGCAGCCACTGCGGCCCTCCAGGCCTGGAGTTCGACACCTGTGTTCTAATCTGACATATCACCCATATCAAAATACCCCTTTAGTGCAGAACCATCTGAGTATTTCTATAAGTGACATGATCTGGAGTTATACTTACAGTACAAACAGCTATACCTTTCTACTGTACTAATGAGGTCATAATTACTGCGACCATTGGGTCTTTAAACACTCCTAGCGATGCCAGACGTCTTTTCAGCTGTCATTAGATAAGTTTATCTGTTTCAGCTTTTTTTTTTTTCTTGAATTAAAATGTAGGATGTAAAAGGTTCAAAAAAGTTGTTAAAACACCAAAGCAAGCAAATGAAAAAATGCTGCAGGGCTAAAGAAGATGGTTTGATTTTTGGAAACCTCGGCTCCAAATGCTGGCTCTTTATTTTAATCCAAGTTTTATGGAGTGTAAGAGCGCAGAGGCTCAAACGACCTATGAGTTCTTTTTTAGCAGAAAATCGATGCTATTCAGGGCACTTGGACTTTACTGTGCTTAAACAGGAATTAGCGTGAGCTGCATTTCTCAGAATACCTCACAAGAAAGAAAAAGTCTTCTTTGAGCAAAGTGCAAGTTAAATCCTGCAGGGTTATTATAAGAATACACTGTAAAGAAAAATAAAAAATAAAATAAAAAAACAATAAGCAAACAAAACAAAGAAAAATATCAAGACACAACCTTTTAAAAAAATAAAAGGACATTGACTTCTCTTCTTTACTTTTTTAAAATACCAAAAGGAGTCATGGGGTTTAGCACTGCTGCCTCAAGGCTCCAGCAGCGTATTTTTAAATTCTTTTGGTATTGAGTTTTCATGTTCTCCTGGTATCTGTTTGAGTCTTTTTCAGCTTTCATTTATAGTACAAGGGGTGACTGACAACTCTAAATGTGAATTGAGGGCATGTGTGTGTGTGTGTATGCCCTGTGATGGACTGGCATGGGTTGGTTCCCATTTTGCACTCAATACTGCTTGGTTAATGTCTTATTCCTTATGACCCTCATTTGGACAGAAGCGTTAAAAAATAGATAGATGCTTCCACCATCAGGGAAATAAATTAAAGGGAGTACAGGAAAGGAGGAAAGGATAAAGCCTCAGGCAGGTACGTCCATTTTCTCTTCATTTTCCGCCTTGGTAACCCATGAGAACTATAACAACCAACCTGCCAGCCATTACTAGTCCTTTATTGAAAGGGGCTCTGACAGCCTGACGAAACTGATGGAGATAGGGAAGGACATCACATCTGAGAGGGATGGAGAAAGAGAAACTAATCTGAACATTAGACCAACCAGGATGTTAAAGGGCTGGCTGCAGTGCCCTCATCCACTTTAATAGTTGCAATCTTCCAACCTTCAGCTGGTACCCCAGTTCCTTCTGATTTGTCTTGGGCATGTCCCCTCAATGGATTTAGTTACAGCTACAGAAAAGGCAGCTGCCTAGCACAAGCTGAAGTTTATTTTTTTGAGAGCATTCTGTGAACAATTCCACAAGGTTGATGGGATGAACTGATGTCTGGTGAGATGGTTTGCCATATGCCTCATGAAACGGCATCTTGTCCAGACTGGCTTCTTGCCCACTGATCCCAAATAGGCTTGACCTCATAAACCAAAACTGGTGTAAATGTTTTTCACAATCTAAATAATTTTTGTATAAGATTGCCCAAATACTCCTATTTTTCAAAACTATCTACACTTTCAGGGCACACTGCATATGTTTCCCAATCCCTTTGTTTTTCTGCTGAAAGGGCAACACCACAGGTCCCAAATGCCTGGCTCCGTTGGCAGCATACTTGTGACCGCTTGAAGACAGATCTGTGCTTTAACAGTCGGTGCCAGTCTGTTTTGCATTTCACAGTCACAACCCTTGTTCACCAGCCTTAGGTGCCATGTTACCCTCTGGCAGACTTTGGGCCATCTGTCATTTTGTTTGTTTCCAATTTTTTCGTCAATAGTTTTCAAGGATGATTTTCCTTTTTATGTGATCTTTGTGTGTATTTTCTTAAAGTTTCCCTTTATTTCTTCTGTCCTTGGTCTTTCATATTTGTTCTTATGCTCCAGTCCAGCTGTATTTCTCTGTCATTTGAGTCCCTGGAATTTGTTTGATTCCACAATTCCTTAATATGTTTGAGACAAACCTTAATACACTGGACATTAGATCTGACAATTTCTATCTGCATCTCTGTCTTCTAAACTAGAGCTGGAAAGAATCAGCCATATTGTGATCAATCTGTTCAGTCTTTCACACGCCCTTCATCTGGTGTGACACAACAAAACATTTAATTCACTTCAGTTTATTCAGTACAGACTCAGAGCACTGTAACATTTTTATATGTAAAACACAAATTAGAAATTGTACCAAATACATAATGTACACACTTAAAAATTCAGACTTAAACACTAAGTCAGACAAGGCAGTTTCCAATAGGATTCTAACAATATACTGTACTAGCCAACCCGTGGCGTACCATACACCGCATAATCAGGCCGGTTTTTTAATGATTTTTAAGCACGGGGAGAAAATTAACATTTGAAAAATCGGTAATCTAATAAATCAGCAAGAAAAGCAACATTGTAACAATGCACAGAACGAACCAACACACAATCGTCCGTGACTGAAAACTGGCGGACCGCCATCGCTCATGTGCCCACCTACAACTCGTCACTTGAGTCGTTGTCGTCTTTGCACGGTCCAGATGCACCTGTGACAAACGTAGACTTTCCGTGTTCCTGCAGGAGCATCTAAGAAGACGCATGTTTGTCGCGGATGCGAATTGCTGTATGTAGCGGGTTAAACAGTTTGCTATGGTGCACGCGGTCGTGCGTCGTAACCGAAAACTCATTTTTTAAAGACTGCTTACTTCTTGGAGTTGGTGGGTGTGACTCTTTCCTGCGTGCGCCATAGATGTCTTACTTGTCTTCCGGCATGTTTTCCATGGGTGTCTTGCCTTAGTGAATTATATATATAGATAGTATGTGCATTAATGTTGTCAGTGTAATATGGCAGAGAGAGAAAAACAGAATCTCCAGTCCACAGCATCACAAGCCATTCTACAGTATTGGACGTTTCACACGGTCTAAGAAGACGAAAAAACTTCCAGCTGCGCCAGACAAGACTCTTGATAAACAGCTCATGGTAATAATTAACATGTTGTGTTGCTCTAACAACTTCAGTTGCTGAGGCTCATAGAAAAATAACATAAATACAAACCTTTACTGTATATAGAGCCTTCACACAATATACTGTACATGATTCCCGGAGATGGTTTAGTTAAACAGATTCCTTTGATTTTGTTTTATAGTTAAATAACAATCAGGTTAAGTGACTTGCTTGGGGTCAAACAAGGAGTTTAATAAAGTTATGTCCTTGATGTTAATTATGTGTGTCAAACTAACCTAACACAAGCACCTAAGAGATTTGGGTGGGAAACTGGACTGCCCAGCAAAAAAATATTGCAAACTGGCAATCTATCCCTATAATGAACTACCATGCTAACCTTTGCCTTCAAACACTTTAATATATTAAAAGAAGGGCGGCACAGTGGCGCAATGGTAGTGCTGCTGCCTCGCAGTTAGGAGAACCGGGTTTGCTTCCTTTCCTGAGTCCTCCCTGCATGGAGTTTGCATGTTCTCCCCGTGTCTGCGTGGGTTTCCTCTGGGTGCTCCGGTTTCCTCCCACAGTCCAAAGACATGCAGGTTAGGTGCATTGGCGATTCTAAATTGTCCCTAGTGTGTGTCTGATGGGTGTGCGTGTGTGTGCTCCCTGTGGTGGGCTGGTGCCCTGCCCAGGGTTTGTTTCCTGTGTTGGCTGGGATTGGCTCCAGCAGACCCCTGTGACCCTGTAGTTGGATGGATATTAAAAGAAACTACTTTGAAATAGTGAGGACATACCCTCATCCTATCATAAATATTCATAAAACCAATAAGTGTTGTTTTCCTGCCTTTTGGCCAGTGATGCTAGGAGAGGCTTTGTCTCTGCTTGACCTGAATTGAATTAAATATTTTTGGGAATGTTCACATAAAATCTTTTAATACCAACCATTTGGTACAGACATGCAAAAATTCTCATCCTGCAAGCAACAGCATCAATTTATGAAGAAGTTCTGTTCCTAGTGAACCTGCCAATTTCAAATCTCATGAGTGCATTCAAGTGGCCAAGCTGTTTCCTCAAGATCTTGACTCTGACATGAACACAGTAAAACAAAACAAAATATTCAACAAACCAGAAGAGTCGAACTCTCTTTAAGGTGTTACCCATTATCCCTCATTATTCCCAGGAGCTGCATTGGAAACTAGCCTCTCAAGACAAACTCTACTGGGTGACTTCCTAAAGGTTTCCTCTGCTAAAGGTGCATATTTCCAAAGCAAGCACTAGCTAAAGGTCAGGAAGCTAAGCGATAAGAGGCCAATGTCGTAAGCTTTCAAAGAATTAATGTTATCAAGGTGCTACAAAATAGCCCCATTCAATGTAAGGAGTCCACCTTATTTTTAGCAAAGGGGAAGCTATTGGTACAGTAAGTCCTCATGAATGCTCTGTTTAGTTTTGTTAGTTCTGTTATCTGTGTGTTTGCTTGAGAGAAGACATGACTGACAAGCTCGCAGTTCATAAAGGCTCCTTTAAGTCATGACAGATTCATGGAACAATATCTTATTGACTAGGGATGCTCTGATTGATCGGCCACTGATCTAAATAGACCAGTTTTCACTATAAAGACTCAATCATTAATCAGAAAAAAGGGCAATATTTTCAGCCCCTGCTTTTCAAAGCTTTACAAGGTTCAAAGTTCTTTTATTTGCCATTTGTGCATAAAACCAACAGTCAAAGTACATTGGAATGCTTGTGAAGAGCTCTGTCGGAGTCAGAGTGAAACATTACAAAACATTTTAAAACAATAAAACAATATAATAAATAATATAGATTATGCCAGCACTATACAGAAAGGTGGTAATATATACACAAAAAAACAATATATTGTAGGTATTGCACAGTTAAAATATTGCACATTTTTCACTCGTCATTTACATGACAATTGAAGTGAGTTAGTGTGAGGTTAATACACATATTCAATAATTTTGTTTTGCCATCAGTCTGACTGTGGCGGGGAAAAAGCTATTGAAAAACCTTGCTCTGTGAGTGATGATGCTGTCCGCTCTGCTGTGTCACAGATTGTACATACAGTTGTTGTGTCTGAGCAGAGAGTAAGCTGGATGGAGTGACTCCCTGATAATTCCCTCTTCCTTCCATGGAAGGAAGTTTTGTCCCTATGATCCTCTCCGCAATCTTTATGACTCTTTGCAAAGCCTTCCTCTCTGCCTGTGTGGAGTTCCCATACCAGACAGTGATACCCGCGGTGAGAATGCTCTTTATCAGTCCTCTGTAGGCCTGGGTGAGAGGGCAATGGTTCAGGCTGGCTTTTGTGAGTAACTTAATAAAATTTAGCCTTTGCTGGGCTTTTTTCACTATGGTTGTGATGTTAAGTCCAGTTTAGGTCTGATGTAACCTGCAATCCCAGGAATCTGTGGCTGTCGGCCCTCTCCACCTCAGTCCCTTTGATGATAAGAGGCTGTAGAGGGGGAGGATTTTTCCTGAAGTCCGATATTATTTCTTTGGTCTTGTCTGTGTTGAGGATGAGGTCATTCTCCTCTCCGTAGACAAGAATGTTGTTTACCAGGGTCCTGTAACCTGACTTGTCCCACCCCCATGATGAGCCCCAAGATGGGGGTATCATCAGTGTATTTAATGCTCCTTTAGGCAAGGTATTACCGTAGTTGAGCCATCTTGTGTCTTTTGTTTCCCTGCAGTGCAAACAAAGAGCAGCGAGTGGGGGCTTATTTTATCAATGAGCCAGAGGCAATTGGACTATTAGCCTTTACGTTAAAGAAAGTTGAGTAATAAACTGGAAAAAAAAGGAATCTGAGAAGTCATCCTGTGCAGTTAGACAAACAGCAATAAAAGCTACTTTAATGATTTCAGACCTTTTTATTGCGTTCTTTAAAATTCAAGTGGGCGGCATTTGAATTTAGACAGTGAGCTTGTTGAAAATGCGGTAGGTTACATACACTTTTAATGGAAAATGAAAAGATAAAGATGAATTTAAAACTGCTGCATAGTTAACAATAGGCTTTTTAAAAAGATTTTTACTGTGTTTATTATTTGTTGCTGTGTGTCATACAGCATAAATCTTGGTAAGAAATAAGTCCTACATAATTAAAATGGTAATCCATATTTTATAATTACACCTCAACAATTATGGATGTCAAGCCAGTACAATGAAGAAAAAAAACACAACTGTATAACTATAGCAAAATACATATTTTAACAGCAAAAAGCTGTAGTGCAATTAATGATTTAAAATGATTAAAACACGAGTGCATGTATATTTACATTTAGGCAGTGTTTAATTGCAATATCAATTAACTGATTGTGTGAGAATATATAAATGCCATACAATACTGGTCAAATAATGCAAAGAGTGCACGACACTTGTTTCACACTAATGCGGACTCATCAATTGTACACACCTTTGCTTCTTCTTGCAGGGAATGAACCTTGGATGTCAGTGCCTGAGACAAAGCCTCTGATGTGGCGCCACAGTGGCTAGTTCACTTACTTGACAGGGTGAAGATTTGCTTCTCGCAACTGAGGGGGTGGCAGATGTTTGCCCACCACAGGCATTACATGTAACCACCCAAATAATCAGATTGCGATCAGACCCATAGACAGGTGGTATTGTTTTGTGGACGTGCTCACCCTCCTTCACTATCAGCGGCTAAGTGACATTCCCTCTAGTTTCTCTTTCCTTGGCGGTGGAGTCGCTTTCTTTCAGCTTCATGCTGCAGCCTTGTACTTCTTTTTTTTTCCGACTTGATAATTTGGGGCCGCCTTGCCAGCTCTTTGAGCTTCATGCTGTAGCCTCACACTACTGGGCCGGACAGACAGACACACATACTTCCACATGTGGACATTTGTGGGTTTTTTTTGTTAGAATAATGGTTGAAACTACTGTTTCTTTTCATTAAGCCTTGTTTCAGATAGGTACAGTACAGAAAGAATTAATATGACAGCTTGTAATTATGTGAAGCAGTTTATTTTCTTTTAAGCCATGTGTATAATGGATACATATTTTTGTGCATATTTTATTAGGTAAAGTATGTATTTTAAGGAAATGTTATTTATTTTAGTATTTTATGATCACTGAACAATAAGCCTACATAATTTAATTTTGTTAATAAAAAATGACGTTAACACCTGTGGTCTAATTATACAAGGACATTTTAATATACACTCACCTATAGGATTATTAGGAACACCTGTTCAATTTCTCATTAATGCAATTATCTAATCAACCAATCACATGGCAGTTGCTTCAATGCATTTAGGGGTGTGGTCCTGGTCAAGACAATCTCCTGAACTCCAAACTGAATGTCAAAATGGGAAAGAAAGGTGATTTAAGCAATTTTGAGCATGGCATGGTTGTTGGTGCCAGACGGGCCGGTCTGAGTATTTCACAATCTGCTCAGTTACTGGGATTTTCACGCACAACCATTTCTAGGGTTTACAAAGAATGGTGTGAAAAGGGAAAAACATCCAGTATGCGGCAGTCCTGTGGGCGAAAATGCCTTGTTGATGCTAGAGGTCAGAGGAGAATGGGCCGACTGATTCAAGCTGATAGAAGAGCAACTTTGACTGAAATAACCACTCGTTACAACCGAGGTATGCAGCAAAGCATTTGTGAAGCCACAACATGCATAACCTTGAGGCGGATGGGCTACAATAGCAGAAGACCCCACCGGGTACCACTCATCTCCACTACAAATAGGAAAAAGAGGCTACAATTTGCACGAGCTCACCAAAATTGGACAGTTGAAGACTGGAAAAATGTTGCCTGGTCTGATGAGTCTCGATTTCTGTTGAGACATTGAAATGGTAGAGTCAGAATTTGGCGTAAACAGAATGAGAACATGGATCCATCATGCCTTGTTACCACTGTACAGGCTGGTGGTGGTGGTGTAATGGTGTGGGGGATGTTTTCTTGGCACACTTTAGGCCCCTTAGTGCCAATTGGGCATCGTTTAAATGCCATGGGCTACCTGAGCATTGTTTCTGACCATGTCCATCCCTTCATGACCACCATGTACCCATCCTCTAATGGCTACTTCCAGCAGGATAATGCACCATGTCACAAAGCTTGAATCATTTCAAATTGGTTTCTTGAACATGACAATGAGTTCACTGTACTAAAATGGCCCCCACAGTCACCAGATCTCAACACTATAGAGAATCTTTGGGATGTGGTGGAACGGGAGCTTCGTGCCCTGGATGTGCATCCCACAAATCTCCATCAACTGCAAGATGCTATCCTATCAATATGGGCCAACATTTCTAAAGAATGCTTTCAGCACCTTGTTGAATCAATGCCACGTAGAATTAAGGCAGTTCTGAAGGCGAAAGGGGGTCAAACACCGTATTAGTATGGTGGTCCTAATAATCCTTTAGGTGAGTGTAGGACATAAGGCTTCTATTTGTACAGTTATGCAGGAGATTAGTGTAAAAAAATTTTTACAGGGATAAAGGAAAAAAATAACCTCAGTATCAGAATCGGACGATCAAGTAACATGAATTCAGTGATCTGTATTGGGCTTAAAAAACCTGATTGGAGAATCCGTAACATTGACTGTGAGCATTGCAAAGATCTCCTCATAGGTCATAGCAGTGGATATCACAAGAGATGGGTATGTCATAAAGATCGGGTCATTGTGTGCTCTGTGACTTCCAGGCTACATTTTTGTCCTTTAGCATGAGATGTGCTGTCAGATAATCACCTTTAAACCCCTCTTACCACCATTAAGCTCATACTCAGTCCAGCTGTGAGGATCTTAGGCTGCCAGCTCATTGTATGACTTCCAGGCGGAGAGCATATCAAACTTAGCAACTGTACCTGTTGTATCTCGTTGCCTTGAGAATATCAGAATGCTGTAGCAGGGTATGCAGGGGGATGACAAATTACTCAGCTCTGAAAATTAGACTTCAGTCGCTGTTCCAAAGTATTGAAAAATTTCCAAAGTATTGCAAGATTGCCACATTCTGACCAAGCAATTAACATGCCACCTGACACAAATGTGTTCTAGGCATGGTGAAATGAAGATGTACATTCAGCCCTTTTTCTTTTTCATTTTTCCATTCTGCTTAGTCTGAGAAACTTGAAACATCAGAGAGGTGAATCACTCAGTCCAAAACACCCACTTTAATGCTTTCCTATTGGACTCATTTGTTGTCAGACCTTGCAAACACATAAGCCCATCCCTATGACAGACTTAACACAAGATCAATTTGATTTTGTCAGGGTAACTCGCAGAGCCATCTGAATGAGTTGCCTGTGTGAGCCACTAGGGGGCATACCTCCACCCTAACCTGGACACAGACAGGCAGGAGACAGGTTTTGCCACACTACACACGTTTATTTACAGCTTTGACATGCCCAAAATACCAGTCCACAAAACACACCAATACTATTCAGTCCCTTCTTGCTGCCAGTCCTTCTCCCTCCATTCCTCCTCAGGATTTGTCCTCTTCTCCCGACTGGCCAGCTTATGGAGTGAGGTGGCTCCTTTTTATAGGGCACCTGGATAGACTCCAGGTGCCTAACAAGCTTCTTCCGGCAACACTTCCGGGTGAGGTGGAAGCGTGACCAAATAAGGCCCTGGAAAGGACCATGCACCCCCTGGTGGTGGCCATGGGTTCCACCCCATTGGCCCAATGGAAACCAATGAGGTTGCCCTCTATCGGCCTGGGGGAGACACTGTCCCACAAATATTCTCTCCCCTGTCATTCCACGCTCTGGATGCCTTGCCCGTGTAAGGATTACAGCCACCCGCCACACCTGGGAAGTCAAACTACATGACTGGTAGTTACAGGAACATGCCGTGACTACCCCAACCAGATTATGAATATGAAGGATACAACGTAAAACTGCTGGAAACGTCATATAGTGTGATGGAGGCTTTACACAACTGTCTCATGACTTCTCAGCAGGGTTTTAGATTTCCAAAGTATATCAAGCTCATCACATTCTGCAGCTGTATGAATGTTTTCTAGGTATGGAACTCTAAGTTCATCCTTATCTTTATTCCATTTTGTCATGTTGGAGACACAAGCCTGTCTTCAGCTTTTTCATCCCAAAACACAAATTTTCCTTCTTTTCTTGTGGCTCCATTATATGCATTGTATTTCCCATCGAGTGCACACTGGTTGTCAGCTCTCATACAAGCTGGGGTGAATCCCTATGACTTAAACCAAATTGCCAAGGCAAGTCTTACACCGTTCTGATTGACTCACTAGTGATCATGGGATCATGGATTCTTTCCACCTGCTAGCATTATGCAAAAGGACTAGGACTAGGACTGAAAAATTCAAGGAGTGTAATGGGGCTTTAGTCACAGTCTCTCCTTTACACTGTAGGAGAGATCATCATGTTGAGTTATCTCCAGTTAGACCAGCCAGCCCAGTACCTTCCAGCCACCACCCAGGGTGACTGGACTGGTCTGCACAGACCAGATGCGACCAACTGATTTCAGCCGCCACACTTCAGTCAGATCAGCTATTGGAGGATGACATCCTGGGAAACACTTTTCACTTAATGTGTTAATTATTCACTTTTGCAATAATACACCATTTAATTGGATTCAAATGTCTTTCATATGTTCCAAATTAATTACAGCATATCTCATTGCTATGAGTACTTCCCACAACAATTAAAAACAGAAACAAATTATGAAAAGTAACATTGGCTTTCATTTATTTTTTTTCTGCTACCTTCCCTCCCCACGAGGCACACATCTCATTGTCTAGGGTCTGAGAAGCTATAAATTCCTGCTGGTTTTTGTCTTATCTTTGCACTCTATTATCCAAAAAAAGTGTTCACTTGAGCATTTCGCTTTTTTCATTTTATTTAATCAAGAATGGAAGAATCTAAATGATGGAAATTGTTGGGGAAGCAGAGCTCTGCTGCACATTCAGCCACGGACAAAGCTTCCAGTATGTCTTTTACTGGAGTTACAGCAAGCGGGTGATTGTCTAGAGTTCTTTTAAATCTTGGCAAAGGGGGTCATGACAGAAAACGAGGAGCGGGCTTTGTTTCGTATTTGTTAGCAACTCCTTTTCTTTTGTATAATGACGGTGACACTTATTTGCCCCGATCAAGTCTCCCATTCAAGGATTCTGTTTTTTTTTTTGGCTACCAACAGTCTTCCCATTGGCAATGAATCAACCTGTGGTTGTAAAGTCTAGCTTTTGTGTAAAATTGTCAAACTGCAGTAAATAGAGTACCCATCACCTGAGACTGCCAAGAGTGAGTCCTTGTTAGGGTCTCCATTTGAAAAGGGTGTGCCACTTTAGTACATTGGGCCAGTTGACTAACTTGTCAGGATACCTGACAGATGGTGATGTTCCTATGACAACAGTGAAAACCCGATTCATGGATGGGATATTACGGAAAAAAAAAGAAGAAGAAGAAAACAAATTGCTATTCTTTTGGGTGCTCTTGATTGCTAGGAGACTTTTTTGAACCAAATGCTTATGTGATTATGCCCTCCTGATTATTCTGAGCTTTTAAACAACGCAATGCATGACTACGGACGGCTGGCAAATCCCAATGAAAATGAATTGTGTTATTCTGTGGGTAGCAGTAGCAGTGATGAAATAAAAGCATGCAGTAATTTAATAAGTGACTGAAGCTTTCATTAATGTCAATTAAATTGAAAAAAGCAATAAAATGAATGGGCAATTCAGTAGGAAAACAATAAATACACTTCTATAAGAATCTAACTCCTTTACTTGCAGACTAAAACCAGGTCTTTATTTATTACTTAGCCTTTTAATTTCCTCATGACTTGTTGTGCTTCATGCTTATTTATTTCTTGCGTTTAATGTAACAATATTCAAAGTCAAAGGAATGCACTTTAATATGCATGCAGGTTAGTATAATCTTTTGACTAATTATAAATATTGTAGCACTTGTGGACTGGAGTGGATTTGAGACAGAGACCCTGCTAAGGTGCCCACAGACTGTGTCACAAGGGTGAAGCCACATGAAGAAGTTATAAATAAAGGGTAAGAAAGAGAGCTCTTATCTGTATGGCACAATTCTCCTCCATTAAAATGTATTAGTCTTGGTGTGTGGTTCTTGGGGAGTCTTAAGAAGAATCCAAAGATTGGTTTAGCTTGTGAGCAAATGTTAGGTGATGAACTGGCATGAATGGTGGCCATACAAGAGAAGAGTTAGACTGGGTTGGAGGAAACAGGAGAGGAGCAGCATGAGAAGATGGAGACTCGGGTTCAGTCATTGCAGAATGTACCATGTGGCCCCTGTTAACCCCAGGACACCAGGATTGTCTAAGTACTAACCCATTCCTCTGTAGGTGATACGTTGAAAGCAGGATAAATGGGCAAGTATAACTGAACGACTTTCACAAGGGCCAAATTGTGATGGACAGATGGCTGGGTCAGAGCATCTCCAAAACAGCAGGTCTTGTGGAGTGTTCTCAGTGTGCAGTAGTTAGTTACTACCAAGGTTGCCCAAGGAAAGGCAATAGATTTACTGGTAGCAGATTCGTGGGTGCACAAGGCTCATTGATTAGCATGGGGAGTGAAGACTAACCATTCTAGTCTTATTGCACAGAGGAGATACTGTAGTACATGTTGCTGCTGAAAAACGTAATGCTGGCCATGAGAGAAACGTTTTAGAACACACAGTGCATGACAGCTTGCTGCATATGGGGCTGCATACCCACAGACCAGTCAGAGTGCCCTTGTTGACCCTGTCCACCAGCCAGAGGGCCTAGAATAAGCCCATAGGTGTCAGAACTAAACAATGTAGCAATTGAAGAAGGTGGCCTGGTCTGATGAATTACATTTTTTAGATCATGTGGATAGCCAGGTGTGTGCGTCATTTACAGAACCTAAAGAAGTGATGGCAGCAGGATGCACTATGGGAAGAAGGCAAGCCAGCTGCGGCAGTACGCTGCTCTGGGCAATGTTCTGCTGGGAAACCTTGAGTTCTGCCAGTAATGTGGACACTACTTTGACATAAACCACCTACATAAAGAATTGTTGCACTCCATGTACATCCCTTCATGGCAATGGTATTCCCTGATGGCAGTGGCCTCTTTCAACAGAATAATGCAACCGGCCACACTCTAAAAAATTGTTCAGGAATGGGTTGAGGAACATGACAAAGAGTTCAAGGTATTAAATTGGCCCAACATTTCCCAGATCTTAACCTAATGAAGCATCTGTGTGATAGGCTAGAAAAACAAGTCCAATCCATGAATGCTTCATCTCGCAAAGATTTAAAGGATCTGCTGCTAATGTATTGGTGCCATATTGCACAGGACACCTTCAGAGGCCTTGTGGTGTCTAAGCCTCAACAAGTCAGAGTTGTTTTGGCCGTAGGCAGAAGACTTCCACAGTATTAGGAAGATGGTTTTAATGCTGTGGCTGATCGGATTAAATAATGAAGTACTGCATTGGAGCTATACCTTTTTGATAACATTCTCAAATCCACTTTATCTGATTCAGAGTCACAGATGGCCATAGCCTATTCTTGCTGCATTTGGCACAAAGCAGAAGAATGGGTACACAGCATACACACAGGTCGATTAGGAATGACCAATTGATTTAACCTGCACGTCTTTGGTGATATTTGTGGGATTTGACAGGAGGCCCTATGCTTTGAGTGTGTGAGAGATTTTCCAGTCGACTTGAGCCACATTCACGGTTTAGATTAGAGCATTACAAAAATATGGATAAGAATGGGCCATTCAGCCCAACAAAACATGCCAAATATATCCAATTAATTCCTCCAAAATAACATCAAGTCGAATTTTTAAGGTCCCTAAAGTCCTAATGTCTACCACATTACTTGGTAACTTACAGTATTCCATGTATCTGTGGTTCTCTCTGTGAAGAAAAACTTAAAACTGTTTGTACAAAATTTACTCTTGATGGGTTTCCAGCCATGCTTGTGTGTTCTTGTTGAATTCATGTTAAAGTAATAGCCTGGACAGAATGTACTCATTACGTTCACACTTTTAAACACTTCAATCATGTCACCTCTTAATCTCACAATGTTTAAAGTGAAAAGGGTTTAACTCTTTTAATTTCACTCTGTAATTTGCTTAGTAGTCCCTGCTACTGCTGGGAGGTTATCCAGTCCCTCACATGTGGTCCTACCTCACACATGCTAGATTCTGAGAGATTCTAAAAATTTAATAGATAGACTAAATGGATGAATGGATGGATGTACGGATAAATCATATGAAGTTTGCACCTACTTTCTATAATAAAATATCAGAAATAGAGTTATGTCCAAATACTGAGATGTTATTTATACACTGTAATGAAAAACTCAAGTCAAAACAGCACTTTTTTTTTTATATTAACCTATCTTGTTGTGCATGTCTGTGCAAGCAGTCTAGGATAATCCCTGGCAAATATAAAGCAAGGGTCATGAAAAATGTCCAGTAGCTACTGCTTTCAAAAACGTAAACTTTAACTGATACAAACCATCTTAATTCAATTCATAGTCATTGGACCTGATGTTAGCCTTCCAAAACAAATAAACATTCATCTATAATACTGGTTTCTGTCTACCCATACATCTGCTTTCCAATGTTTTTATTCAATTTAGGGTTGTGACAAGCCTATGACTAATAACCCTTCAATAGAAATTCACCAGATATGCTTTTAAAGGCCATTTAGAATATACTCGGCACCCATTATACAATCTAAATATCCTTATACTATGATTTTATGAATCTAGGGTGGGATGAAGGCTCAATACTGGGAATGAGCACTCCAAGAGGACACTCTATTGTAGGACATATGGACCAAATTAGAGTCTCCAGTTGATATAATATGCATATCACAGGAGGAAAATGCACACAGACGGAGGGTGATCAAGTCAACTCTGCACTAACAGCAGGCTTGGCAGAGATCTGAACCAGCTCTTCTGCAACTATTGTTCTGCCATACAAGTGCCACTGAATAATAAATTCTCCCTAATAACAATTTTCTTTGAAATATAATAAAGCCATACATTCATAGAGTTTATATGCTATGCTCCCTCTGCCTACAACAACGTCTCACTTACAGTACAGTATAACACTGGACTACATGTAAATATCACGTATCTTCTTATCTAATGCACCTTGTTGCCATTTCATACATTAATAGGCTGTAATAAAACACAGCACTTTTGTAAGGATGAACAGAGAATCTTCTCTCCAGATGTACATATGAGCACTTCCTTCAGGATAATAACCACACAATAATAACACCTGAGTATCTCCAAGTATTACAAAAGGATCATTTTCTTAATGCACATAAAAATTATACTCGCATTCTGTAAAAAAGCAAGACTCACAACACCTGCATAATTCTACATGGTACCAGAAGATTGAATTTTCAATGATTGTATAGTCATTGCTGACAAAGCGTCTCATAATAAAGTTGGGTTCATAAAATAGAAGTACAGTAGAGTTGTGTAGCAGAAAAACAAAAATGTATTCTTGTGTGTTTTATTATTTCTCTCTGTCTACCTGTTTAACTAAATCATTCTCCTTCTGACCCCTGCACAATATGAGAATGATGAGATAATGACTTTTTATTTTGTTTTCAATAAAAATTTATAGACAAGTAGTTACTTCCCAAAGACTTTTAATTTTTTTAACTATTATGGAACATTTAGACATACAAAAATATAAAGTGTGATATGGTTTATACTATTTGTCTGTATGCTAACTGGTGCAAACGATACGCTTCTTAACTCTGATAGCAAATGAACCTAACTTAGATCACTTTGTTAAATTCTCCAATCTTGTCATGGTGAACTGACTGGTTAACATGTTAGGTTCCCTCAAGCATGTTGTTAGAATGAATGTCCAGCACTTGTAATGGTGATTTTAACGTGACCGTAAAAAGTCATCTAGATCACTTTCGCAATTATCAGAGTTTGCGGATAAACCTAGCATCCAATTCTGTTACTTTGACTCTACACTATACAACATGTTTTGTTTGTTGACTAAGATTATTGATATCATTCTCTCAAAACTGATTTGAAAAACTGAGAGGCCATATTTTAGTGAGAAGTGTTGTGGTGTGAAATGCTGCATACAAGTTGATAAATATGTCTTTATTTGTAACTTAGACAAAGCAATGTAATATTAGCATTACATTATTGATAATATCAGCAATGATTTGATGGTTAAGAACCCCTTCACCCCTTTTAGGAATGAGTCTTTGTAATTTTACAAGAAGGTCGAGGGAAGTGCATCAAACAAGTTTGGCAAGTGATTCTCTCAATCAACAAGAAAACCAGACTGCCTAGCTAAAAAGCTTCACCTTAACAAATGGTTTTCGGGGCAGGTGTGAAGGTATTCTATGCCCCATTGGTATGAAGTATGGCTGTTTGGAATTGGCTTGTATCAGAAGCCTTTAAGCACCATGACGCCCTATTGGCTGTAGAGGTTGGACAAAAAATCTATACATTTCCTTGCTTTACCCCTCTCTCTCTATTTTACCAAATGATGAACGAGCATCTCACACACCATGAACTGAAAAGGACAACACAATGAAGAGCATAGCTTGGCAGTTATACTGAGACAGGCATTGAGCCTGTTCTGAAGAAAGCTGACCACAAATGAGGACTTAACTAGGGACATTTTAAGTCACTAACAAGTCTGTGTGCCATCTGAAGCTACACATCACCATTTATCAGGTTATATGGTTTCCAATAGTCAAATGTACTTTGCATACTGTTATTATTTATGAATATTATCAATAATATATTATTTAAAGCGTAACTTAACTCTTGCTTGTCTTTTACTACACTTAATTGCCTGAGGTTATAGATGTAGAAGGGAAGGTGGGGAGAAGTTATATGGTACAATACCTTACAAACAGTTGTAAGTCTGTGAGATTTGAGGCATTCTGACAAAGGCTACAATATTAAAAATACAAAAGAGGAAAGTACAGTAATATATTACTCTACCAAGACAAAACTGAAGATTTTCGCAAAAACTTCATAGGCCAAACATCAATCTGCTATTTCACCAAACTAAAACACAAAATCCAAAAAGTTTGTCAAAAATATGTTGACAAAAGTTTTGCATGCCATAGAATCAAAGTAAAGAGCTACATGCTAGTCTTTTAGAGGTTTACTCGGTTATATTAGATATACAGTACTTATCACGCAAACTTCGATAATTGTGGAAGTGAAACTTTGTGAAAGTCTCCGGCTTAACTCACTCTGCATTTCTTAGCAATGTTATGGTTGCTGGGACAAAACCGTGAACACCAAGATAAACGACATGACATTGCCATGATTTGGTGTGTTATTGTATTATCTAGCACTTGAATTGTGAAGTTTTGAGTTCAAGTATTCTGTTTCTGTCAATGTTTACTCATAATTTTTATACTTTATGATTTGTTTTTGACATATCTTGGACAGAATATTAGGTACTTATCGTAGCCATATTGACTTCCTGCCCTTAGGTCTGCTTCCTGTGTTTCTAGGGGCATGGCCTCAGAGGTTGTGACCAGCTCATAATCAAATCAATGGGATAAAAGAATGGTTAGGTATTCATTTCCTTATATGATCTACAGAATACAAAACTCTATTAAAAAGTCTTGCTCTAAATAGTCTTGTGTGATTCATTCAGAGTTGCCCTCTTATCCGTTTCTTTTGACTTCGATTTTTTTGTCACATCTTGGCTTCATGTTCTAATTATGATTTCCCAGCTTGTCCTTTTTCTGGTTTTCTTATGCGCATCTACTGGAACAACTCAGAATGTCTACCTGTCAGTTACTGGCTAGGACAGGCATAGCAGGAAGACACAAAAATATTTCACTATGTTAAATACATTTTTATTGCAAAAAATAAACTAGAAGTTTCAAATCCTCAAATTCAAAAAAACCCACATGGGACAAACAATGATTTAAAACGATGTAAATGAAGGTTAGGAAAAAATAGAAACAAAACACATTGTAACACCTGAAACCCTAAACTGGAAAATGTGAGTCTAAAAATACATGGTCAGGTGGAGTATAATGAAGCAACAGCTCTTGATGTGATGCCTGGAACCATGATACTTCATTCAAGCTAATCCATCGACTTTGCAGAAAGTGTCTTCTACGTCTCCACTGCATGGACTAGATGCTAATGACCAAAGAATTGATTACTTCAGTGACAAGCTGAGACTCTCTGACAGAATGTCCCCTTAAACTTTCCACTGGCTAAACTTATTTAGCTAAACAAACATTTCGGGTTCTAAGAGTTTTAGGTTCTGGGCTTGGCTAACCCTTGGAGGGGTAACATTTAGGAGATTAAAGTGGCTATTCTGCATTTTTTATTACCTGTTTAATTACAAATCCTTATAGTTTGTCATTTTTGTTTTACAAAATAAACTCTCTAAGGAAATATCCCTGCCAGGTCTTCTGATGATGGGGTTCTATTTTTATGACCAATGCCAGGCTTGTTGCCAACACAAACAAACACTCAGTACAAAGCTGGAGTAACTTGTTAAATAAAACCCTGTTGTTTAATATTCATAAATGTGCAATGTTAAGGATTAAGTGGAGTGTCAGAGGATAATGAATGCCTTTGAGGGCCTTTTCAGTGTTCAGCCTTCAAGCTCTTTTTTGTAAACTGCTTAAAAAAACGAAACAAACAGGCTGGAATGGAAAAGAAAAAAATGCATTCATTCCTTTACATCATATAATCCCTCTGAAGTAGAATATCCTTGGTTGGCTACGTCCAAAGATTTATGATAAATTTGTCAAACATATCTTTAAGCACTTCCCTTTTCTTACTGTAAGAATTCTGTTACGTCCTTCCCAAATGAAAGAGCACCAGTTAAGAAAAATATTATATAGTATCTTGCACAGTGATGCAGTGGTTTCAAATCATGGGTTCAAATCTCAGTCTATGTGAAGTTTGCATATTCTGCTGGTGTCTGTGCGGTGTTTTTTTCAACTACATTGGTCTTCCTGCCACATCTCAATATGTTGGATAAATAGATTGTCAACTAAATTAGTACATGGATGAATACATCTGATGTTTATTAGGCCAGTTTAGATAGATAGATAGATAGATAGATAGATAGATAGATAGATAGATAGATAGATAGATAGATAGATAGATAGATAGACAGATAGATAGATAGATAGATAGATAGATAGATAGATAGATAGATAGATAGATAGATAGATAGATAGATAGATAGATAGATACTTTATTAATCCCAAGGGGAAATTCACATAATCCAGCAGCAGTATACTGATACAAAAAAAAAATGTAATTAAATTGTAATAAAAATGAAAAAAAAAAAAAAAGGCAGACAATAACTTTGAGTAATCTTAGCATTTACTCACCCGGGTGGAATTGAAAAGTCGCATATTGTGGGGGAGGAATGATCTCTTTAGTCTGTCAGTGGAGCAAGACAGTGATAAAAGTCTGTCACTGAAGCTACTCCTCTGCCTGGAGATGACACTGTACAGTGGATGCCCTGGATTCTTCATGATTGACCCCCAGCACACCACCGCATAGAAGAGGGCACTCAGTACATTCGTCTGGTAGAACATCAGCAGCATCTTACTGCAGATGTTGAAGGATGCCAACCTTCTCAGAAAGTATAGTCTGCTCTGACCTTTCTTACATAGAGCATCAGTATTGGCAGTCCAGTCCAATTTGTCATCCAGCTGCACCCCCAGATATTTATAGGTCTGCACCCTCTGCACACAGTCACCTCTGATGATCACAGGGTCCATGAGGGGCCTGAGCCTCCTAAAATCCATCACCAGCTCCTTGGTTTTGCTGGTGTTAAGATGTAAGTGGTTTGAGTCGCACCATTTAACAAAGTCTTTGATTAGCTTCCTGTACTCCTCCTCCTGCTCACTCCTGATGCAGCCCACAATAGCAGTATCATCAGTGAACTTTTGCACGTGGCAGGACTCCGAGTCATATTGGAAGTCTGATGTATATAGATTAAACAGGACCGGAGAAAGTACAGTCCCCTGCGGTGCCCCTGTATTGCTGAACACAATGTCAGACCTGCAGTTCCCAAGACGCAAATACTGAGGTCTGTCTGTAAGATAGTCCACAATCCATGCCACCAGGTGTGAGTCTACTCCCATCTCAGTCAGCTTGTCTCTAAGGAGCAGAGGTTGGATGGTGTTGAAAGCGCTAGAGAAGTCCAAAAACATAATTCTTACAGCACCACTGCCTCTGTCCAGGTGGGAGAGGGATCGGTGTAGCATATAGATGATGGCATCCTCCGTTCGCACCTTCTCCTTCTCTCTTAGCTCAAACATTATGATTTAAGATGTGCCAGAAATTCTGAAGAATATGCAAGTACCACACAGAGAGTAACTGGACTGAAATACAAACATAGACAGGAGGCTAAACCCTGCGCCACCTATGTTAAGTGCATCAATCTATCATTGATCCAGTCTCAATAAGGAGTTATAGCCTAGTCTGGCAGTAATCAACCCTGGTATAAGCTGGTCTGTTACAGGGCACAGAGCCAATACACAACTGCAAATCAACATTTTAGTAAAATATCATATGACATCAAAGTTGTCTGTTTAACGATGTTTCCTATATTAGGGTGAAAAAAAATTGCTTTTTCTAGTTTTGTAATATTTAATTTGTATGGATAATTAGGATTAGTATACGATTATTTAGATAACATGTTGCTTTTAGATGAGTAAATCCAAAAAGGTAACAATATGTTGGATAGTGTATATTTAAATACCAGTCTGATAGACAGGTGCCTTTTGGACTTAATATCTGGGCAGTACAATAATGACTCAGAGCAATGGAAATGTTTTGTTCAGGTTGTATGTTTTCGTTCTCTAATGTTTGATATGTTTGCTTTCTCTGCAAATAAATAAAAGCCAAAAATTGAAATCCATTTTGGATATTACCTCACTTTGAAAGGATATTCAGAGGTTTAGTCCTTCCAGGGAAGGAAATTGGGGCTAAGTTAAGATTTTAGATATTTCAAAGGTTAATTGTCGAGTCCTTTCCAAAGGTAACAATAATTCTAACTAATACATTTGCATGTACTGCATACAGCACTTTTCTAACCTGTTCAAAGCACTTTACATAGACAGTTATGAAAATACTTCATCCAAGATCAATTTATAGTATCCACTTGGATAATGTGAGGCAGTCACTCTTGCACCAGAATGCTCACCTCACATTAATCATTAGGCTGTGAAGCAGTGAGAGAGATAGTTAGCCAATTAAAGACAGAATGAACACGACTGTGGTGGGCAATTGAGCCAGGACATCATGAAACACCCTACTCTTTTCAAATGATTCCCAACGATCTTTTAGGACTACCGCAACATGGGACCCTGGTTTTACGACTTTTACAACAAATTGTCCCCATCACTGCACTTGCCCATTGGGATCCACACTCAGACCACAGGATTAGCGCCCCCTTAGCAAACTAAGCTTTACCTGTTTGGTCTACCATCAAAGTACTGGCCACTGCCAGTCCGAACATGCTTAGTTTCAGGTGAAGTACTTGAACCTATGGAAGCTAAAGTGCCTTTCATGGACACATTCATAATAAAACAGTTCCCAGCATATACAGTATATCTTAGGGATGAATGTACACAACAAGATCTGAAAGTGATTAAGCAGGCAATTAACCTGGGGTGGCTGAACCTCATGAATGATTTAGCCACACTAACCTCAGTGTAACCATGCCAGTGACAATAAGCTTAATACCAGTAACAACATGTGTTTTCCTTTTGTTTTTTGCTCATAAATGTAATGTTTTTCTTTTAATCTTTATACTCTGAACAGATTTCAAATATAAAACAGTACATGAAAATAAGGGAGCATCTTTATAAACGAACATAAATAGGTAGAGCCCTTATAGGTCAGGGTACAAATGGAGTTTTTCTACTGCAATGCAGGAGCAAGCACACAAGAATTGCAAAGTAAGCTAACATCTCAATAGGAAATTTCAGAAATGATTCTCTAAGGAGAAAAGCTGTCATCTTGTTGCTGCGAAAACATTAAAGTTCACAGGAGTGGAGCTGAAAGCCACTGGTTTAGCTGTTCAATTACACTGTCAATTAAATGTATCGGCAGTTTGCTTCTGCTTTGCATTATACAGGGCCAAATGGAGCTACAGTTCGTATTACTGCCTCACAGCTTTAGGAGGCTGGGTTCAAATCTAGCCTGATTGCTGTCTGTGTGGTGTGTGGATGTTTTTACCGTCATTCGTGTGATTAGGAACACATTTAATGTAAAACAAAGACTTTAAAATGACCAAGTACAAATAAATGTGGTCATGTATAAGAGTGCTCTGGTACTCCAGAAGCTGCTGTGTCATTTATTTGCTGCTTTCTACCGAAATTTCTTAAATTGCTAAAAGAAACCAGGAGCAGCCCCTCCAATGCGACAATTGTGTTAAAGCGCCACTCATACAGATAGGCCACCTCAACATCCACATCAATGCAACTTACAATGACACCCCAGCCCACCTGGACAGTTGTTGCTGGAGTAAACTGTTGCCCACCTACAGCTTATCAGCTGCAAATGAGTAAAATAGAAAAGGAAAAAAGTGTCCACCAAGTCCCAGGTAAAGCAACTGTATCATGGCTGTACTTCACAATTTCAACACATCTACTCCATAGGAGCAAAAGAAACACCTACAGTATTCAGCTACAAATAAATCAACAAGGCAACTCCCAATTACAGGTAAACAAGATTAGAAATTGCCTTAAATAGTCCAGGGATCCTCCAGCACACTCAACATATTCAGTGTATATATGTAGAAAAGCGTCTGAAATGTCTGCACAACGCTGATGACATGACACTTTGTGAAGAGTCTGTTTTAAATGCATTTCTCCTTAATTTTCACCAGTGTCTTCAAGTATGAGATTCATTATTTAACTGAAAGAATACTACGCAGACTAAACGCTTATGCAGAGTTGTACCAGACAAGTTAATGTTCACTGTATTAGTGTAATCCCGAATCAAATCAAGAAGACATCCTGTAGAAGTAAATAACCAAGGTGACTTCTGTGTCTCCCAATTACAACACATCGACTCCATAAGAACAAAAGAAACATCTAGTCAGCCAATTCTTGGCTATACATAAATCAACAAGGTGACTGCTGGTCAGCCACTTCTCTGCAATGGATAAATCAAAAAGGGGATGCTGAAGCTCGCAAGTATAAGTCAGCAGGATAAGATATTGGTTTAAATCAAAGGAACTTTCAACCCACTGTAAGACATCCACTCCAAATGGGGAGGTAAAAAGCAATGGAAATGTTAAGGCCAGAGCAGAAGCAGATCAGCAAGTTGACTGCTCTTCCTCCCAACTACAACACATCCATTCCAAAAGAGCAGCAGCTCTGTTTCGGCTCCATGTTAATCAACAAAGTAACTGAAGTACCTCTCAACTCTAAGTAAGTGGGATCAGGTTATATGTTAATAATGAAGAAAATTGTCTCCCATATGCAAAACATATCTTTCATAAGGGTGTAGTGAAAAGTCAAGCAAGATGACACCTTTTATTGGCTACCTAAAAGGATTACAATATGCAAGCTTTCAAGGCAACTCAGGCCTCTTCTTCAGGCAAGATGTAATCATAAGGGTGAAAGAGAATTAAGTCAGCGCCAGTAGTCTCCTGGGTAAATCTGCAAGGTGACTACTGCAACTCTTAAAGGAATACTCTACCCACAAATCTATTACTTTCACCCATGTGTTTTATAGTGGTTGCCAACAAAATTTATTAAACTCATCTTTTCATGGAAGTTAAAACATTAATAAAGAATCAAATTAAATGGGACTAAGTGGTGACCAACTCTGGACAATGGCAAATGATATGAAACCTCCATGGAAAAAGGAACAAAAATTCTCATTACACATAATCCACATGTCTGTCACCCATTCATATTCTCACAATGTACAAAATATATGCATTTTTTGCTAAAACATTATTAATAATTCTACAAAAACTGCATAATAGATAAAAATGATCTTCACATTCCAATAATGAATTGAAGACAGGATTCTTGACCATTGAAAGAGGGAGACAGGCAGATCTTCAATTCAAGCGCCCAGTATTATGAAGTAGTAACTATTTTGTACAACTGTGGTTAGCAGAAAAGCACAACTCAGAATGATGGAAATACATAATGCATTTGTACTGTGAACATTTTCTGTCATGTATTAATTTAACTAAATATATCAGTCTATACAACAGTACATTGTACTATTTAAACTAATGTACAAAAAATATACTGCTCAAAAGAATTAAAGGAACACTTTTTAATCAGAGTATAGCATAAAGTCAATGAAACTTATGGGATATTAATCTGGTCAGTTAAGTAGCAGAGGGGTTGTTAATCAGTTTCAGCTGCTGTGGTGTTAATGAAATTAACAACAGATGCACTAGAGGGGCAACAATGAGATGACCCCCAAAACAGGAATGGTTTAACAGGTGGAAGCCACTGACATTTTTCCCTCCTTATCTTTTGTGACTGTTTCTTCACTAGTTTTGCATTTGGCTACAGTCAGTGTCACTACTGGTAGCATGAGGCGATACCTGGACCCTACAGAGGTTGCACAGGTAGTCCAACTTCTCCAGGATGGCACATCAATATGTGCCATTGTGAGAAGGTTTGCTGTGTCTCCCTGCACAGTCTCAAGGGCATGGAGGAGATTCTAGGAGACAAGCAGTTACTCTAGGAGAGCTGGAGAGGGCCATAGAAGGTCCATAACCCATCAGCAGGACCAGTATCTGCTCCTTTAGGCAAGGAGGAACAGGATGAGCACTACCAGAGCCCTACAAAATGACCTCCAGCAGGCCACTGGTGTGAATGTCTCTGACCAAACAACCAGAAAGACTTCATGAGGGTGACCCAAGGGCCCCATGTCCTCTAATGGGCCCTGAGCTCACTGCCCAGCAGCATGCAGCTCGATTGGCATTCGCCATAGAATACCTGAATTGGCAGATGCACCACTGGTACCCTGTGGTTTTTACAGATGAGAGCAGGTTCACCCTGAGCACGTGACAGAAGTGAAAGGGTCTGGAGAAGCCATGGAGAACATTATGCTGCCTGTAACATCATTCAGCATGAGCAGTTTGGTGGTGGGTTAATGATTGTCTGGGGAGGCATATCCATGGAGGGTCACACAGACCGCTACAGGCTTGACAAAGGCACCTTGGCTGCCATTAGGTATCAGGATGAAATCCTTGGACCCATTGTCAGACCCTATGCTGGTACAGTGGCTCCTGGTGCACGACAATTCCTGGCCTCATATGGTGAGAGTATGCAGGCAGTTCCTGGAGGATGAAGGATTTGATACCATTGACTGGCCACCACACTTTCCTGACCTAAATCCAATAGAACACCTCTGGGACATTATGTTTTGGTCCATCCAATGCCACCAGGTTGCACCTCAGACTGTCCAGGAGCTCAGTGATGCCCTGGTCCAGATCTGGGAGGAGATCCCCCACAACACCATCTGTCATCTCATTAGAAGCATGCACGGATGTTGTCAGGCATGTATACAAGAACACAGGGGCCATACAAAGTGCTGCGTACAATTTTGAGTTGCTGCAATTAAATTTTGGCAAAATGGACTAGCCTGCCACATAATTTTTTCACTTTGATTTTTCGGGCGTCTTTGAATTCAGGGCTCTGTAGGTTGATCATTTTCATTTTCATCAAATGATGTGGCATCCTTTCGTTCCTAACACATTACCCAGTCTATATCAGTATAGAGGAGGATTTCTTTTTCCCATTGAGATCTGATGTGTTTTCAAAGTGTTCCTTTAATTTTTTTGAGCAGTTTATTTAAAATATTTGGCTAAATAAACTAGTATTTTGTTTAATGTATTAAATTATTGATGTATATTTCTTGATTGTTCCCAATTAAATAAATGTGTTGATGAACATAAAAGTAAAGTCTTATATGGAATGAGTGATACCCTATAAACACAGTTTTTCAGTAATTTCATCCAAATTTACGTTTACAAGAAGAGTGAAAAAACTGCTTTAAGCTGATAACATTTAATTTCTTCTTTAAATTAACTACACCTTTATTTTTATGACTTAAGTTGTGCCATTACAGTTCAATGTTCTGACAAATTACATCAGATAATTGTTTATTCTTCCATACATGTTGCACATATGCAGGTGCGTTTTTCATACCCACACACAAAACGATAGTTAAATATACAGATCAGTTTAATCATGCAGTAAAACAAAGCAATTTCAAGTTGATTAACATGAATAGATCTTAACCATACATGTCCATTAATGTCATTGATCTATGGCCAGTTGACACTGGAAGAAAAGAAAACAAACTCCAGTTAGCAGCATCCGTGGAAAAAGTAAATCTCAGAGGGCCCACAGTCAGTTATAATGCAACGTGAAAAGACAACACACAAAGAGGAAGAACCGACACATAAGTGTAAAAGATTTGTCTAGACATCCATGCCAAAGTCACATCAGCCCGTTGTCTCTTGATGACAAGATGATTGCTGTAACTCCTACCACAACTTAAGAAGCAGAGATGTCGGCTTAAATCAATAAGAGAACTGCCTCTCAATTACAACAAATTCACCCTGTAAGTGTATCATGCAAGGAAGAGGCCTAACCATCCATATCCTCAACTGAAAATCAGCTCAAGCAGATATTGGCTTAAAGCATCAAGGGATCTACCTTCTAAATACAACTTGGCTTGGGAAAATACTGGATCAAAGAGATCGGCTGATTTACAAATTGGAGGAAACAAAAGAAACACCTTTATCTTTCATCATTGTAGATATCTTATACTGTATACTAAACTTCATCCAGGGGTTTAACATGTAGGAGAGCAGAGAAACAGTCATTATTGAACTGGAACTATTTGGAGTACTTGAGCAAATGCAAACATATCTTCAGTCCCATTGCAGCATTAAAGCCCTTTGTGGCACTCCTTGTGTGATTTTGGGCTATACAAAAAAATAAATTGTAAATGTAATTGTTGTAGGCTGAAGACAGTTAATGAAATAAACTGAGTTTAGTTTGGGTAGCCTCTCAATAAAAAAATATAGATATGGCAGCATAACATGAAGAATCCAATTCAGGGTCATGAGGGGCCAGAGCCTATCCTGGTACCCTTCTTCCTATACATTTTTTTTTATTTATTTAGAATTGGGGTTCAGACATATCATGGGGTTTGCTTAGTCACATAGTCAGTCAGCATGGAAGTCTTCAGACTTTAAAATGCAGTGCTTTACTCACTGGGTCACACAAACCTACCAATCACTTCCAAGTTAAAATAACCAGTAACACTAAATTATTTCCACAACCATCTATCTCTGTAAAGCAGAAAGCCTAAAAGTCAGACCATTTCCCACTTGCACCTCAGCTAAAGCCTTCCTGCTACAGCTTGGCCAGCTCAGCTTTATTCTTCAGATAAAAATTATAGTGAGTGTTTTGCAGGCACGCTATGGCCAAAGGGGCCTGCTCTGAAGCAGAAGGGTAATGACCCTTAGCTATATTTGAACCAGCTCAGCTGTAGAAAAACATAAGAAAATATTTTGATGGCCCTTCGTCCCAACATAACTTGTCAGTTCCTAATCACCCAAGTGTTTCAAAAGTCATGCAGTATAGAGTCGTGTACTGTATATAGAAATAGGGCAGCTCAGCTGGTTAGGCAGCTATGCAGAGAAAACGTTCAGGGGAGCAGAGCACAAGTGATAACATCTGGTCTGGAATAAAATACAGTGACTTTCCCAAAAGACGCTTAGGTTTGAATATTTTATTAACCTCACTAGAAAATTGTAGAATGTGCGGGTGGAAGTGTGGTAATATTTGTTAAAGCCACATGAATGTCAGACCAGTCCCTGCCTTTGAGTCAGATTCACTTAACCTGCCTAGGCTCCAGTTGCAAAAAATGGCACCTGAACAGCTGAAGAACAGTTCTGTACTTGAGAAGGGTTCACTATAGAAAGGCACTGCATAAAATAAGTGTTGTTTGTTACTTGTTTCTGGGTCACCTTTGTAGTTAGTTGTTAATAAAATTACAAGAGTTTAAATTAATACAGGAAGAGCTAGTTTTTAAGGCTACAAATCAAGGTGTTTCAAAAGATAGCTTATGTAAAATTATTAAAACAGAGTGTCATGGAAACACACAAAAAGTCTGCTGATTGTTGTATACAATGGTTCCGGGTAAGCGAGTGTTATTTCATTTATTATTTCACTAAGTCCCCCCATCTAGTGTACTACAGGCAGAAATCACTTACTAATAGAGAGAGTCAGACGGAGCGAGGCCCAATGGCTGGCACTAATACTTCACAGATCCACCACCCTCATGAGGTTCAAACGGGAAATGCCATCTCCAGCCCCCCAAGAACTCCAATTTCCTTCCAATTTCTCAAACACATGCAGGTTTTATCAACTAACGACCGTAAACTGTCGCTGTATCTTCATGAGAGGACACTGTGATGAACTACCATCTTGTTCATGCTAGTTCTTGCCTACCACCCAAAGCTGTCTGGATAGACTCTGCCCCCGACACAGCTCTGCACTGGATTAATCGGGCTTGAGAATATTCTGTGATTAAATGGTCATTTAAAAGGCAACTCTATCCTCCAGCTTTATGAAATGATATGATAAAAAAGCCATGTGTGGTTCAGCTAGCTTATCTAATTTTACAAAAAATGATACAAAAAAACCTTAATAGCAAAACACAGTTAAATGAGAGAATTATAGCTAGTGTAACACCAAGCCAAAATGAAATGAAAAATATCTGCCAACCCAAAGGCATTGGTATTAAACTACAGAATCAGAGCCGATCCTCTGTCGTCAGAGAACAGCTTGTTGTGGATGAACTTTCTGGCCTGATGAACGCCCTAAATCAGTGACAAAAAAGCACATCTTTTAATAAGCATAAATATTGAACTTTAAAGATTAAAACACAAATTAAGTCTCCCTTGCCTCGGAGGGACATGCTGCACAGATTAGAGCTGTATAATTATTGGAACTGCTGGAGACACGGCAAGAAGCTTTTCTTTCATGTCATGCACACAAGTGAAAGGCAAAACTGTTCACCTCGTCATCGTTAGATCGTCTCCCAGAGTGAGGGGCAAAGGCTGATCATAGGAAATAACATTTAAGGCTTCCATAAAACACTTTTTTTGCTTTATCCACTAAATCAGCATCTTGCATATGTTACTGTTTTATTATAAAACCTCTTTTAAAACTGAAAGGACAGAAAACTGTACAACATCTGCACCACTACATTCCTTCAACAAAAGTATCAAGAGACACCTTGGCTAAAGAAAAGTACATTTAGATGGAGAACTTACTTGTCTTGTGTATACAAACAGCAAGAGTGTGACCCTGGGATCAAATCCTGCTGAGGTCTGATGAATAAGGTTCAGTGTATATGTAATGTTGACAGTGGTGTGAGATGCCATGGGTATCTTCCATCTCCCGGGACATCGATAGTCATAACCGAGGATGGACTTGGATGAGTGAAGACACAACAACAGTCATAGTGCAAATGTGCAAAGTGTGTTTTATAAAAGAAATTAGCAAACAGTGTCCAAAGTATGGTGCTTTCAACTCTTCAACTCATAAATAATCCATAAAACAGTGTTGAGGAAGTTAACACTTCAACAAACAAGTTCAATAAATAAATGACTGAAACCAGGTATAGAATCACAATATGACAATATTGTTCCCCAGTACTCTCTCTCACTCTAGTTTCTCCTGCTCACCCACTGGCCTGAGACCTTAGCAAATGTGGTCCAAAAACTGACTCCCATCCCAACCACCTCCTTCAGTGTATGCTGGAACACAAACTGAGCTGGGATCACTGATCCTGCCACCTCCTCCAGTAAATGAAGAATCCCTGCAGCACAAAATCTTCCTTGCTCCAACCGCTCAACGACGTGTGATCCTCCCCTGGAGCACTGTTCCTCTTACTCCACTGCAGAGTATTCCCAACCACTCGCCATTAAACTGGCCCAACTGCCTGACACTGGTTTCCCTTTCTTTCTTGTCCTCATTTTATCTTCATTGAGTTTCATTTTTGTTATTCCTTTTCTGATCTCTTTCTTACCCACTAAAACCTTTTTTCTTTTACCACTGTGAGTATAAGAGGAGACATCGAACACTAATGAGGTACGGCTGTGCCAACTGCATTCGCACAAGTGAAGAGCAAATTTCGCCATCAAGCATTCAGTGGCCATGCAGCTTTTCTCCCACACATAACTACACTCAAGAACTCCTGCACCAAATCTGATCTGCCAATCACGCGACAGACCCCAGACATACTTCACCACAAGGTGGTTCAGGATTTGCTCATCCATGGACAACTTGAGAAGTATAAAGACAGGAGAGTTCTTTCCATAAGTGTCAGTCACTAGGACTAAAGTAATGATCTTTTTGTTAAACTTGCTTTTTATCTAGAGTGAACAAGAGCTTTAACAGAAAAAGGGTGTCAACTACTAACAGAGGTGCAGAATCACCAAGGACTTTGTGGATTGCAAGTTACATCTATAAGAGATCACATTTTGTATAGACTGAGATAATTTGTGGCTTCAATGGCTCTAAACTTCCCTATCACCAAATTATCATAATTGCAATTTCAGTATGAAGAGTGTAAAGACAGGTGAGGATCCAGTGATGGTGACATCTTGAACATTTCTTCCACAAGACTCTTCATTTGTGCTTTGTTTATTTATATTATGTCTAGTTTTTCTACTGACTGAAATTTACACTAGCGATCAAAATTAGAGAACAAATTATATTTTTGAAATTTACAAAGTCACTGCGCCTCCAAATGGAATATTATCTCAACATGAATAGAAGAGACATCTTGCAATCATATTTCATCAGTGAAAACAATCTCACAACAAAAAAAAAAATAATACATAAACAAGATAATTAAGGCAAACAAACAAAATTAGAGAACGAGTCTCCTAGTTAACAGCCGGTTCTAATCAGGCAATGTCTTTATGGAAGATGGTGAGTTGCTCCAGTTTAACTGAAGCTCTGTGACGTTCAGATGCTCAAATGTTCAGATGAAAGCTGATAGGATGACCCTCTAAATTGTTGGAAGGGAAGTTGATCATTCTAGGACAGGGGTCCTCAATCCCAGTCCTGGAGAGCTGCAGTGGCTGCAGGTTTTTGTTCTGACCTGGTTGCTTAATTAGAAAGCAATTCTTGCCAATAAAGCACTAACAAGCTATGAAATTAAATTAACTCTGCTATGTCAGGTCATTCTTATATCCTAGATTTTCTTTCCCTTTCTATCATGCAAATGATTTGAAGGCTAAAATGGACGAGTAATTCTCAGTCCTTCACTTTTTTCTCTTCATTTTTCTTCCAAGTATTTAATTAAACCCAATAGTGCAGATAAATACAAACAGGTGTAAATGTAAATAAGATAAATGGAGAAATGCTGCTCTCTCTCGTCATTTGCATGTTATTGATAATAAGGAGCAATTAAAATAGCTGTTTAAGACAAAATTAAGCAATAAGGTATCAAAATCACTAAAGTGAAGCAGAAGTGTTACTTTAGCAGTAAGTGCTTTTTATTAAGCAACTGGGTTGGAGCAAAAACCTGCAGCCACTGCGGCTCTCCAGGACCGTGATTGAGGACCCCTGTTCTAGGAGTATAATTTCTTGCATATTGAAGCTGTACAAAGAAGCAAAATCTATTCAAGTCCCGGAAAAAGTCTGACCGTCCACATAAGATGAGTGCCAGAGAAAACAGGATGATATGGAGACAAGAGTTTGTTTCAACATACAGTGTCTCATCGCCTGAGAGAACTGGGACTGAAGGCCCACTCTGCAGTGATCAAGCCTCTCATCAGCAACAAGAATAAAAAAAGCTTGACTAATCTTTGCTGAAGTGCATGTTGTGTGGACAGAGAAAACTGCTCAAAAGTTCATTTCACAGACGGAAGTAAGTTTAGTTGGTTCAGATGGATAGAATTGGGGAAAGACGGAAGCCAAAGTGTGTGAAAAGTCAGCCAGCCATTTTTATGCATGACACACCGCAAAACAGGTAAAGCAATTCTTAGAAACAGAGAATATCAAAGTTATGAAATGGCCAGCCCAGAGTCCAGATGTGAACCTGATTGAGAATCTCTGTGAGATTATTGGTGACAAACTCATCGCATGGGAACCCGAATTGTGGACGAAGCTGAACGATGAGTGGAAAAAAATGAAGCCAGAGTACAAGAAATGCTTGGTGGGTGAAGATGTGCCAAAGTCATTGAAAGCAAAGGGCTTTGACACTTCCTACTAAATTTTGAAAGCTGTATTTTTTAAAAAGTGTTGACAAAATTCACTTGCAGGATTCTTTTGAAATACAGTTGTAACTGTTCTATAGTTTTGATCACTCTAGTATTCCAAATGTACATGTAAAATAAACATTCCAATAGAGCAGTAATCATACCTACAGCTACTTTGACTTGAAATTTTGAGAAGTGACAGTCACCAATATTTGAAAAAAACAATTTTTAACAAATTGTTGTCTAATTTTGATTGCTAGTATATATGCTACTAAGAACATCCAGGTCTGGATAACCATCCAATATCTGTGAAGTTCTGGGTGAAGAGGATTTATGACACAATCCTTCCATCCCTTATTAATCCTGCTCACTCCGTCTCAGGACTGGCAGCACCAAAGCCTACTCTAGAAGCTGTGGGTGAAAGGCTTCAGCTAGCCCTAAGGGAGGTGTTATGGTTAGTATGCTTTATTTTAGTCATTTATTTACCCACCCACATCTCAAAGCTTAAGGAATGAGGTTAACTGGTGTTTAAAACTAGAACCTATGTGAGTGGGTGATGTTCTATGTGTTTGAGGGCACTACAATGGACTGGTGCCCCCTCCAGGGTTGGTTCCTGGCTTGCATCTCACCCTACTAGGAAAGGCTCTGGTTCCTCCACATGCTTAAATTGCACTTTCTTTCTTTCTTTCTTTCTTTCTTTCTTTCTTTCTTTCTCTTTCCCACTATTTTACCTCTCTTTCCTTTATGGAGTGCAAATGGTTTCAAATGGGTGCTATTCTTCCCTTCTATTATTTTAAGTCAACATAATTTTCATCATTTCTTTTCCTCGTTTCATTTCATTCCTGTCTGCCTCTAATTTGCTTTTCTTTTCATTCTCAAGGACCTCAAAGGCAGTTGGATTTAGGGCACCTTTTTGGCATCTTTGCCGCCCCAGTTTCTAGCTGCACCTGCCTGTATCCATACCTGCCCTGTGGTCAAACAGATGGTTTCCAACTCAAAATTCTTCCTTTTAAGGCAGAAAAAAGTTGGATAGATATCCATTAATCCACTACCGTACTTCTGTCACTGTTCATTATTGCCAGTTGGACCATAGTTTCTTCCTTATTTACTTGCTCACTTGTTTTTTGTGGTTGTTGATATTCAATTTTAACAGAACAAACTGGCTCTGAGTTACAATATGCCACATACAATACCATCTTCATAATTAGTAAATTATTTTTATATTGATTGATGAGCTGCTTTTTTTTTCTGGAATAATTCAAAGTGATGCCTTCCTTTATGCCAAATGGACTACTTTATTTCTCAAGGCCCCATTTACTTCAGCTTTCCTTATGTTCCTAAACCCATGAAGGTGTCTCTCAAAACCTATTTTATGAAACAATAACAAGCATATCAGAGGAATTTGGCATAAACGTCTGAGATCAGAGAATAATCCTATTAATTAATGTAGGCTCAATCAAAATTATACGAGTGTATACTTGGAGGTGCTGAACTCCTGAGGATGTGACAGTCACACCTTTCACTTGCAAAGTCGACGAGTGCATGATTGACGCCTTTTGCTGCATATGAACAATGTGAATAATCAAATCCACCTGAGAGAGCATGGATGAATTCAAAATGAAATGCCTGGGAATTCAGAGGACAAGTGAAAGACATCCAAGATGCTATGTGAAATGTAAAAGACAGAAAGTTCCAGGTTTTACATAACTGCATTGATGTGTTTTGTTCTAAAGGTCAATAATAGGCTTTCACTGTACATTGGAGGTATATTTAAATATAATTTTTAAGTAACAAATTTGTTGTTTAATTTTCCACTTTATGAAATAAAATTGCTTATCTTTATATAATACACTGTGCTGAATTAGCTTAAATTATGTAAGGAAGTAATCTTATAGCTAATGAACATTGTCACTAGGGCGGCATGGTATCGCAGTTAGGAGACCCGGGTTCGCTTCCCGGGTCCTCCCAACGTGGAGTTTGCATGTTCTCACCATGTCTGCGTGAGTTTCCTCCGGGGGCTCCGGTTTCCTCCCACAGTTCAAAGACATACAGGTTAGATGCATTGGTGATCCTAAATTGTGCTTGGTGTGTGTGTGTGTGCCCTGCGGTAGGCTGGTGCCCTGCCCAGGATTTGTTTCTTCCTTGTACACTGGGATTGGCTCCAGCAGACCCCTGTGACCCTGTAGTTAGGATATAGCGGGTTGGAGAATGACTGACTCACATTGTCACTAACAATACAAGCTGCATGTGTTTATCTATTTGTCCATTTATTGAACCCAACAATCCATTGATATTAAAATTCGCTTAATCTAATCTTTTATGGATATGGAATTAAAGTTTTGAGGGGCAAGGAACGCTATAGTGGCATTTGGCACAAGGAAGTCAATCAACTTTAGCCAGTCCATCACAGGGTTATAAGGCATAAGTGCATTGTGTCACCATGTTCATTTATATGTACACATAAATATGCTTACTGTGTAAATTGTTAGGAACTCCTATACACCTGCTTATCCATGTAATTATTTAATCAGCCCATCAAATGGTAGCATTGTAATGTATAAAATTATGCATATGCAGGTCAAGAGATTCAGTTAATGTTCACACCAAACACCAGAATGGGGAAAATTTTTGATCTCATTGATTTTAACCATGGAATGATTATTGGTAACCAGACAGGATAGCTTAAGGATTTCTGAAAGTGCTGATCTCTTGTGATTTTCACACACAACTGTCTCTTAGTTTATTCAGAATGGTACAAAAACACAAGACATACAGTAGGTGGCAGTTTGGCAGACGGAAATGCATTAATGATGAGAGGGGTCAGAGGAGAAAAACCAGACCTGTCTGAGTGGACAGAAGGCTACAGTAACTCAGATAATGTCTTTGCAAGCAGAAAAAGCATCTCAGAATGCACAACACATCGAACCTATGGATGGGTTACAACTTCAGAAAACCACATCAGGTTTCACTTCTGACAGCCAAGTGCAGAATGATGAGGTTGCAGTGGGCACAGACAGGCTCACCAAAACTGGAGAGCTGAAGACAGGAAAAATGTAGCCTGGTCTGATGAATCTCAGCTTCTGCTAAGGCACACAGATAGTAGAGTCCAAACGTATCTAAACGGTCTTCTGGATTTCACAAATAAATTCAAGAACACTTTCTTTTTCTCTTCTTTTTTTTCCAAGAGTAATGTGCAGTCACTTACACTGGTGCTGGTTTAGACTTACTATCTAACTTAGCATGTATATCTTTGGGATCGTAGGAGAAAAAACTGGAATCTTCTTCTTCTTCTTTCAGCTACTCCCATCAGGGATTGTCACAGCAGATCATCTTTTTCCATATCTTCGTGTCTTCTGCATCTTGCTTCTTTACACCCATCACCTGCATGTCCTCTCTCACTACATCCATAAGCCTTCTGTTAGGCCTTCCTCTTTTCCTCTTGCCTGGCAGCTCTATCCTTAGCATTATTTTCTCAATATACAAGGCATCTTTCCTCTGCACATATCCAAACCAACAAAAACTGGAATACCAAGCCGAAAACCCATGCAGGCACAATAACATAAACACTTCACACATATTAACAATCTGGTCTAGGATTTGAAATCAACACTGAATCCATGATGCAGCAGTGCTAACTACTGTGCTAACATGCAGTCCTATATGGGTAAACAGAAGCCTGGCCAGAAAAAAAGAAACCAGAGTTGAAATATGAAATATGCTACAATTGTCACAATTTCTTTTTGGGTAATGCTAAATTATTATGAACTCTGTGAAAAAGCTAAGGATATTGAACATACATAAGAAGTAGCACTCCAGGGGAGGTAATGCTCTGGCCACGCTTCCTCCCCCGGTCCTTCTATTGTGGAGGCATCCCAGCCGGGCAAGGGCTCCAGCCACCCGCCACTATATATATATATATAGAAATGGGGTTTTATCTCCATTTTCTGTCTGCAGTTCAGAAGCTTATCAATCAGATGGCAAGCGGCCCACTTTTCGCTTCCACTATGAAGTTCTGTCCCATCTTGTACAGAGATATATAACAATCAAGATCACTGGAAGTAGGCCGTTCAATAGAGAATCAGACATGGAGAAATGCAGAATGACTCTCCAAGGATACTACTTTCTTTTGCATTGAGTGATGCCAACCTATTTGTCACCCACAAGTACATTTGTTCTTAGTTTTAATTCAATTTATTTTCATCATAAAGATATACAGTATATATATATATATATATATATATATATATATATATATATACACTGCATAGATATATCTGTTTGAGATGTTTGTCAGTGATGGATTTTGGAAAGCATAACTTAATCATTCGTATAATTTTATTTATATTTTTTATAATCTAGATTCTGACTTTTATTAAATATAATTGGGTATTATGATGTTACTCCAGGCACTACAGAAACTTAAAGAAATAACATATCAAAACTTTCTGAGCCTAGTAAATGGTCATACTGAGTAGTGAGAAAAGCGCTATATAAATGCAAGGAATTATTATTATTATCATTACTATGTATATAGTGTTCTTAAATATTGTGATAAATCCCATTGTTTTGTAGTTCAAGCAGAATCCTTGACAACCTTTAAGGAGAATCTGAATGAGTTACTGGGACAGCTTAGCTATTAGCTAAACAACTGGGCTTGATGGACTGAACAGTCTCCTCTCATTTGTCACATTTTGTAACTTCTTATGTTCTCCATTATAAATGGCTAGGGTGAAGATGGCCCAGTGGGAGGAGGTCTAATTAGCCAAAGACGCACCTCATAGCATGCCTTGGTGGAATGAGCATGTGGCTAAAGCTGCTCCAGGATATGATGCTTTGGGGAAGAAGGACAGCATAATTTGTGATAACCTCTAATTCTGTCATCATCCTGTGCCGCTGCCACCAGCACATCCAGGGTCAGTGTTTTAATGATCCCTTCTGTTGCTTCTGATCTTATTTTTTGGGCATCAACCATCCACTAGGTTTATGTTACTCCCCTGGCAAACCAGCTTACTGATGAAAAGCTCTGCTGTGTTTTAAAAATGGGAAAAAACAAGGTTGCATGACTTTGTAAATCCAAGTTACCAAAACACAGATGCAATTAAATAATAAATAAGGTATATACTATAATGGGCACTCTGATCATGTCCAAACTATATCTTTATAAAGAATACAGTAGATTCTTCCCTACTTTTGCTGGATTCCAGTATCTGTGTAGATAAGTATTATTTAGCCAAAAGCTTGATCAGTTTTTTTGAAAATGACTTTATATTCAGTTTTGAGGAAACTGAGAATGGCTGTTCCCACTACTGTGCTCTCCGTCATTGACCTTAGGTTCCTCTTGACTAGTCCTCTGTCAGAAACTGTAGAGACCTTTCTCAATCTTCTCACTCCTTACCTGGAGAAATGTTAAAATAGCACAGAGTATAAAGCTGCAATCCTCGATCAAACCTCAATGCACCATAAAAAGTGAAAAGCCAGCTGTCTCTGGGGAAAGCCTTCATCACTGTAAATTCTGTAACAAAATACCCAGAACTCATATTGGTTCTCTTCTCCAGATGGAGGATAGTTGCCATTTATATCGAGTTACCTTGATTTTGTTTTATGCTGAAGGACATGCTGATGACACACAGCTGGGAGGTGTAGAAGGTTACAGTTCATCCAAGTACCAACCATCAGTAGAGCATACGATCTGACCAGGCCACTCCAGCAAGACCTCTACATGTGAAATGCAAATTTTACACTGCTTAGAAAATAAGGATAAAGAAACAACCCTGTGTACTCTCTTTATTGCTCCTTACAAGGCTTACAGTAGTAAATAAAAAGCTTAAAGCGGAGTGAAGGAGAGAAACAGGAGATGTGCAATGTAAAACCACATGACCCAGTCAACCCACAGAGGCCCCAAAAGACTAAATCTTTCGCATTAATAAGCTTTAACCGCAATCCAAATTAATCAGAGTATTTCTCCCTGTGTCCTTTTTAATATTCCATCCACATCAGATTACCAGGCAAGTATCCCTAGACAATCAGGAAGATCTTTCATTTCTAATTTTTTTTTTCATTCTAACCAGGAAGCCACAGCCTTTTGATTAAGATTTTTTTCCCCTCACATACACACTGTATATGCATGTGTGTGTTTCTATGGAGAAGCAGGAGCATATATACTATATGAACTGTTACAGTATACATTTTATTCTAAAGATCTATTGGAATTTGGGTTGGGGGATACCTTCTTCACTGTCAGTCTTGATGGACAAAGACTAAAAAGGTGAGGAGCAGCAGACTTGGAAAAAGGGGTGTGGGGTCCTGAGTAGAAGGGGGGATTATGACTAGAGTAAGCTGAGTGGTGCAGATTGTAAGGATTTAGGGATTTAGTGGGAGGGATTGTCATCCCTGTGCAGGGATCTCAGCGGAGATTGAGAGCAGATGGCTGTGATTTTGGTGTGATTATCCCTTCGCATTGTCACTGATCTTCATCATCCTGTTTCATTTTCCTGGGAAGTACAGCTCATCTCAGACACCAAATCGCCTTTAAATCCCCTGCAATGGAGTCAGTTAATGTATAAGATTTAAGGTGACTATCTCTCTATCTGCCTTCGTTTTGTACTCGGTATGCAACTAAAGGGAACGCCCAATGGCATTAACCTCCCCAGAGATACAAGTGTATGAGAGATTTTCTTTATAGCCATATGGCCCTGAATCTTTTTGTTTTCTTGGCGGTTCTGCTCATTTGTAAATCTTTTTTTTTTTTTTTGCCTTTGCTTCTTTATCTCTCTGTCTCTATCACTAATTCAATGTTTATATGCTTCAATCTATTGTCATTTTGACTCTTTCAGCTTGCATTGCTTTTTGTATTATTGGTACAAGGCAGGAACCAACCTTGGACAAGGCACCAGTCTACTGCAGTAGCATCTTTTACACACATACACACACACACACATACACACACACACGCACACTCACTCAACTACGAGTGCCAGTGAATATAAACTTCATATCTCTGACATACACAAAGAAAGGCAGAATACCCGACATGTAGAGTATGTGCTGATCAAAATCCAGACAAGGCCAGGCCAGAATGTGAACCTAGGACTCTAAAAATGTGTAACAGTGTGTTATGAATCTTCTGAATGGCATCATTTTTAAAAACAATAACCTGCACTCTTGTCCCATCTAAGGGTGTATGGTTTAACTGAAACTGCCAGCCAAAATTGCTGAATTACTTTCAATAATATTGAAATTTCCAACCAAATGATGATAGGAGAATACGAAAAGGAGACAGAAGGAAGGATGGATAGCATTAGTGATGAGTGAAATAGCAGAGTTTCATTTCATATAAAGTTTCGCAAAATGTTTCCCTGAAATTTGCTTTGCATATGATTGCACAATTGTGAAACACGAAATTTGCTAAAAAAAAGTTTGTTGGGGTGATGAATGAGAAACATTTCTCCCTAAGGCAGCGTTTCTTAACCTTTAAGTATCTGTGACCCGAGTTTTCATAACAGTTTTAATCATGCCCCCCTAACATTTTTTGGAAATGTACATGCATATTTTATTATACCTACTTAACTTTTATCGACATTTATCTAACTTTATATGTATTGTTCTAGTATCAGAATGTAGTTTAAGTTAATTTATTTTGGTTTCAACAGATGTTTTTTTCATATTTTTGATTCTTGTTTTCTTTTTTTCACATCTTCGCGCCCCCTTTTTTGTTACTTCGCACCCCCATAGGGGGGCCCGCCCCACAGGCTGAAACCCACTGTCCTAAAGGCTATTTCACAGCCAAAGCCATTCTCACTTTACTTGGTCAACCTTCAGTGTCACCCTGCTTCTATGCAGCTCCACACTCGATCAAGACACTATCTGTTGGGTCTTTTAGTGGTAGGTAACACCATCTGTGCTCAGTTTCCCCAACTTGGTAAGCTGATTGTTGGTGGCCACATACCCAGGCCAATGGATTTTAACAGTGGCAAAGTGTTTTTTTAGGCACCTGGTTTCCAGCCTTGAATTAACGATCTGCATGAGGAGGAAGAGGCTGCAGATGAGATGACAATTATATATGCTCATGTAGTGGATTTCACTTATGGCAAGTCACAATTTGCTTCTCAAATGTTTTGTTGCAAATTCAATTTCATGCAAATCTTTTTGCTCATCACTAGTTAGCAACATGAATGATATAAAAATCC